>NC_046659.1:126842256-126854721 GCF_010883055.1 Belonocnema kinseyi | reverse complement strand
AGGGAGCTCTTCTTAATATTTTGACACCAAAATCATGTCGATACACCTTACCGACTGCGAGTAAAGCCACCCACGCTTTAACTTGACAGACTGTATGTCTGAATTCTAGAAAAGACAAGTTCTAGCACTCTCTTTAAGGTTCGATGCAATGAAAACAACGGTTTTCAAGAGTAGCATCATCTAGCCTAAAAAGTCCCATGCATTAGAGACAGCGGTTTTCGAGAATTGCTTCGTGAATACTTCAAGGAAACTCCACTGAAGAGGGGGTTGTCGACTATAAAAGACGGACTCGAGCGAAGGGCAATCAGTACGTTTTCAATCATCGACTGGTGAACATAAATAAAAAGTAGTAACAGTAAAGTGAATAGTAACAATAATGTGAATTGTAAACAGTGAAAACAATATGTAGTGTGAAAAGTGAAAAAGACAGTAGAAAAGCAATTGGGATCAATACCATAATTTAAAGTAAATAAAAAAAGAAAATGCTTGAATATCATCTATTATCTTGAATGTTGTAAAGCACTTTTCGACTTGCTCATCAACCAAGGAGAAGGTGGTGAAGTATCAAGTTTCAAGTGATAGCTTTCGGATGGACATTTCACTCTATCGTGAAACTGGATGTAAACGTTAATAAATTGAACCCTATAAAAGGTAGTTCATATATCAAGCTACCAAAGGAAACTGAGGAAAGAACAGCTTGAAATATGTGACTAAATTTGAAAATCAAAATAATATTTCAGTGAATGTGTATGGACTAATCAAAAAAAAAAAAAATTCCATATCGTTCCTCTCCACCTAACTTCACTAAAAAAAATCAACATGTAAACTTTTTCCACGTTGAAGAAGAGGAAAATTACATCATTGAGGATAACAGCGATGAAGAAGACACCAGTATGGAGAACATCAGACAACAGAATTTCAACTTCCACTACGTTTGGATTAAAGACCTTTCTCGTCTCGTTAGCAGTCAACTATCAGAAGATAAAAGAAGAAAATACATCTGCGACCGCTGCTTGCACTACTTTGGCAGTATGGAAAAGCTAATTCACCACAATGAAGACTGCAAGCAGGTGAATAACTGCAAAGTGGTCCTACCGAAACCAGTGCAGAACATTATTGAATTTAAGAACTTCATATACAAGGAAGGAGAGCCATTTATAATTTACGCCGACTGTGAATCTCTTCTGCTTTAACTGGCTAAGGACGCTCAAATTCATTAATTAAATACAGAATTATCCCAAAAACGCGAGGTTTGTGATTTCGGCTTTTACTTTAATTGTAGCTACAATGATGCACTCTCTTTCTGCAAGTGCTGTCCGGAGAATGGAGAACCAGCAAACTGGTTTGCACTCGAATTGTTGGCGATTGTCAACAATTGTAACAATGTACTCAACGCGCCGGTCCCCATGAAATCACTGACAACCGAAGAAAAGGAAGACTTTGTAGAAGCGAGAGTCTGTCACATCTGTAGCAAAAACAGGTTCGATAACATTGTCATCTTACTGGCGTATACCGAGGCCCCGTGCATGAACACTGCAACCTTGCTTACCAGGATTCAAATTTTCAGTATTTTCTGATCTTGAACCTGAAAAAGTTCAACTACTCACGAGAAAAGGTGTTCTTCCCAATTTCGGATGAAGATTATGCACATGCACAACAGGCATGGCCTGTGTTCAATCTGAAAACTCTCGGCGAATATGTAAAACTGTACATAAAGACTGACGTGTTGCTGTTATCCGATGTCTTCGAAAGTTTTCGAGAACGGTGTCTCGAAGCTTATGGACCCGATCCTGCACATTGCTACACTACTCCTGACTGGACATGGGATGCCATGCTCAAACATAGAAATCTGCGGCTAGAGCTCTTCATTGACGTTCGCATGCTGTTGATGACTGAACAGGGCAAACAGGGTTGTGTAAACTAATGCTCCAATCGATGCGCTGCTGCTAACAATCAATATATGATAGTATTCAACGAAAATAGTGAAGTATCCTAGACCATTTATTTTGATGCAAATTATTTGTATGGTTGGGCAATGGGACAACCATTTTTTTACGGTGGTTTTGAGTAAGTGACCAATCTTCAAAATTTTGATTTTAATGTTCCTGATTAGTCGCCGATTGGTTATATACTAGAAGTATACATTTTTATAAATTACAATATACATTTGTAA
The DNA here is from genome assembly GCF_010883055.1 of Belonocnema kinseyi. Classification (NCBI taxonomy): domain Eukaryota; kingdom Metazoa; phylum Arthropoda; class Insecta; order Hymenoptera; family Cynipidae; genus Belonocnema; species Belonocnema kinseyi. The sequence continues at coordinate 126,852,548 of NC_046659.1, read as the reverse complement.
TATCCTCGCGAGCTTCATGAAGCAAAAGTACGTTCTCCATTACCGCGCTCTCAAACATGCTTTGGCTCACGGATTAGTCTTGTTCAAAATTTATAGAGTTCTCAAATTTAATCAGGGAACATGGCTCAAATTTACATTGATTTAAATACAACATCGAAAACAAATTCAAAAAATGACTTTGAGAAAAACCTGTTCAAATTGATGAATAATGCAGTGTACGGAAAAACGATGGAGAATGTACGAGAGCGTGTAAATGTTCAACTTGTGATGAAGTGGGAGGGTAGTCCTTAATATGAAATCTCTAAACGATATTGTCGATTTCGATTGTCACACTACTCGATTCTCATTGCTACATGCGTGAGACACGAGTTATGAATGGGTCAGACAGAGTTGGAAAATATTTAAAAAATTGTCACGATTGCTTGTTCTCTGATAGCTACACACGTGCGAAAGGGACACTCGTGAGTCACCGTGAGTTAGACAGTAATGGAACGTTACACGCGTTTTCTTGAAGTTAAATGATCCCAACGGAGCTGGCTTGATCTGCGCTTGCTTGGATTTGAGTGACGTTCATTGGCTACGGTGCGCGTCTTTACTTGATTTTTAAATACGTACGCGAACTAGAGCGAATGAGCGACGCACAGTTCAAGCATGCGCAAGTATTTTTGGATCACTGTTGGGAATAATAATCGAATGAAATTTCGAGGTCGATAATACTAATCAACACTTCTCATTTACCACCACCTTTCCACCCGTAACACTGCAATCGCAATATAGGGGACAGGGCATCTGCTTGTTATTTATGATCGAATTCTTATTTCAATTTAAGCCTCTCTGCTTGTTATTTATGATCGTATTTTTATTTCAATTTCGGAAAGAACATTTTAAAGACTTCAAAGCATTTGAAAGAGCTATCTGGACCATTAAATATATCTACCTGAGTGCCTGCGGAGAATTTCTCCGAGCTTCTCAGAGTCTTGAGAATCTTTAGCATATACTCTGAGATTTCTATCGGTAGGGTTAGTATATTTTTAATTATAAGTTAATGTTTAATCTATTATTTGTTATCAATATAAACATTAACATTAAGTAATATTTCTATGAAACATGGAATTTGTTATTAAAGTCCATTGCTGGTCAAATATCAAATATTATTTTTTGCTATGAAAGGTTACGAAAATGTACTACAAAAACTTTAAGAAAGTTAAGCTTTCACTGAAATTTTTCTTACAAATCACACAAAGATTTAATTCAAATTTATAAAATGTTTGGTGAAAAAACAGAAACTATTTTAATCAGGATTAAAATAAAAAATAGCTTTTTATGTTTTCATCTTACGTCTTTTTGATAAATTCGTTTACTGCGAGCAGTTCGCTCTTGAATTGCAAAATGTAATATTAACCTCAAAATCTCAATAAGTTGATACGGCATTTTTTATCAGCAATGAAATTTTATAACAAGTTCCATGCATCACAGGAATAAAACTAAAAAAAATCAAGTTTCAATAAAAAATATCAAATTTTAAACAAAAATAGAATAATTCAGTTTTTAGTATATAAAACTTAATATTCAATACAAAAATGAAATTTTCTACAGGTTATTTAAAATTTAAACCAAAACAGGCGAATTTGAGAGCAAATAATAAAAGTTTTAACAAAAAAGATAAAATTTCAATCACCAAGATTAATTTTCTATTTTAAAAAATCTTTTTTAACAAATAATAAAATTTTCAACTAAATTAATTTTCAATCCAAGTATAATAATGTATAAAGTATTCAAAATACAATAGAATTCACTTAAATTCAGGCAGGTTCTACACATTATATAGCAGAATCTTTCAGCGATTAACATTTTTTATAGTAAATTCTGCAAGACGTTTTTTCTGATTTAAGACAAAAAAGTGGAATTTGGACATCTATGTTAAGAATGATAAAAAACAGATTAATTCTTTAACCATAAAATAATTTTTAACAAAAAAGAAAAAGTTTCAATAAAAAATATCAAATTTTAAACAAAAATAGAATAATTTAGTTTTTAGTTTATAAAAGTTAATATTCAATCCAGAAAATGAAATTTTCTACAGGTTATTAACAATTTTAATTAAAACAGATGAACTTGACACCAAATAGTAAAAGTTTTGACAAAAAAGATGAATTTTTAATCACAACGATTAATTTTTAATTCAACAAAATTTTCTAAAAACAAATAATAGAATTATCAACTAAATTAATTTTCAATGCAAGAACAATATTATAAAAAGAATTTAAAATAGAATAGAATTTACTTATAACCAGGCAGGTTCTTCACATTATTTAGCAGAATCTCTCAGCGATTAAAATTCTTTTGTATTAAATTACGCAAGACGTTTTTTTTCCGATCTGAGACAAAAAAAGTCGAATTTGGGCATCTATGTTAAGAATAATAAAAAACAGATTAATTTTTCACCCATAAAATAATTTTTAACTAAAAAGATGAAAATAGTTCAATCCTGAATAAGCAAGATAAGATTCTAACAAAGAAAAATAATTTGCTACCAGAAAAACGAATTTTCAAATGAAAAAGTTAATTTTTAATTAAAAATATAATTTTTTATCCTGAAATTGTGCACTTGAATTTTTAATCAATTTTTAACAAAATAGTTGATCCCTTATCAAAAAGATCAGTTTTCAAACAAATAGTGGAGTTTTCAAATAAAAAAGATAAATTTTTAATTAAAAATATAAATATATAAAACCAGAAATAGGATAATTCCTTTTTAGTTAAAAGAATTAATATTTAACAACAAACAATTAAATTTCAACAAATTAATTGAAACTTTACTAAAATAGATGCATTTGATTATACATACATAGTTGAACTTTCAAGCAAACAGATGTATTTTCAACCAAGAAGATTAATTTTATATAAAAAAGACGATGTTTGAAACAAATAATTGAATTTTCAACCCAAACATCTTCATTTTTAATTCCAAAATTCTGTGTTCCACCAAAAGCGGGATAGTTAAATTTTCAGTTAGAGAATTTAATTTTTACCAAAAAAAAACGGAATGTGTAACTTAATCGTTTTGTTCTCAATCACAAAGATGAATTTTCAAACGAGAGGACTAATTTCCTACCGAAATAACGAATTTTCATCTAAATATGTGCATTTTCAAACCAAAGGGTTGAATTTTCAACTACAAAGGATAAATTTTTAACTTTAAATATCAATTCTCTACCAAAAATGATATAATCCAATTTTATCTTACATAAATTAATTTTGGGCTAACTTTAAAGGAACTTTCAACAAAATAGTTGAATTCTCAATTAAAAAGATGAATTTTCAAGGAAATAGTTTTATATTTCTAACAAAAAACACAAATTTTCAACAAAATACATAAATTTTCAAACAAATAATTCCATTTTTAACTAAAAAAAGATCAAGGTTCAATAAAAAATATCAAATTTTAAACAAAAATAGAATAATGCAGTTTTTAGTTTACAAAAGTTAATATTCAATCAAAAAAATGAAATGTTTTACAGATTATTTCAAATTTTAACTAAAACAGATGAATTTGACACCGAACAGTATACACAATGGTGGCCTATATCAGAGAATTTTATTAAATCTATGAAAAGTACACAATATCTTGTAAGTACGCAGTTTTACAAATTGAAAGCAGTATTTTTTTATTAATATCTTAGTTGTGAACTAATAAAAAATGAAAATCACTTATTTTTAAATTTAAATTTTGTTTAATTTTATTAGGAACTTTTGATAAATCTTGCAGTAATTTTACAACATTATTTTATTTTAAAGAAATGCAATTAATAAGAAAACAATACCAATATAATCGATAAAGTTTTTTCATCAATTTTTTATTTAATGAAACCATTTTCAATCGAAAAAGTTGTTTACAAATGATTTTTTCAGTGACGTATATGTAATTATATTAAATTTTTTTATTATTTTATTCCTTTTTTGTTATTTTTCAGATGATCTGTTTGTACGAAATTCATTATTATAAATTGTAAGAAACCTTATACAGATGGAAATTGTTTTCAACTAAATTAGTTTTCAATCCAAGAACAATATTATAAAAAGTATTTAGAATAAGATAGAATTCACTTAAAATTAAGCAGGTTCTATGCATTATTTAAAATAATCTCTCAGCGATAAAAATTATTTTATTGTCAATTATGCAAGACGTTTTTTCCCATATAAAACAACAAAAAGTCGAATATGCACATCTATGTTAAAAATAATATAAAACAGATTAATTTTTTACCCATAAAATCAATTCTCTACAAAAGACGATTAGTTTTTAACCAACAATGGTATAATGAACAATTTCCTTAAAGGCATTAATAAATAGTTGATGTTTCAAACAAACAGATGAATTTTCGACCAAGAAGATTAATTTTATATAAAAAAGACGATGTTTGAAATCAATAATTGATTTTTCAACACAAAAATATCAATTTGCAATTCAAAATTTCAATTTTTTACCGAAAGTGGGAGAGTTAAATTTTTAGTTAAAGAATTTAATTTTTAACAAAAAAGAACGGAATGTGCAACTTAATAGTCTTGGTCTTAATCACAAAGATGAATTTTCAAACGATAAGACTGATTTCCTACCGCAATAACGAATTTTCATCGAAATATGTGCATTTTCAAACGAAAGGGTTGAATTTTCAACAAAAAAAGATAAATTTTTAATTTCAAATATCAATTTTCTACCAAAAATGATATAATCCAATTTTATTTTACATAAATTAATTTTTGACAAACTATGAAGGATGTTTCAAAAAAATAATAATTGAACCCTCAATGAAGAAGATGAATTTTCAATCGCGAAGATTAACTTCCCTCTTTAAAAAGACGGTTTAAAAAAAAATTGTATTTTTAACAAAAAAAAAGATCAATTTTTTTTAAATATCATTTTTCTATCAAAAATGGTATAATAGACTTTTCTCTTGGAGAAATTAGTTTTTCACCAAAAAACGAATTTTTTATGTAATAATAGAATCCTCAAATCTAAGATGTAATTTCAATTGAGAAGTTTATTTTTCTACCAAAAATAACGAATTTTCAAAAAAATTCTGTATATCTAAATACTGCATCAGAACAGATAAATTTATTTCCAAATAGTTCAATCTTTAACGAGAAAAGGTCGATCTTAAACCAAAATGTTTAATTTTCTACCAAAACATAAAAATTAAAAAATTTAATTATTAAGTACAAAAGTTCAATTTTCAATTTAAAATATCAATTTTCAACCAAAAATAGTAGAATCGAAATTTATTTTAAAGAAATTTGTTTTTGACAAACTGAAAAGGATTTTTTTTAAATAACTCAATCCTTAAAGAAAAATATTAATTTTCGAGCAATAATATTACGTTGCTACAAAAAATTACGAATTTTCTACAAAATCTAGAAAGTTTCAAACAAATATATGATTTTCATCTAAAAAAATATCATTTTTTAACCAAAAGTAATATAAGTAGATTTTATCATTATAGAAATTAATAAAAAAAAAGAAATTTGAATAAAATAGTTGAATTTCTAATCAAAAAGGTTCGTTTTGAACCGAAAGAGATGAAGCCTCAATTATGTAATTAATATTCAACGAAAAATTAAATAGTTCAGTTTTTAATGAGAAAAAAAATTTTCAACTTAAAGAAGTGCAATTTAAAAAAAAGCTGAGTTCTCTACCAAAACAGATTGCAATTAAAAATATCAATACGTTTTTAACCAAAAATGGAAAGTTCAATTTTCACTTCAATAAATTCATGTTGAAAAAAAAGAATTACCAGAAAAAGGGTTAAATCCTAAATCAGCAAGAAGAATTTTCAAACAAGAAGATTAATTTTATACTAAAAAAGACGAATTTTAAAAAAATCCATACATTTTTTAACAATCAGTTAGATTTTTAACTAAAAACATTTAACTTTAATTCAAAAGATTATTTTTTTACCAAAAATGTCATAGTTTAATTTTCTTTTAAAACAAATTAATTTTCAACAAAAAAAAGTGTTATAAAAATTATTTTGAAGGAGATTGAATCCATTTACCATTAGGCAGATTCTGCAATTAAAGTCTTTGAGTCGATCAGGAAGGAAATTTTGTTGTTTTTAGATTAAATTTTAAGAAAACTATTTTTTCGCTATAAAAAATTCTATGTTCAAAAGATTAATTTTTAACCAATAAGATTGATGTTTTACAAAAAAGACGAATTTTTAACCAATTACTTGATTTTTTAACTATAAGGGAACAGTTTTTAAAGATTTTTTGTTGAAAATATTCAACAATTTAGATACATTTTTTTATGTCTTGGCTAAAATTGTTTCTTGGTTTAAAACTCATCTCTTTGGGTAGAAACTTGATTTTCTTACTGAACATGAACATAATAAAAATGTATCCCTTTAAGTTGAAAATTCAACTGCTTTTTAAAACTTGCCTTTTTGGATGGAAAACTCAACAATTTTGTAGATATTTTTCTTTTTTCGTTCTAGAGCTTTGCGCTCGATAATATATGCATCTATACATCTACAGCTGAAATTTGGTAGCTGTGAATTATCTTTTGTTAAAGCTCCTTTGTTGAGGACTCAATTATTTTGTTTAAAATTTGTATTTTTTGTTTGCATTCGACTACTTATTTAAATGTTAAACAAAATGAATAAAAATGGATCTCTTTTGAGTTGAAGATGCATCATTTTAGTTGAAAATTCTTTCTTTCTTTGGTTCAGAATTAATCTTTTTTGTCGAACATTTCTCTAATTTTTAGGTTGAACGACCTTTTGCAAATTAATTTTTTTTTGTAGAAGATTCATTATTTTAGTTAAAAATTTATCTCTGGTTGAAAATTTTCTTGAAATTAATTTTTTTATTCAATTCAGCTGTTGTTGTTTTAGAATAATCATATTTTTTAGTTTTTCGTTGAAAATTTATCTACTTATTTAGAAGTTTAACGATTTTGCTAAAATTTTATATTTTTGGATGAAAAAGTAACTATTGGATTGCAAATTCGTTAATTTTTTAAAACTGAAAATTAAACTTTTTCATTTTCAGTGTAAACGGTTTTGTTAAAAATTTGGCTTTTTAATGAAAGATTTGCATTTGACACCGAATAGTTTAACTTTTAACCAAATAGTTAAATTTTCAACCTACAAATATAAATTTTAAACCGAATGGCCAAATTTTCAAGCAAAAAAGATTATTCTTTAACCAAAAAGAGTTGCATTAAAAAAAAAGAATTCTCAATGAAAACGCAGTGGTGGATATCTTAAAACAAAAAGAAAAGATTTTCAACAATATATTTAAATTTTTAACCAGAATTGAATTTTCGAACCAGCATGTAAATTTTCAACAAAGTAGTTGACTTTTTAACCTGCAAATATGAATTTTGGATAGAAAATGTAATATTTGATATTTCAACGAATGCAGATGCTGCCAAGAAATGCTTTGTAAAATAAGGAAACGAATTTTCAATTATAAAGATTAATTTTCTATAAGAAATTCGAATTTAAACCAAAAGTAACAAAGTTACTTTTTTACACAGACAAATAATTTATTTACGAAAAAAAAGAATTAAAAAAAAACAGTAAATTTTTTAACCAGAGATGAATTTTTAAATAAAATTATGAATTTTTCAACTAGAAAGACGAATTTTAAACAAATAAAGAATTGCCAGTTAGGAAATAAAAAAATTTGTCCCACTTCTTAAACTTTTAAGTCAAAAGACTATTTTCTGTAAAACAGTTATAACACCTTGACCCTCCATCTACCACCATCAACCAAATTTTTTACAACACCTTCACCCCACATAATAATTTTTCAAATAGTTATTTGTTGAAAGTGTTATTTTGAATACAATATTTCATTAATTTCAATGTAATTTGAAATATAATAATTATTATTTTTATTTTAAACAAAATATTTATGTTTTTCATCAACTTTAACGTGATAAGTCCAGGGGAAAGTGGGAGACTTAAGTAAGCCCAATAATCGAAAATTGGCAGAAATTTGCCTTACAAAGTAGTGTAATGATTTTGTATAAATCGGAATAATGAAACAGTTATTACTAAAGTAATGGCAACAAGCTTATGACATGTGTTTTTCAACATATAAGGTCATTGTTGATTATTACAATGCGCGTTCAAAACTTTTACTAAATTGATTTATCAAAATTGTGGTATGAAAATGCAAAGTTCATTATTTAAAGAATATGATTATCATCAACGTGAGCTAAAAAATCGTAGTAAATGCTATTCATCAGTATTAGATGTAAATTAATCTTTAATAAAAAAAAGCTCATTTGTAATAAAATAGTTTTTTTTCTGCCTAAAACTAAAGAATTCGTTGAAATCCTGTTATAAAAGATTAATTATAGTTTCAAATACAGAACTCATCCATTGATGTCTTGTATTATTTTATACTAACATTTTGTAAAATTTATTACATATGTATAACATAAAAAAGATAGGCTTTTCATTTATTCTTTTTCATAAAAAGATAAATAGGCGCGCGTCGTAGCGCGCGCAAGACTACTAGTATGGAGTAGAAGCCCTCATATCTAAACCAAATTTTCATAGTCGTGCCATTTTTTCGGAAAATCTTGTAGTAATAGAGTTGAGAAAAGAACGAGTGTTGTTTTATAAACCCATCTATGTAGGACTTGTGGTGCTGGATATGTCCAAAATACTCATCCATGACTTTTACTATGATTTTATGCGCGAAAAGTATGGAATCAATTGTAAACTATTGTACACTGATACAGACAGTTTGATCTATGAAATAAAATGTTACGGGATTTACGTTGACACGAAGACGAACATATACAAATTCGATACATCTGACTACCCTCGAGACAATGTTTTTAGAATGCCGCAAGCCAACAAGAGAATTCTAGTTCTTGTGAAAGATGAATGTTGTGGCAAAATTGTTACTGAATTTGTTAGCTTGCGGAGCAAAATGTACAGTGTACGAGTCAATGGTGAAGATTTTGTGAAAAAAGCTAGAGGCATCAAAGAAAGCGTTGTGCAGAATAGTATTTGTTTGAAGATCATCTGGAATGTCTTCGAAATTCTGATATCCAAACAAGAAGTCAGTATGCTAGATCTTCTTGTAAATGATTGATTTTTTGTTGTTGTAAATAGTAAGTTTAGTTCATTTTTCTAATTGTAAATAATTATATTTTGTAAATAGTAGGTTTAATTTATTTTTCCCGTTGTAAATTCTGATTGAATTTTTGTAAATTTTAGGTTTATTTTCCCCGTTGTAAACAGTTTGTAAAGGATAGTTTTGATGATTCAACTGAATAAAAAACAACGTATATATGAATTTCTTTCTTTTATTTATTAAGACCTTACATGCAAGTATTATAAGCATACACTTAATATTTCAACTCTACCTTATCATTAGTTCAACTTAGCATTGGCATAACATTAGTTTAACATTAGTTTAGCATCAGATTAACATTAACTTAACATTAATTAAGCGTTAGTATAACGTTAATTTAACGTTAGTTTATAGTTAATTTAACGTAAGTTTAACGCTAATTTAACATTTCACAGAGTTGATTACATATCGGTTTGTCTATCCAGCTGATGTGTGAACTGTCAAAGCCCAACCACTTTCATATATTTTGCTCTCACGTTTCTTGATTATTTTCTCTAAAAGATAAATGTTTGGTCACGGGGCTTGTAAACATAATCCGATTAACAGTAAATGTGTCGGTCGTCCGATTGGGTGTATATTCTTTCTCGAAGATGTGTTTATGCTTGCTGACACGAACGCTGTCATCGGCTTTGAACTTTGTCCTTGTCCTCTATATGTTTCCTAGTCTTTCAAGCGTTGCATCAGCTGCGAATTATTTTTCACAGATTGACGCCTTCAAATTACTATACGTTGCGTAGAGATTGATGCCATATGGTTGTATAAGTTCTTTAAAATGTGAATTATAATATTCTTTATCTTCGTCGGTGTGTAAGTTTTTTGGTAAAAGAACCTGTCCAAGTATAAATTGCATTGCTGACGTGACATCTGGTCCACTTTTGCTTTTAACAGGAGCCCTGGCGGACCGAAAGAACCGAGTGGAGCCTCTGCAAAGTACCCGTAAAGACCCCCATGGGTCCCCATTCGGTTCCTTTTTAAAAAACTCGAAAAACCAGCAAAATCAACTTTTAAATTGTTAAAATTCGGATTCTACTTTAAAATTCCCTATAGAAGCTCACTGAATAATAGCAATAGTTTATTTTACAACGGTAAAAAGTTTAAAAAAATATAAGACGTATAACGCCTGTTGACGGCTA
>NC_046659.1:126827731-126842156 GCF_010883055.1 Belonocnema kinseyi | reverse complement strand
CTGATTTTTCGAGTTTTTTAAAAAGGAACCGAATGGGGACCCAATGGGGTCTTTACAGGTACTTTGTAGAGGCTCCATTCGGTTCCTTCGGTCCGCCAGGGAGCCGCCCAGGCGTACTTGGAGAAAATATCTATGACGGTCAGTATGTAGTTGTAATCATTATTCTCACGGGCATAGGGTAGCATTTCAACCAAATCTGCCTTCCAATTTTCGTCTATACCCCGCATTTGCACACGACGACATGGATAATTCTTTTTAACGGATTTATGTTACTCTTTTACTAGCGACTATTTTTCTTTTTCTATTTTTGATTGCATTAAAACGAGCGTCCAACTGAGCAATTAGTTCAACGTTACGGACAAGTTCCAAATTGACTTCGTCGTATTGTTCTTTGGTCTCGTCAGCGTTACAAAGTCTTTTTCCGTCTACGTCGTAATGACCGTCAGATGGGATTTTAAATCCAACACCAGGCGATCCTAAAATATGATTTCAGCTTCCCTCAATTCTTTAATGATTGATATGATTTCATTATTGTGAATCGTGTTGCCTGCTTCATGAGAAGCTAGAAGCAGTCGAAGGCGATCAACTAAGTCGTTAGGATCATCCCAGTATACGTAGTCAGTCTTTAAATTTTTTCTTGCTAGCATATACTGTGGTAGGGAACCTCCTCTAGTTGACTAGTTGAGTCAAAACCTTTTCTGTATCTTCCTTTAAGATTATTCTATGCGCGTTCGAAGAATTTGTACTTTGGTTGTTTGAGGGATTTTTAGTAGAGGTAGACATGCTCAACATTCAATCCATTCAGGTGTATGATTAGGGTAAGTAATGCATCTTAATCTCAACTGCTGTGAAAGCTATAAATTGACGGGTAAATGAAAGAACGATGTGTCTGATTTTTATTTCAAGAGACGTCGTATCTCGCCTCGGTTCCAATACATGTCGTATCTAGCTTGTGGTTGAACAGACGTAGTGTTTCGCTCGAAGATTCAAAAGACGTAGTATCTCGTTGACCGCCCAAGAGACGTCGTGCCTTTCTAGAGGTTAAAAAAACGCCGTATCTCGTTCACTGTTCAGAAGACGTTGTGCCTGTTTCGCGGTTCCAAAAACGTTGTATCTCGTTCGCTATCCAGAAGACGTCTTACCCCGCCCACTGTTTACGAGACCTCGTACCTCGTTCGCAGTTTAAGAAATGTCTCTCACAAATTTATAATTTTTCAGTTTGTATCAAGTTTTCAATAAAACGGCACAATATACTTTATTTAAAAAATAACTTATAAAATATTTGAGAATAATTATTCAAAATTAACTATGCTGCTGACAATAAAGAATGTCTTCCAAAATGAGATACAAAATATATTTCTGAAAACACTACGACTATAACTTTACATAGTAGCTGATTGCGGAGTCCAGCTGGAAGTGTAGGCTATATTTTTGCTCTTTTTCATATAACTAGAATGCATAAAAATATCCAGGTTAGTCAACTGCAGAGCCCAGTTGGTGCACTATTATTGAAAACCAAAAAACCAAACCCAAAAAAACCAAGCCCAAAAACCCCGAACCAACCAGCCCCAAGTTAGTCTACAATTCCCTAACCATCAAACCCCAAACCAACCAGTCCCAAAAATCACAAAACCCAAGACCACAATGCCACATCCGTTGAGCTCGCTCAACGGATGTTTTTCGTAAGATGAGTTCGAATTAGAGTTCTTTTGATGAACAACTACTCATTTTGCATTGGGCCTGGAAAATTGGATGCATTCTAGTTACTTGAAAAAGAGAAAAAATATACCGTGCACTTCTAGCTGGATTCCGTAATTTGACACTATGTAAAGTTATAGCCGTAGGGTTTTCAGAAATATATTTTGTATCTTATTTTGGAAGATATTCTTTATTGTCAGTAGCATCATTAATTAAAAACAATTATTTATAAATATCTTATAAGTTATTTTTAAAATAAAGTATATTGTGCTGTTTTATTGAAAATTTAATACAGACTGAAAAATAATAAATTTGTGATGTACGTTTCTTAATTGCGAACGAGATACAACGTCCCGTGAACAGCGTGCGAGGTACGACGTCTTCTGAACAGGGAACGAGATACGACGTTTTTTGAACCGCGGAACAGGCAGAACGTCTTCTGAGCAGTGAACGGAAGTTCACACCAAGTTGATTCAACTATTGTTAATTTTGATGATAGTGACGGCCCTGCTACCCACTGGGTATCCTATAGAAAGGTTGCTGATAGTGCTTTATACTGTAACAGTTTCGATAATCTTCGGCCACCATCGGATTTAGTAAATTACATAGGTGTAGCGTGATAAAGTACAATTATGACAGGTATCAATACAATGTCAGTATTGAATGTAAACATTGGTGTTTGAAATTTCTATGTAGACAACTGCACATAAAAGATAAATACTGTTTATATAAGAGTGTATAATGAAGGGACTAGAGCCAGTACAGAGAAGAGCACCATCATGGATGAATCATTCACTCTCACGCTAACAGGAAACTCTTCTGTCCTAGAGGCAGAGTATTTTCCACCAATAGGGCTCTCTTCTCACAAGAACTATGCCCTTGGACACGTTGAATTGCTTACATGCAATGCGATTCATAACGTTGACACTGGAAAGAATAAAATCTATCTCGGCGATCGAGTGTTGACCATTCCTACGGGTAGCTATGAGATTGAAGACATTGAGATTTATGTCCAGAAGGATCTAGCAGTTAATGGTATTATAATAAATACCAAGCCGAATAACAACACATTGCGCAGCAATATAAGGTGTGATCGCAAAGTGAACTTTTAGTATCGTGATTCTATTGGACACCTGTTGGGATTCACATCGCCTATTCTCGAAGCCAATAAGACTCATACTTCTGATCAACCCGTAGCTTTTTTGAAAGTCAATGCTCTGCGAGTTGAGTTTAACATTTCTATGGGAGCTTACGTCAACAATCGCAAAGTGCACACGATTCATGACTTCTTTCCTATCGTACCACCAGGATATGAGAACGTTGAAGTGCCTTCACACGTCATTTACCTTCCAATCGCCGTAAAGAAAATAGATCACATTCAGCTTGGTATAGTTGATCAGGACGGAGATTTGGTGAATTTTTAAGGAGAAGTTATAACAATACGACTACACCTCAAATCAACATCATAAATGGTATCGTGTACAATCGCAAAGCAGTCTATATAAGAGATTCAACATGTCAAATGCATGTCATTTCTCAAGCAGCACGCAAGACGATAACACCTCAAAATGTGCTCATTCTGATACAGCTTAATCTGAAGATCAAACCTGATGGAAAAAGAAACCAGAGTGACCATTCATAAAATTTATCACTTCCCTCTGTTGCAACAACAACAATAAGAGAAATATTGAACAAATCAGCGCCATTGGGCTTTGATGAGTCTATAGCTCACTATGAGATTCATGCACATCAGCCTTAAACCTCATTAACATTCAACAAAAGCAATAAAGTTCGAATTGCTATTCAGCATCAATATTTGTTTGTATATACTACCCAGCAAGAGTTCACTGCACGTGTATGGGATACTAACAAGACCTAATGATGTTACAGCTGTTACTAGTACAACACTATTGAGCAATGCCTTCATCTATCTTTTTGATGAAATTCGCCATGAACTCAATGGTATTAAGATTGATCGTTACAAGAATGTCCGTCTCACTAGTACCATGAAAAACTACACCTCACTTACGTTTAGACAATTTAATTTTATAGAGAATGCAAGATGGCTCGCCATCCCGGAAGACACGAAACGTCTTACTAATGACGTGTGATACTTCGATGCCATATGTAATGTTGTCAGATTAGGAAAAAGTACAGTTACTGAACCTTATTGAAAAAGATGTTCTCACAACCATGAGCTTTCGCTCATGGGAATTGTATGAATACCCCCTGCTTTCCACCACCTCAAGGCATATATGTACTGTGAAAACATCAACTCAGTTGAAAAAAAACACGGTACATTATACTGGGTTTTCAGACAGGCAGAAAGAATAAACTAGTCAGATATGCTAATCGCTTCGATCACTGTAATAGAACAAATCTCTAGGTGTTCCTTAATTCACAATACTAACCGTACGGTAATTTGCATCTCGACATTGCTCATAATTAGTTTGCACTACTGTATGAAATGTATGCAAACTTTCAGGCATCCTACTACGGTAAACAGCCTGAACCATCTAGAAGACAAATGATTTCAAAGAATACGCCCCACTTCCTGTCATTAATTGCTCAAAACAAAATGAGTTTCTTAAACAGACCGGTTTGATTCAATACCAGTTCCATAGTGGTAACGTGAAGACGTGCAACCAGTCGTCTACTTGTTTGAACCACCCTACTCTTGGGACTTGCTTCCTGCCAAATACAAAAGTGAAAATTTGTGGTTCTTGTATCCTCAGGATCAGTCAATTATCAGACATTGCTATGAAAGCGGAACCCTTAAAGATGACACAACTGATGCGACAAATACTTTATTGAGCAACAAAATGCTAAAAGACTTTTATAATCATTCTGAATTTATGTTTTAACTATAATTATACTTATAAGAATTATTTAAATTTTATTTGATATATTACTTATTTCCGACGTTAAATATTATAAACATCGATGGGTTGAATTCTAAATTCATATATCGCTTAGTCTCAGCATTGAACTCTCATAGACGCCGTAGTTGGGCTGCATTTTCAACGTTGGACTTTATTCGAGCATCGTTGGGTTGCAATAAAATTTTAGGCAAAAATATACGTCTGCACTCTATTTTTAATAATTTATTGCAAATTATATGCAGTTAGCAATATATATATGAGTATTACATATACGATACTCAACTTTCTCGAAGCATCGAGATCTTTCTAGAAGCCTAAAAAAATAACCTACTCCCTCTCTTAGCCACTTGTTGCAATTCTGACCCTCACGAGCGCCATCTGCCGGTTGAAGCTTGAACTACATACATGGTAAAACAGGGGCAGGAATCAGCCGACTCCAACTTAAAATAAATACATGGTAACACAGTTGCAGGGATCTGCCGGCTCTAGCTTGAACTACATACATAATATATTAGTGACGCCATCTGTCGTAGCCAGCTTGAACAATAAACATGGTAAAACAGTGACAGGGATCTACCTTACCGACCGAGCAGTTACCGGCTGTTGGGAAATTACTAGTGGCGCCACCTGTCGGTCACAGTTGGAACTACGTAGGTGTCCCCAGAACCCGCATAGGTATACTAGTTGAGTCACTTCCTTTGTTATGGACCAAATATTTTAAAAATTGAAGTCTCTGTGAAATCTTTGTAAACCTTTGTAAAATATTTGAATTCCTCGAAATCTTTAAAATCGATTAATTCTGAAACTGTTGTGATATTTCTTTTAATCTTTGAAAATTTTTATGAAAGTTTAAAAATATTTGTAAAAGCTTTCTTCTTTGTTTTTGAAATATTTGTTGTTATTTTACATTCATCGAAATCTTTTAAAATCTTCTCAAATTAGTTGCAACCTTTTGAAGTAGTTCAACATCTTTCAAATATCTACGAAACTTCAGTATTCTTTTGAAATCATTAAAATATTTGAATCGGCTCCCCAATACCTCGTGTAGAGTAAAGGTAACAGCAAAGATACAGCTGTTCTGGTTGTTGATTACAAACACAGTTACAAAAACACAGACAGAACATATCAATTCTCTCTGCTTTTTGCTCCATTCCGCAACGTATTTCGCAAAATTTGGGTACACAATCATCAACACCTGGTCCTTTGGAAAATCGTTAGATCTCTAGAATTATTCTATAATGTCAGAATTTTGAGTAAAAAAATAAATTAGCAAACGATTCCAACTGTTTAATTGCTGTCGTCTGCTACCCGCTATTTGTCGATATTTATCGGGAAAATAATTATTTCCTCAGCAAATTTTTTGATTTTTCAACATTTAATTGATCCGAAGATCTCGCGAAACCCCGAATGTTCGACAAGTTTTCTTTCTTTCGTTTTGAAACCCTTCGGAAAAAGTATATGTGGAATCAGTGCCGTACCTATAAAAAAAATCAGAGTCGCATTGAACCAATACCCTTAAGCTCATTATTTCTTCGTTTCTCGATGAAAACTTTTCGAACATGCATTACAAGGCTACATTATTGTAAAGAAACATATTTCGTAATGCATGAAATTCAAAATCTTGAAAAATTCGAATTGGCTCCTCACGAGATATTCAAAACTCGTATTTTCTACGTTTTGCGTCTAGAGATCTTCAAATTTTCAAGAAAAATCAATTGTCTTGTTACAAAGTTTATGTTTGGAACTAGATATCGAAAATTTCACTAAAGATAAAAACGGGGCCTCATTACTTTCATTTCTGACTGATGGGTGAAAACTTTTCAAATTTCAAAACCAAAAATTTCGGCGGCCATCTTAATTTTTAAAATAATTTTGTGTTTCATTTTTCATTACCTGCTTTCTAATAAGCGACTATGCCTCTCGTAAGAATTTGACCACATTTTTTCATTAATTCTGATAATTGTGATTTTGGTTCAAATTTAGGTGTCCGCCATTTTATAAATTTTGAAAAAGAAAAATGTTCGTGCAGATATATTTCTTCAGCATAGTCTATAGATCATAAATTTACAGAGTTTATTGTACTTTTCCTCATGTTAATTGCATGAGAAACTTCTAATGTTTTGGGCCACATTTCACAGGCACCAATCTAAATATGTTCTGAAAATAGAAAATAATTTGAGGTCCTTCTTTTTTGTGGTTTCCTTATACTATTAATGTTCATATTGTATAATGATATTGCTGCATTTCACTTATGGAACATAAATAAATTACAATGATAATTCGTGCATTAAATTTATTTGTGTAGGATACTTTATATTACAAATATTTCAGAAATCTATCATAACAAGTTTAAATAGTGCGCATATGTGAATCTACGGCAATTGATAGAATTTAACTGTCAGTCTATTATATTTTACTGATTTAGATTTAGCGCTCGAAGAATGGAAACAAAATGGGGAAAAAGATAGAAGGGGAGGCACTGCAAGTGTTCCTCGACCATCTCTGGTAAAATTAAAAATATAAGGATAAGTGTAAGTATAAGTGTAATCTACTTTCATTACTTCTAATGAGCTTCAGTGCTTGTATTGTCACCTAGAAATATTTCCTATCTTCAGAAGTAGACATGTCACTGTAACGAGAGATGACCGCGTGAAATTACTATTACTACAGCTTACTCAAGCTCTTAGGAAGGAAGGGAAGTGCTCCAGTCGGAAATTACTCCTCGCTTGGAAGCTCTGACGTAACAAAAATAGCCCTTCCTTTATCTTCCATACCCTGCAATAATTATCTCCTATACAATTGAAGTATTTCATAATTTGATTTGAAGTTATTTCGTTAGGGACGTAAATAGTAAGAAAATTAAGGAATATTAGTTTCCGCGACTTTGAGCCGGTTTTTCAGCTGCTTGTTTGCGCTCGTTTTCAACAGCTCGTTCGCGCTCGTTCTCAGCAGATCGTTGGGCTTCGTTTCCAGCAGGTCGTGGGTGCTCGTCCACAGCAGATCTTTGGCGCTCCCTTTCAGCAGCTAATACAGCCAAGTGTCTGAACACTGCTCTATTTAAATCAATTGCGGGACCTACTCCTTCGACAGGTCCCGGCATGCCAAATTCACTTGCTATCTCTCGGCTTAATACAAGTTGTTTAGTAGAATTTAATCTATCTTGCCAGACGACTTGATGGTTTCTATTAAATAATGGAATAACCCATGTACGACCTACGACTAATCCGATTAAAAAGGTCCCGAGTTCGTATATAGCGGCTGGGTTAGGAAGTGGTTGAAGATTGCCACTTGGATCTTCGTAGTAAAGGCCTGTTGGTACATCATTACCACGTTTAATATGCTTTAGCTGTTGGCGCGACGATTCAGAGCTCCCACTCGAACTCCCGTCACTCGATTCTGTAAGAATAAACACACCTGGATAAGTATTAATAATTTAATTTATGTACGAGGTATGTAAATTATCCGACCTTGTGCTCTAAGGTTGTACCTAGATATCCTCTAGGTAAAGTCAAAACACAAACTCACACAGACTCATCACTGCACGGAGAAAAATGGATGTTAGCACAGACTATCTAGATATTAATAGGTAATATCTTAGCGATTTAACTATGGGACAGAAATCTAGATACTGAAGTAGAGCATCCGTAGATATTAAAAAGAAGATTTTAACTGACAATATCCAAGATATTAAAGGGCAGAATCTAAAATATTCAAGAAATATTTTTTAATTATGCAAAAATTACCTGTAAAGCATGCCATTTCCTGTAAAATGCAAAAGAATGTTAATATCGTAGTACTCTGTTTTGAAAATCCGAATCCTCAAGCATTCGCCTTTTTGCATAATTATGCGATTTTTGTGTTAAACAGATAACACACTGTTTAAGGCAAATATGAAAGATGCCTGTAGCTGAGTCCTCATTTTCTTGAGAAAATTATAACATATCCAAAAACTTTTTATCCATTTTCCACCAAAACTTATAGTGCAATAGATATCCAAAAAACCAGAATACACACGGTGAAAGGTCAAGATACAGACAAAATCTTTTGTCGCCACGCAACACGTCAGCGACCTTGCTCCGATAAAATTTAGCTTTTTTAATATCTTAGATATTAACTGTTAATATCACATATTTTATACTTTCAATATAAACAGATATTGCCCTTTAATATTACGTATGCTGAATAGAAGATATTAGATAGTATGCCGTAATATCTATATAATATGGTTAAATATCAAAGTTTTTAGTATCTGCTTATCAATATCTATTTTGATCTGTGTGCACATCACGATTAGTCCGGAACCAAAAGTCCTAATAAAAAGCAAAAACTTTGTCACGCTTTTATATCCAATATGTCCATGGAAAGATATACGACTTAGCAGGAGGGTGACTCGCGATGCAAATGCACTAAGTCAATTTACGTGTGGGACGGCAGAAGATGAAACACTGGCGCCACTAGCGCTAGGCCCTACATTTGAATGACAGCTGATAAGAAACATGCGAGGTGTAGTATTTTTCCCAGTTTTTGTAATATTTTGAACATTTGTGGGTATTTTCAAAAGTTTGAGCTTGAATTAAGCCAAGATTAACTGTTTCTATAATTGAAAAAATATCAAGGATTAAAAAATAGACCTTGAAAACACTGGGAATGTCTTTAATGATTTTAATATTCAAGCAGATTAAAATGGTAAAATATAAAAAATACGTCTTCAAAGTTTAAAGCAAATTAACTGAAACTTCTAATGTTAATATAAATAATATTTTTTCTATTTTTAATTACTCGAATGATTCTAATGTATTATTACATTATAATAAAAATACACCTAAAATTATCATTTTTAATATTTAATATATTGTATTAATCGCTAAGATAGTGAAAAGATTATCAGTATGAAAGCTATTAAGTTTACTGTACATTTAGTCATATATTTATTTAAAAATTGGAGCAATTAAGACTGAAAAAGGAGATTTTATTATTAAACATGGACATTCAATGTGTGAAAATCACTTTTGAAAGGATCAAATAATTTGAAAAGAGAAAGTCTTAGCTCATGATTGAACGTTTATCGAGATAAATATTACGATTAGTTTACACTAATGCCCTTTAACCTAAAATAACCGAATGATGCAAAAGTAGCATCAATAACAGTTTTTAATTATTGCAGAGTTTCTATATTTATGTACAATTACATTAATTTATTGATAAATGCAAGTATTAAACTATATTATAATTATAAAATACTGATTTTTTTGCAGTCATAATGGTTAAAGAAACTTAAGTTAAAACTAAGGGGTTTGTCATCTTAATTTCTAAATTGCTGTGATCACTGTTCGAATGCTGACTTTTTTATTAGACATTTTAGAATTCTTTGTCAAAAATCGCTCTTTATTAGACGATGAGGTTTTTTTAGCAGCCTTCGAACAATGCTCGGGGCAGTTTGGAAAATCAGAATATCAAAATCAATGTTATCATGAAATCGTCAAACCCAGTCGATTATTTAATGTTAAAAGAATATCAGTGTAAACAAATCGTATTACTTACCGCAATAACTGTTCCACCAGGAGATGAAACTTCTTTTTTCCAAATGATCTGATATTTAAAAATTCATCTTCACACACTACGTATCCAAGATTAACAATAAAATCCTTTCTGACACGTTTCATTGTTTGTTGCCAACTTTCAACCTCTTTTTTGGGAAGCAGAAAAAAGTTTTTACTCCACTTGAGCGGACTGAGTCGTATCCTGATTTACGGTTTTGATATATACATCGATTTTCACCCATTTTTATTATATATTTATTCACGAATGAATAAAATATGCCAAAAAGACGATAGATTTATGATATTTTACCAGTTTTTACATTCAAAATAATAACAGACAACGGGCCGACCGGGCGTCGCAGCGGTGGCGCCAATGTTTCGAGACTCGCCGCTCTTCACAAAACTAACTAACACCTTTAATGCAAAAGCGAAAATCGTGTTACCCCCTGGACTGATATAAGGCTACAGAAATGATAAGAAAATTAACTTGGTTTTAAATCACCATATACTGATAAACAGTATTTAGTAGTGCTTACAAATAAGAAAAAATGCCGTAACAATACTTTTTTTTACCGAAAAAGACGAATTTTCAACAAAATACCTGAATTTTTAACTCACAAAGGCAGCTTTCAAAGAAAAGGCCGAATGGCTACATTTTGAGTTAAAACAATTAATATTGTCTATACAAATTATCATATTTAAACAAATCATATAAATTTCCAAACAAGAAACTAAAATGTAAATTAAAATTATGAATCTTCAATAGAAAATTACTTTTAACCAAATACGTGAGTTTTGAACCAAGAACATTTTTTTATCAAATGCGACGATTTTTCAACTAAATTAATTAATTTTAAACTAAAAAATATAAATTTTTAACAAAAACGAAAGATTTATTTTTTACTAATACAGACGAATCTTTAAATAAAAAGGTAAATTTAATATTATAAACCACAGATGAAATAGTACATTTTCAGTTAGAAAAAATAATTTTCAACCGATGATGATGGATTTTGAATGAAATAGTTCAAGTTTAAACTAAAAAATATAAATTCAAAAATAACCAAATTTTCTAATAAAATGATCAATCTTCAAGCTAAAAGATAAAGTTTTAGCCTAGTAGATGATTTATTGACTAAAGTGATGAAATTCCAACGAAAAAGATGAACGTAATCGAAGTGTATGAAATTCTTCTACAAGAAAATCAATTTTTAACCGAGTGGTTGAACTTCTAACTAAAAATATAATTTTTTCGCCAGTATTAAAGACGAATTTTCAAAGAAAAAGATTGCGCTTCAAAGAAACTTACAAATCTTTTCTTCAAAAAATAAAGTTTTAACCAAATATTTGAATTTATAACCATAAAGATAAGTTTCTAGCAAAGAAGATTAATGTTTTATCAAAAAGGCGGATTTTTTATAAAATGAATAATTTAAAAAAAAAAAGATAAATCTTTTACTAAGAAAAATGAATATTTAACAAAATGATTTAATTTTTAACTACAAAGTTAAATTTCTATGCAAAAAGATAAATTTTAAGTCAAGAATATTTATTTTCTAAAAAAAAAAATTTACCACGAAGATTGTGACAGGGTGAATTTTAACTGTCACTTTTGAGTAGAGGTAACATAACCTCCCTCACCTTCATCGGAACGATCAAACTTCTTTGTTTCACTTGGGAGTCCGAAACGAGAGTCACACTGCATAGGGGCACTTTTAGCATGGCACAGTGTGTTCACTCTGCGAGACTTGAAGAGGGAATTAAAGAGCACGAAATTTAACGAATGCGACTCCAAGTGCGAATAGAATGAACTACATTACACTGAGCCGACCTCTCCCTTCCCCTGACCCCCCTAATCCTAATTTTATTTCCTTACTTTAAGCATCATTTTCTTGTATTTATAATATAATTTATATGAAAGAAAAATGATTTCTTAAATACGTTTGCACTACAATATTATTAAATCATAATCAAGTTTCATCTTATGCAACAAATTTCAAGGTTAAAATTGAGGCTCCAACCAATCAAAATTTGTTACGCGAAACTTGTATCACCTAAAAAGAGGTAAATGATAATTAATATCATCAGGAGAAAACACTGTTTAAATAATCACTCATCTTTAATATAAAATACACGAAAAGTTCCTAAATATTCTGCGTTGCTACTATGTGCAACGATACACCGAGTTGACAAGTCCCATGAACCCTGTACAGCCGCAACCATTTTTGCATATTTTTGAAAAGCATGCGCCACCAATCGGGAATAGAAATAACTATCATTGGTCTCATTTTCCCTATTAGAGTGAACGCACTGTGGCGGAACGTGATTATCAACAGTCAACACCAAGTCAGGATTCACGAGACGATCTCATCCGCAGGATAAAAAGAGAAAGAAGGAGCGTGCGAGTGGCCTGTCCTCTTCAGGCCCTCCGCGGTAAATATAGAAATATATTTAAAATAAATTAATGTCGAAAATATAATATTCTTTTTAGTAGATTTAGTAAAGTTGAAAATACAAGAATGTGGTTGAAAATTCTTATTTTTTGGTAGAATACTAGTATTTTTATTTGTAAATTTATTTATTTGTTTTATAGAAAAATGGTGTTTAGAGCTCAAAATTTATCCATTTTAGTTAAATAGTCATTCGTTTGGTTGAGAATTCTTGCGTTTTTGAGGTCCATCCACTCAGCGCCGCTACCAAGGCAAATTATAAAATGGAATACGCCATATGTTTTTGCTTTTTTTTTTGCTCATTTCTAGCTAAAAAAATTTTTTTCGCTCTTTAAACTTCGGAGAAAAGGGTGGCGGCGCTAGCAGGACGTCCACTCAGCGCCGCCACCTACGAAAACTCACTAAAAATGATTGTAATGCGATAAACAATGAGTGGCGATTTTTTTGCTTTTTTTCTCCATGATGACATATATTACGTTTCCCAAAAAACTACCCCTAAGTCTTACACAACTACCCCCGGGATCAAAAAAGTTTTCAAAATGGGAAAACTACCTTCAACAATGTAAACATGATTTAGGGCTTTAAATTAATTACAGGACACTTGAAAATTTCGCCCTCTTTATAATTTCATCAAAACTACCCTTCCACGTGAACGTATGCAGCAGAACATTTATATGTATGAAAAAAGCATTAAAAATAATCAAACTTAGAAGAAACTGTTAGTTGATATTTTTTTGCTCTTTCTTTCTCTGCAATAATATATAATGCGTTCCCCAAAAACTACCCCCTCGCGATCAAAAACGTTTTGCATCTTGTAAAACCACCTTGAGCAATGTAAAAATAAATTGGAACTCCAAATTAAAAACATGGTACTAGTTTTTTGGGAGCGTATTATATATTATCAGAGAGCAAAAAAGGCAAAAAAATATCAACTAACAGCGTTTTCTAAGTTTGATTATTTTCAATGCTTTTTTCATACATATATATGTTCCGCTGCATATTTTCACGTGGAAGGGTAGTTTTGGGGGAAATTATAATGAGAGAGTAATTTTTAATATTTATGTTATTAATTTTGAGTCCTTAATAATTTTTATATTGTTCAAAGTGGTTTTTTAACGTTTAAAACGTTTTTGATCACCAGGGATGAGTATGTATGACGCAGGGGTACTTTTTCGGGAGCGTGTTATATATTATCAGAGAGCAAAAAAAGAGAAAAAAAATATCAACTAACAGTGTTTTCTAAGTCTTATTATTTCAACTAAAAGTTTCTTCTAAGTTTGATTATTTTTAATGTTTTTTTCATACATATAAATGTTCTGCTGCATACGTTCACGTGGAAGGGTAGGTTTGATGAAATTATAAAGAGGGCGAAATTTTCAAGTGTCATGTTATTAATTTGAAGCCCTAAATCATGTTTACATCGTTGAAGGTAATTTTCCCATTTTGAAAACTTTTTTGATCCTGGGGGTAGTTGTGTAAGACTTAGGGGTAGTTTTTTGGGAAACGTAATATATGTCATCATAGAGCAAAAAAAAAAGCAAAAAAATCTCCACTCATTGTTTATCGCATTACAATCATTTTTAGTGAGTTTTCGTAGGTGGCGGCGCTGAGTGGACGTCCTGCTTTTTGGGGGGTTAAAATTAATTTTGTAAACTGCAAAATTAAGTATAAATTAAAATTTTCAGTTAAAAAGTTATTTTTCTAATGTTATTTCGTAGGTTGAAAGGATAACTACGAGGGTAGTTCAATAAGCCCTTAGAATGACCAACGGATGGCGCGCGAATCGCTCCAAATCATCTGTTTTCAGTCAGCACCACTCCCGACTAGATATATGGTGCAGTCACAGTCCACATCT
>NC_046659.1:126814601-126827631 GCF_010883055.1 Belonocnema kinseyi | reverse complement strand
CAAGGAGATTATGTTGAAAAATAAAAAAAAATTTACCCAAAAAAAATTGTTTTTATACTTCATTCTAAGGACTTATTGAACTACCCTCGTATTTTGTTGAAAATTAGTTTATTATTTTTCAAAATAATTTTGTACAATAAATCTAACAATGATATGCAGGACAAAGTTTGAAACATTTCAGACCCTGAAGTCTTGTCTTCTGCATATATTTACGTACAGTAAATGATATTTTTCTCTTTGCAAGAAATCTAATGATTCTAAGGTAAATTCGAGATTTTAAAACCGAAATAAATTTTGAGAGTAGCTATTATTTTCGGCTTTACACAAAGCTGTCTTCGCAGTATGTATTAGAGTCGACTAACCGACACGCGATGTATGCAATTCATCTTGTTTGTTTGAATACATTTCCCAACTAAATGCTTAACTATTTCATGTTCAATTTAAAATTTAAATTTCAGAATGTCAACTTTTTTTTAGCAAATACTTCGTTTGTTGGTTGAAAATAATTTCCATACATAAAAATAAACATTTAAAATTTTTGGTTGAAAATTATTCATTTTTAGTTGAAAATTCAACTATTAGGTTCAAAATGCATGTATTTTGTAGAAAATAAAGGCTCGTGGTTAAAAATTCATCTCTATGGTTGAAAATTCTACTTTTTTGTAGAAGGCGAATCTCCCTAGTCTACTTCTTTGGTTGAAAAGTTAACTATTTTGTTGAAATTTCGTTTCTTTTTGCTAAAAATTAGATTTCTATAAATTAAAAATTCAACTATTCGATTGTTTGTTTAAAAATGATCCTTCTTAGTACAAAATTGAACTATTTTATTGAAAATAAATGCATTTTTTCAAAACAAGTTTGTTTGTACAAAATTAATCTTGTAACAACATTTTTCGCCCGATGAAATATTTCTTTACTAAAAAGAATATTATATTTTCGACATTAATTTATTTTATGTCTTTTAATTTTTTTTTTATATATTTACGAAATAAAAACCTGAACTAATATCAGCTGACCCTGAAAGGTAAATACTCAAGGGAATTGGGTCATTCCAAACCTGAAATGAATTTCTACTACACATTACATATATCGATGTTCTCCATCAATCGTTGCCGCCCAAATTATCGGCGGCCGTTATCCTGCTTGAAGGGAAAAAGAATTATTCTGGCGGCAAAAAAGAAGAAAAATTTCTTTAATGAAATAACCCCGTGGGTTTAAGTGAAACTCTTTTTTACGATGACTAGTACCACTCGAAACCCGTTAACACGAGGAGGAAGTATACCATATGAGTTTGTAACGAAATCACGCGATCGTTGCGCCCTCTTCCATTTCTGGGGATTCCGGTATAGGCATTGTGAGAAGTGTCCACACCGTGTTAAGGTTTTCTTTTCTTAGGTCATTAGAGTGTTTTCCAAGTTTGGCATGGTGGCTTGTATGCTGAGTCCATAGCCTAGAAAAAGGGTATTTCTTTTATTAACACGAAAGAGGGCCGACTTCTCAAGTGGGGTTAACTTTGTTGGGTATCTCCACCTCCTTCTGTGTTCTGATAGATTATTACCCTGGAGGGCCGGAAGAGGACAGGCCACTCGCGCGCTTGTTACGAGCGACTATAGGCTCGCTCTTTCGTCACTAGATGGCAAGAGAAAATCGCATCAAAAAATTAGGAATTAATAATAATTATCTCAGATCGCAGGAAATTAGGTCAGCAAAAGTTCGAGAAATTTTGTGTACGATTTACGACGCATAAGTTAATAAATAATTATTGTATGTCAGTATTAATCATGTTTAGTCTTAAGATAAGGCGAAGTCCGGATGTTAGGTTTATACTAAGGTATCGAATAAAAGAAATCAAATGCTAGCGATGAAAGAACGAACCAACAAAGATATTATTTTGCGCCGAAAATTTGCGTATGCTTAATTTAACTAGCGACAGCGGCTTCTTGGGCGACATATTTTCATCTTGGATTTCTCAGAATTGATATTGAGATGGTGAGTACAAACACGGCACAACCATGGAGAACTAGAGGGGTTCGATTTGTGAATTATTAAAAAGAGTGGGAATGACGCATGTTTACGTATGTTAATAATGTGCTATCATTGGGTGAAAGAGTGAAAAGATGCATGTGTGAGTGAAAAAGGGAAAAGAGTAGTGCGAGCGAAGAGGGAGTTTTAAAAAAATCGTGACACGGCGAACGAGAGAATGAGAACAGAAAAACTCTTGATTCCCTCGGAGTAGGTACTCGTTGACCTGACTCGGGGTTAATATCCTTTAAATCTTTTGCATTTTGTTAATCCGGACGTAGCCTAACTTGATTTAAAAATAAATATATGACTTTTATTACTGCAATTAAATGTTTCATGATTTATTTTTATCAAATTAAATATTTTCCCGGTTCCATATAAATGGTTCACAATCCATACTGAACCCACCAATCAGACAACGAGCCAGCAGAAGGTGGATTTCAGCTTGTTACACGCTCACTCTTTCTCTTTTTATCCTGCGAATGAGATCTTCTCGTGAATCCTGACTTGGTGTTGACTGTTAATAACAAAGATAATATAAGCCTAGATGCGGCACGTTTATAGTTCAAGGAACTAATTGTAGACGGCGCTCCCGGCGAAAATTGCCTGATCCCCCCATGCCTCTTAACCCGAAAATCGCATCCAACCAACTACTTTGCCCCTGCAATCTTCACCCGTCGAACAAGTCCATCAAATAGCCGATACTAAGTCGGTAAATACTAAATACTTAAAAATATAAAATACAAATCTTATATCGAGAATTTTGATTTATCATTTCTAATTAATGAATCAATTATTTGAATAAATTTCGCATCAAGAAAATATGTAGATGCATAAGATTTACTTTGAAATCGAATTAAAATGGAATTGTATTGTAATAAATATTTTCAGCTGACATCTTTTATGGAAACAATGAGTCATTTTGCAATTAAAATTTACTGCCATGAATTATATTATTTTGTTGTTTTGATAAAAAGCGGTAGAAATTCTTCTAAATGAAAATATACGTTTGAAGACATTAAAAGTTTTAATTGATAAACATATTGAGTTGAAATTTAAAATAATTAATTTTTAAAATAAATATGATTATACAGCGTTCTCGCATGTATAATTAGCGATTTGGAGTATTTAGATGTAGAGTTAAACTTTATAGAAATACCGCCTCCTTTACGATTATTAATTTAAGTAAACAATAATTCGTAAATTTCCATGTTTGTGTAATTAATTATGAATTAAATAAATTATAATGAGACGATAAAATTATATAATAAATATATTTTTTATTTGATTTTTTTATATAATATTTTATAGAAATTTATGTATCTTACTATGTATGTAAATTATGTCCCGATTTTTTAAATTGAGAACCCCGTAATTTCAAAATCTTGTTTCGTTAGGAATTCAGAAGCTTGGTTAAAAGCTGAACTACTTTGTAAAAAAATTATTCTTTTGGTTTTAGATTCACCTCTTTGGTCGAAAATTTAACTATTCTATTTTTAAAAAATTAAACTTCTACGGATAAAAAGTCATTTTTAGTCTAAACTCTTTTATTATAAATGTAACTATTATAGTGAATTTTTTTTAACTAACAACGTAAACATTTTATTTTTGATTTAAATTGATATTTTTATTAAAAATTAATATTTTCTGGTTTAAAATTGCTTCTCCCGCCTTTAAAATTCAAAAATTTTCTAATAATTAATATATTTTGTTGAAAGTTCGTCTTATTTTGGTAGATCATTAATACAATGCTGGAAAATTCATTATTTTCTTTCAAAATTTAAGTATTTTATTCGCAATTTATCTTCTTTAATTGAAAATGAAACGACTTGGTTAAAAGTTGAACTTTATCATTAAAGATTCATATTTTTGGACTCCCCTTGATCTTCGGGTTTGACTCTTTTGTTGAACATGTAATTTCTCGATTTAGTTGAAAATTAATCTTTTTTTAACATGCAACAATTTTCTTGACATTTTAGGATTATGTTTTGTTCAAAATTAATTTTTTATCTGAAAATTTGCAGTTTTACATTTTTTTTTAGAGATTTAGACTTTATAAGTTTAAAATTTTATTCTTTTTTAGAACATTCTTTTGTTTTGTTGAAAATTCATCTTTTTGGTCGAAAATTAATTTTGTACGTTTTTTTACATCGTCTTTTTATTAAAAATGCAATTGTTAAGTTCTAAATTAGTATATTTTGATTAATGATTTAACAATATGGTAGAAAATTAAAGTAGGATTCGTTTGTTAATGAACTTTCCCGTGTTTTTTCATGTTTATTAAATCTAGTTTTTTTAAAATCATATTTCTGCAAGATTTACCTCTTTGGCTTAACATTGAACTTTTTTTGTTGACAATTTGGATTTTTATGTTAAAAATGACTTCCCTTGAAAATTGCAACATGTCTAGTCTTGATTAGAAATGGATCCTTTATAAGTTGAAAATTCTTATATTTGGTTGAAAATTCATGGAATTTGTTAAATTTTTAAACAAATATTTATATTTTCGAATCAGTAGATTATTTTTCTAGCTAAAAGGACAAATCTTTAACAAAAAACGTAAAGTTTGAAATAAATAGTTTACTTTTGAAACAATAAGATCGATTTTATGCAAAAAGCAATAAATTTACACACAAAAAAACGATTTTGACCAAATAATTGATCAAAAAACAAATATTACTTTTTAACTGAAAGACATTAATCTTTGGCTAAAGAGTAGTATTTTTAACAAAAAATTAAATTCTAAACCTGATAATAAAATTTTTTTTAAAAAAAGCATGAAATTTCTAGCAAAAATTTCAGTTTTATACCGAGAAAAATGTCTAAATTAATAAAGGGAAACAAATTTAATCCGAAAAGGTTGCATTTTCAACCAAAAATGCATATTTTCAGCCCAGTGGATTATTTTGCTATCTAAAAAGACAAATTATTGACAAAAAACATTAATTTTTCAACAAGTAGTTGAATTTCCAACCAAGATGATTGATTTATTAACAGTCTTAAAAATATCTTGCGTAATAAATGGTCTTATTACGTGCCCCACCCCCCCTTCTGGTAAAACAGCAAGGAAGATTCTTCAACTTCCCCCACCAAGCCACACAAAACCACGGCAATTCGACGCTATTATTTGAATTAAGTATCGCAGTGTTGAGAGTCACGTAGCTTCTTATAAAGTATCACAAAAGAGCCTTGATATTGTTTAAATAACGATTAAAATATTACAAAATCCCGCTTTTCTATAAAATAAAGTTCTATCATGTCTAGAACCTTCTTTTAATTAATATATACAGCCCTAAATAAGTTCACGTATCTTCACAAATTTACGTATTTAATAAGAGACCTATTACTCCAAACGAATAATTTTAAAAAAATCTAGCACTTCGACAAATAATCCGTGAACTTTCTAATGTATTTTGAATCTCTATTAATTGGTATCTTAAAATTTATTAGGATTTTCAATTTTTCTTAAGAAAAACTCACACACAGAATTTTTTCTCATACGCTTATACATAACTTTTGACCTCATTAGGATATTTAAGTTTTCTTTTTGAATTCATAATTTCATTTCAGAAATTTTATAATCGGTCCAAAAACCGTTAATTGGTCGAAAATTAATTATATGACGTCGATTTTTTCCAACATATACAAAGACCATTTTAAAAAAACCTTCCTCTAATTTCGAGCCATTTTTTGTTGCTAAACTTTTATTTCTAGAACGAAGACATCCTGTAACTCTTACGTGGACTAAGCCATTTTTCTGAAGTCAGTTTTGTTTCCAATAAAATAAAAATATCTCATTATGCTAGCGAATGCAAACATTTAATTTTAAAAAACTCCCGTTTGTACTAAAATGCTTTATGTCACGTAAACATTTTAGGAGAGAAAACTTAAATATCCTATTTAGGTGAAAAGTGAAAAATTCTTAATGGAGCAACTTTTTTGTCAAACTTCAGAATTTCAATTCCCATAACTCAGCGAAAAAAAAACTTTTTCTCAAATCGAAAAAATACGCGTCGCCTAAAACAACGTAGTTTACCGCAAAAATTCAACGATTTGAATTGTAGCTGACAAAGTTTACTATTTGATAAGTAACTGAAATCATTGAAAAATAAACTAAAGTTTCACTGGTGCTAAAATATTACCATTTCACATTTCAGACACACAATGGCGAATTTATAAATTAGTTTCTGAGATGAGACTAATATATCTTAATTAATTAAATTTTTAAATATATTTCGAATATATTACTTCAGGCAAAATGAACGTTTTAAGACCCCCTTGAATCCAAAAATCAACTTTTGACGATAGCGTCTGCCTGTCTGTCCGTCCGTAAACAAGATAACTCTCGAAGAAGTGAGCGGATCAAGTCTAGCGTTAGCACACTTTTTTACATCCTAAAAGGAAAGGCAGGTTCTTCCACCAGCTATTTTAGATTAGAATTCAAAAAATTGGAGCATTTTCTAAAATTTTTAAGACCATTTTTTTAGATTTAAAAATTTTATTTATGGCTATTTGTAATACTCAGAAATTAAAACAAATTAATCTAATGACTTTTTTGATAAAAAGAAAATTGTGAGAGTTGTAGCATTTATAAATTTTTAAATTCAATCGAAAATAAAATATTTTAAGTCAGAAAACGAACGATATTAACGAAATTCCAGAAATAAAAACATTGCATTTCAAAAGAACCGCACGATTATCATAAAAACTCTCTACATTTTCTTGAAAAGTAGACAATTAAAATTTTAATTGCATAAAAAGTAGTGAAAAATCAAAAAGTTCATTTTATGGTTTTGTTTGGACTAAAAAATATTTGTTTTATTCGAAAAAAATAACATAAAAATAAAGAAATAAAATTCTTGGGAAAAGCATCAAATTTACGAAAAAAATTATGTTACAAAAATGGCGAAACTTAAATACGTCTACATTTTTTGGGAATGACTTTTTGATGGGACGCGTAGTTTTAGTTTTAATCATTAAAATAATATTAAAATAAGAATGAAAAATGTGTTGAAAAAACGACAAAAGTTACGGAACATTCAAATTTAAATCAAGCGACACAAAATATGAAAATCCTATTATAAAAAAAAATCTTATATATGCTAAAGAATTACAATCCGGGATAGAGAAAAATGTTTGAAAAAGGATTGTAATTTTTTTTTCTCAACAAATATCGAGCATGAACCGCGAAAATCAACAGACGCGAAGAGAGTTTGTGTTAATTTGAGGTTAGAAATTTCATGGGTTTTCAAAATCTGCTTTAGACATCGATTTAAAATCGAATCTTTTAGTTTTTTTTTAAAGTAAAAATTTTCTTTCGAGATATGGAGATGCTGCACGACGAAAAGAAATTGTTCATTTTTAAATTCGGCTGTAGTTTTATTTTTTTTAAGTAATATTTTCTAAAAATTTATAAGAAAATTGGATATGTAAATCTACTAGTTGATAAAATTTTGTTGCTTTAAAGTTATATAACTTTTGACCCAATTAGGATATTTAAGATTTATTTCCACACTTCTAATTTTCGGAAATTATTTGGTCAATTTGTACTAACATAAAGAAAATATTTTGTGAGTTGTACGGGTGCTAAAGAACTTTTGGGGCCAGGAATATTTTTTTTTCTAAAATCGAATTGTCGAATTTTCTACAAAAAATTTCTTGACTCACTTATAATATCTTGTACCGTTTCCGAGAAAATCAAAAAAAAAATAATGCTTCTAGTCCTTCAAGTTGTTTTGTTTTTCAAATTTTATACATAAATGAACCATTGAAATTCAAAAATTCCTGTGTTTATTTTTTTGCTGCAACTGCCATTTCCCGAAAGACATATTGAATTTTTTTATTTTTCTCGGAAAAGGTACAAAATATCAGAAATTAGTAAAGAAGTTTTTTTAGAACTTTTTCAGCTGTGAAAACTATTTTCTAAATATATTTTAATATCTGTTCCCGTAAGCAACAAGAACACGCAAATTAAATTTTAAGAAAAAATCATAAAAGAGTAAAGAAGTTTCTTGTAAAACTTGTTTAACTTTGCAAAATATTTTCTTTCATATCTGTTCTAAAAAAAATACGGCAATTCGATTTTAAGAAAAAAAATTCATTCGGCCATTTTGTCAATTTAAAAGTTTTTTTCAATTTTCTTATGGATTTCGAATGCAGGAAATAAAAAATTTTCTTGTGAATGGTACATGATATCATGAATGGGGTAAGATTTTTTTTTGGTGTAGAAAATTATATTTTAGGGACGAAAATTCTCCTGAATACAAAAGTTTTATATCCCGCATAAAACTCCCAAGATATTTCACTTATGTTAGTAAAAATTTAACAAAAAATTGACAAAAAATATGAGTGTGGATTTTTTGAGAAAACCGACTTTTAATATTTACTGAAAAACCGCCGCCATTTCATTAATTTTAAACATTTTCTAAATTTGCTCATGGATTGCGAAAGAGGACGATTAACAAAATCTCTCGGGAATGGAACAAGGTATCATAAATGAGTAAAGAAAACTATTGTAAAAAATTCGGAAATTTGATTTTAGATGAAAAAAAATCTCCTGGCCACAAAAAATATTCAGCCCCCATCAAACTGAGAATATATTATGTTTATGATAGTAAAAATTCAACAAAAAATTGACAAAAATTATAATTTGTTTTTTTTTTGAGAATATCGACTTTCAGCACTTAAAGAAAAACTGCCACCATTTTGTTATTTTTTAACGTTTTCTTAATTTTCTCATGGATTTCGAATGCAGGTGATAAAATATTTTCTCAAAAACGGTACAATATATCATAAATGAGCAAAGAAATTTTTTGTAGAAATTTCGATTTTAGGAACAAAAAATTCTCCTGGCCACAAATGTTATTTAGCCCACATAAAACTCAGAAGATATTTTTATTATGATAGTACAAATTTAACAAAAACAAATCGCAAAAATACGTATCGCCTTAATTTTATTTAAAAACAACATATTTTGTCGACAAGAGATTCTGCGTCTTCAAGTGTAAAACCCGCCTGATTTAACGATGGGTCTCTTATAAAACGCAATGTTAAACATGACGAATAAAAAACGTTAAAAACTTATTTACAAAGTACCCCAGGCTTCTGAGATTTGAACTGAGTACTTTTGGTGATCATATTTAGATATCGTGAAAGTTTGGTTGAAATGGTAATGAAAATTCTTGTAGCGATGATACCTCCTTAAGCTCCGGCAGTTCGCACTTGGGTAACAGCATGGAATCGACAGGTTTGAAAACTCGACACCTTTATTGTTATTATTATAAATTATTATCGTTTCAAACCTCGAAGGTTCTACTCGGTTCTACTTGGTTCTACTAGGATGTTCCCAAGCGGTGGACATTTTACACTTTCCGGGAATTCATGAAGCCTTGTACCGCAGGTTTAAGTATTGTTGAATACAAATTTGTTGCCACCATTTTGAAATTGAAAATGGCGGAAAGTGACCAAAGTTAGTTAGTTTCGTTTTTTTTTCGAAAAAAAACTTTATACCTGCACAGTCTTACGTGAATAAAATTTTGAGAAAATTCGAAACGTATTCTTTTATGTTTAGATGACTAATATTAAGTCGGATTTTCAAAATTTAAAATAGCCGATACAGTATGGGTTTTCAAATCATGAAAATGTGTATAAATGTTAGTAAAAGTCACTAAAACTAAAGACATTTTTTGGTAGTTGATTACGAACCTTAAATCAAATTTTCAAAATTTGAAATATCTACTGCTTATTCGGCTATTGCAAATTAATGTACAAATTTTATTTTTCATGATTACTTTAATATTTCATCCTTATTTAGCACTAATTTTTATTTTCAGCTACCATGACAAAATACGTTATTAGTTAAAATGTTATGGTAGCAAAGAGTGACGCCAAAATAGGCTGTTTTTCGCGTAAATTCTGCACCTCGCTAGCGACCTGGTTCACAAATATAAAAATATTTTAATGTCGCCAAAAAACTCTTCATTAAAAACCAAAGTGAGCATCTCTTTTGGTTTTTTGAAAATTTTTAAAAATTACCTCTATTTAGGGGTTGAGAAGACCCCAAAAAATTAAATAATAGAAAATACCACTAATTATAAAATCATTTTTCACATCAAACCCTTATCAATTAAGCAAATGCGTGATTCAACTTTTTTAAGGTACTTATTTTGATTTTCAGTTACGAGTAATTTGATACCTGTAACATATTTTTATATTTTTTCGCCAGATCGCTAGAGAGGTCCAAAAAATAGGCGAACTTTGGCGTCACTCTTTGACTTTTAGATTTTTCTAAAAAATTAACAAAGTTTTTATGATAATCTTATAATGCCTTTAAAAAGTAACATATGTATTAATTTTTAAACGAGGCAGATTAATTTTTGGCTAGACTGTAGTATTTTTAATTAACAAGATGAAATTTCTATAATAAGAGACGATTTTTCAAATAAAAAAAAATATCATGCAAAACAAAAAACATGAATTTTCTAAAAATAAATACAAACTTTTAACCATATAGTTAAATTTTCAAAAAAAGTATGAATTTTTAAACGAAATAGATTAATTTTTGACCAGATTAGAGCGACTTTTACCAAGAAAGAGAAAATTCATACCAAAAGAGTTAATTTTTTTATCAAGAATGAATTTTTAACTGACGACGAAAAAAATGTGTAACCACAACACTTGAATTTCTAACCACATATTTATGTTTTTTAACCCGGGAGATGATTTTTCTACTTAAAAAGACAAATTCTCAACAAAAAGCTTAAATTTTAACACGAATATTTGAATTTTCAAACAAAAAGATTGATTTTATGCAGAAAAAAAAAGAAATTTAGACACAAAAATTAATTTGACCAAATAGTTGAATTTTCAAGAAGAATCTTAATTTGTGATCTAAATATATTAATTTTTACCAGACTGTCATATTTTCAAAAAAATTGCGATGAAAGCATTGAATTCTCAATTCCAGAGGATGAATTTTAAATCAAGCAATTAAATTTTTAAACAAAAAATACCAATTTTGACCAAAATTTTTGAATCCTCAACACCTGAATTAAATTTTGAGCCAAATAATTAAAATGTTTATAAAAGAAGAAACAATTGAATTATCAGACAAATATTTATATTTTCAATCGAGCAGATTATCTTTCTACTCAAAAAGACAAATTTCTATAAAAAGGGACAAAATTATAAATAAAAAAGAGAATAAACTTCCTCCAAAATAGTTGAATTTGTAATTGGATAGTTGTATTTTTAATTCAGGATATAATTTCTCTACTTAAAAAGACAAATTCTTAACAAAAGATATAAATATGAAACAAATAATTAAAATCTCAGCGAAAAAGATTACTTTTATATAAACGAACATGAATTTCCAAAAATCATGGCAAATTTAACCAAATAGTTTAATTTTTGAAAAACAATGCTTTTTGATCTAAAAAATATTAATTTTTTGCCAGGCAGTAGCATTCTTAAAGAAAAAAGAAGAAACTTCTACCCAAAAAGTTTAGTTTTTTACCAGGAAAATTTTTTGAATCATTGAGGAAAAAAATTTCATCGAAAGCAGTTAATTTTTTAACCAAATATTTATATTTTCAACCCATAAGATTATTTCACTACTTAAAAGAACTATCAACCAAAAACGTAAATTTTTAGTAAATAGTTGAATTTCAGACCAAGAAGATTCATTTTATACAAAAAACAATTTATTTACACGCACACAAATTCACGAAATAGTTGAAATTTAAAAAAAAAATATTAACTTTTACCGAAGCAGATTCATTTTTATTTTTGACCAGACGGTAGTATTTTTAACAAAAAATGACGAACTTTCTATAAAAATAGACAATTTTAAAAGTCAAAAAACAGACAAAACTTTTAAAAAACTGTTGATTTTTTAATTAGTATTTGTTTTTATAATCCAGGATATAATTTTTCTACTTAAAAAGACAAATTATCAAGAAAAGACGTAAAAAGAAATATTTAAAAAAACGATAATTTGAAACAAATATTTTAATTTCCAAACAAGAAGATAAACTTATGAATAGAATAAGAATATCTTACGCAAAAAATGGTTCGATTAGTTGCCCCCCCCCTTTCCTTCTAGTGAGACAGTAAGAAAGATTCTTGGACCTCCCCCACACACTCCCACAAAATCACGGCAATTCGACGCTATTATTTGACTTAAGTATCTCAGTTTTAAGATAAAAGTTATAAATTTCTGTAAAATGTTCTAAAAATGCGCCACGTGCAAATTTTTTTTATCGCAAGATTCACAGAAAAAAAGAGGCCTATGACTTTTGAGAGGTTTTGGTTTTACCAAATTATTTATAATATTTGTTTAAGTCACGAAGCCTGTTATGAAGTTTTGCAAAAGAGTCTTGATATTGTTTAAATAAATACTTAGATATTGCAAAATCGCGTTTTTATATGAAATAAAGTTTCCTTTCTGGATTCATCATTTCATTCTAGAAATTTTATAATCAGTCCGAAAATCGTTGAATGGTTGAAAATTAATTATATAACATCGATTTGTTTCCAACATATATAAAGATAGTTTAACGAAAAACCCACCTTTCAATTTTATGCCATTTTTTTTATAAACTTTCATTTCTTGAACGAAAACGTCCTATAACTCTAACGTGGACTAATTAATTTTTCTGACGTCTGTTTTTTTTTTTTAATAAATGAAATTATCTCGTTCTTCTAACGAAGGATGCAAAATATTATAAAAATAGTAAAACGAATTTTGTTGGTGCATTTTTTAAATAAGGAAACTTAGCTTAAAAATATTCGTCTTGTTTGTTGCTCTTTGCGAGAAGAATGCAAAAATGTCATTTAAAAAACTCTCGTTTCTACAAAAATGGTGTCATTCATGCAAACTTTTTCGGAGAGAGAGCATAAATATCCTAATTTATTGATTTCAAATTCTTTATGTCTTACGGTCCAATCGTAAATCGAGAAAATAAATATGAGTCAAAAAAACATGTTCTTCGAAACTCAGATATTTATT
>NC_046659.1:126811767-126814501 GCF_010883055.1 Belonocnema kinseyi | reverse complement strand
TCGATTTACGATTGGACCGTAAGACATAAAGAATTTGAAATCAATAAATATCAACGGTCGAAGAAAGGTTTGATTTGTTTCATCAAATCATTTTTACAATATCCTAATTAGTTGAAAAGTTAAAAATTCTTAAATGAAGCAATATTTTTGTGAAATTTCAGAAGTCCAATACCCAGGACTGCGCGAAAAAAATATTTTACTTAAATCGAAAAAATACGTGTCGCTTTCTTTTCCCTAAAAAAACACATATTTTACCGCCAAAAAATTCTACGATTTGAGCTTCCGCTGACTTATACTAAGTCGTTCATAATTTTATATTCAAAACAATCGACTAGACAAGTTCCCTAATTAACAAGTAACTGAAATTATTGAAAAGTAAGGGAATTTTTGACTGGTGCTAAAATATTACTATTTCACATTTCAGATACACAATTACTAACTCAAAAAAACTGATTTTCAGAAGATACGAATATATCTTAATTCATCCAATTGTATAATATATTTCAAATATGTTTCCTCAGGCAAAATGAACGTTTTGGGACCCCCTTGAATCCAAAAATCAAGTTTTGACGATAGCGCCTTTCTGTCTGTCCGTCCGTCCGTAAACACGATAACAATCGGAAAATGAACGGATCAAATCTAGTTTTAGCATACTTTTTTAAGTCCTAAAAGAAAGGACGAGTTCATTGACCAGACATTTTAGATTAGAATTAAAAAAGTTAGAGCGTTTTCTAAAATTTTGGGATCCTTTCTTTTAGTTTTTATAATTTTATACATGGCTATTCGTAATGCTCTTAAATCAAAACAAATCATCTGAATGACTTTTTTGATAAAAAGAAAATTTTGAGAGCTCTAGTATTTATAAATTTTAAAAATCAATCGAAAATAAAAATTTTAAGCCAGGAAACAGATGATATGAACGAAATTCAATAAATGAAAAGATTGCATTTCAAAAGACTTACACGATTATTATAACAACTCTTTGGATATTTTATAAAAGTAAATAAAGCGAAAAAAGTAAAAAATAACGTGAAAATAAATAAATAAATTTTTAGAAAAAATACAAAATTTGCGAAATAAATTATGTAACAAAAATGGTGCACCTTAAACATATCTACCTCTTTTTAAGGAATGACTTTTTAATTAAACTTTTAGGACATTACTTTCTATCCACCAAAAATAATATTAGGAAAAATTATGTTATAAAACAATCCTATGTGCTAGATAATAACAATGAGAGATAGAAAAAGTTAGGATAATTAAGTTCTTTTTACACTTCTAATTTTTGTAAACTTTGAGGTCAATTTATACTATCATAAGGAAAATATTTTGTGAGTTTTAGGCCGGCTAAAGTACTTTTGGGGCCAGGAGAATTGTTTTTTTTTTAAATCGAATTTTCGAAATTTCTGTGAAAAAATTCTTCAATTATTTATGATATCTAGCAGCGTTTCCGAGAAAATTAAAAAATGCAATGTTTCTAGTCCTTCAGCTTGATTTTTATTAAATTTTATAAACAAATACACAATTGAAATTCAGAAATTTCTTCTCTTTTTTTCTTTCAGTCTGTGAGAATTTAATGTCTATCCAATTTAGTTAATAAGAGATTTTAATAGTTAAAAGAATTAGCTGCATTTCTGCAGATATTTTTCTTATAATAAAAGTAATTTAACAAGAAATCGAAAAAAATATGAGTGTGGATTTTTTGGGAAAAAAATTAATATTTACTGAAAAACCACCACAAGTTTATTAATTTTGAACATTTTCTCAATTTGCTCATAAATTGCGGAATAAGACGATAAACCAAATTTCTCGGAAACAGTACAGGATACCATGAATAATTAAAGAAATATTTTGTAGAAAATTCGGAAATTCTAATTTTGGAAAAAAAAATCCTGGCTACAAAAGTTATTCAGCCCGTGTCAAACTCACAAGATACTTCATTTATGATAACACAAATTCAATAAAAAATGGACAAAAAATATAATTTGAGATTTTCGAGAAAATCGATTTTTAGTAATTACAGAAAGACTGCCGCCATTTTGTTAATTTTGCACATTTTCTTAATTTTGTCATGAATTTCGAATACAAGCGATAAACAATTTTCTCGGAAACGGTACGAGCTTTCATAAATGAGCAGACATTTTTGTGTAGAAAATTCGATTATAGGAAAAAAAAGATTCTCCTGGCCACAAATATTATTTAGCCTTCACAAAACTCACAAGATATTTTCCTTATGATAGTATAAATTTAACAAAAATTTAAAAAATCAGATATAATTAAAGGTTATACTATAAAAATAATGTATATATAATAATATATATATATATGTATATTTAGAATTCTAAGAAACATACTTGTCTTATATATAAGACAAGTATGTTTCTTAGATTTGTTATTTTTATTAGTAAATAAATTGTGTTAAGTTTTAAATATTTCTGTTGCTTGGAAGCAAGTATTTGATTTAATAAAAAATGTTATAAGAAAAGGCCTGAAGCATCTGCGATAGAAAAAAGTGCAACTAAAAAGTTATCAATACAATGAGCATAGTTTGTGAAATCAAAGTTAGCCAAGTAATTCTGAAAGATATCTAAATTTGTTGTGAATAATTTAAAATAATTACAGAAGCTTCGAGAGCAAACTTTGATTTCACAAATTGGCTTGCTTGTAGTATTGAATCAATTATTATGATTAATTACATTTTTATACAGAATATTTTGTACAAGATAATGCTAAG
>NC_046659.1:126810051-126811757 GCF_010883055.1 Belonocnema kinseyi | reverse complement strand
AGCTCTCACGTAATTTAAATACTGCCCCTGAAATCAAACTTTTGTACGTTGGATTGGAGTGGAAAACTTATTTTTTTGCGATACTTGTATTTTATAAATTTGTTTTGCCCTGCCGAAGGCGTACGAATCAGACACTTTTATGGTATTACTTACCAATTAGAGCATATCAAATGACATATTTGAGACACGTGCCTCCGAAAGAGTAAAGATTATATTTATATTATTAATGTATATTCTAAGAAAACCGCATAACCTTGGATAAAAGTAACTAATTCTGAAGGCGCCTTATTTTCCGTCTAAATTTCAAGGCATCTCTTAATAAATTCACATATTTTTGTAATAGAAGTTCTTCAAATGATATAAAGCACGTAGAGTGTCGCAATATAATTTAACTTTGCAGCATGGAATTATAGTTTGAAGATTAAAGGATTATCTAGCTAATTTGAGCAAATACTTTTATTTATGTATACATATTGGCTGTTCGATTTGATAAAAGCACACTGACGAACATATTTTTTATAAATACCTACATTAATATAGGAACCTATAGAAGTTTAAAACCGAAAGCCACTATTTCGCATGATTACCATGATATAGCATATCAGGCTATATTTGGTTATCTATTTGTTTGATTTTATACTTTTATATCTCTGGCTGCACATTTGATTACCTTTGGGGGCATTTTTTGCATTCTGACCCTGCGTAAAAAAATTTCGTTCCGAGCTAATTAGCAAAATACAAGAAAAAATGCTGTCGCGAAGCCCATTGTTGAGACACGTTAACTTTCACATGACCCCAGAGCTAAGAATATGTTGGAAAAAATTTGAAAAAATTCTGGAGTGTCTTTGAACTCTCATAAATTTTGTGATTTTAATACTATTAAGGTGTATGTTTTTTAATATTCGCAATATGGTGCAGTTCTGAACAAAAATTTCTTGAAACAAAAAATGTCAAAACCTTTTTGAATTTTTCAAAAACGAATGTTTAAACTGAATTTCGGAAAAAATACCCAATTAAAAAAATGTATAGATAGCTTATACTATCCTCTAAATAATTCAATTTACAAATTCATTTTTGAAAAATTCAAGAAGGTTTTGACATTCTTTGTTTCAAGAAATTTTTGTTCAGTACTGCACCATATTACAAATATTCAAAAAAATAAACCTTAATAGTATTAAAATCACAAAAGTTAT
Organism: Belonocnema kinseyi; assembly: GCF_010883055.1. Lineage (NCBI taxonomy): Eukaryota > Metazoa > Arthropoda > Insecta > Hymenoptera > Cynipidae > Belonocnema > Belonocnema kinseyi. Next base: position 126,810,564 of record NC_046659.1, on the reverse strand, counting down.
GAAAGTTTAAAGAAAAAGAACAAATTTTTCAATTTTGAGTATCCTGTCATTTCTGGGAATTATTCAAAAACCATGTCAGGGTTTTTCTTTTAACACCTACGAGAACAAATACTACAATTTTTATTAAAATTACAATCAGTAGCTTAAGTTCTTCACATGATTTGACATGAAATTGCACCCATATAATATATAAGTAATAATAATGATTAGAATTATAGCACAAAAGTATATGAAAATAATTGTTCATAAACGGCAATTGCTAACAAAATTTTACAATCATGTATCTTTGTAGAATAATAATTATTCCTTTTACATATATTGCAATAGCTTTGAGACGGCCCTGCTGAGCGAGCAACAGCTGTGATAAAATCTGGAGAAAACGGCTGCCTGCCGCTGAGAAATATGACGGAGATTTTTTTTCTACACTTTTTTCTACGCCTGTGCCACGCGCCTCGCCTCATTAAACTCCGAATTATTCTGAGCGACTTTAATCGCGAAATTAAAATTTTTATT
>NC_046659.1:126808037-126809951 GCF_010883055.1 Belonocnema kinseyi | reverse complement strand
ATTCTGAACATGTTGTAGGACACTCCAGAATTTTTTCAAATTTTTTCCAACATATTCTTAGCTCTGGGGTCATGTGAAAGTTAACGTGTCTCAACAATGGGCTTCGCGACCGCATTTTTTCTTGTATTTTGCTAATTAGCTCGGAACGAATTTTTTTACGCAAATTAGAGAAACACCATTTCATTAAGAAAACTTAGCGGATTCGTGCGGTTCTTATGCGAACCTCTTCACATTTTTTTTCTGCGGAGTTATTGCCTTCTAAAGTGATGGGTCTTGATTTTTTGCAGCGTTATTAGTAGTACTTCTGTATCACTCTATTATTATATTCTATCATTATATTAACTCATGCTGATCTGCCCGATTCTCAAAAACATCCAATCATCCTTGCAAGAAATCATCCCGTCACAAAACTCATCACTCGAGAAGAGCACGTAAATCGTATGCACGCAGGAATTAATGCGACATTGTACGGCTTACGTGAGACTTTTCGGCCGATTGACTGTCGCAAATACCACACGACATATCACCATAGGGGTGGATTATTGTGGTCCCTTTTTATAAAAGAACGACGTCAGAGAAATGTTTCAAAGGTAAAAACGTACGTTTCAGTTTTCGTCTACCAGGCCACGAAGGCAGTCCACTTAGCATTTATTAGTGATTTAACGACCGGAGCCTGTCTGGCTTGTTTGAAACGCTTTTTCGCGCGAAGGGGAATATCACACTCCATATCTTCGGATAACGCTCCAAATTTGGTTGGTGCTAGTCGAGAATTGCGCGAACTTTATCAACAGATTGGATCACTAAAAACCAACGAAGGAATTTAATCTTTTCTTTTAAGGAAAGGGATTAATTGGCATTTCATTCCACCCAGGGCACCTCATTTCGGAGGTCTGTGGGAGGCGGTGGTGAAGTCCTTCAAAAGACACTTTGCAAGAATTGCAAGTACCGCTCTTCTAACATTCGAACAATTACATACTTACCTCATCGAGATTGAGGTAATCCTTAATTCACGACCACTAATACCTCTTTCATCCGATCCCGATAATCTTCTTCCTCTAACCCCATGTGATTTCTCGATTAGAACCCTTCTGGCGACCTTGCCACAGGCAGACTTACGTAACTTTCCAGTTGACCGATTATCTACCTGGGAAATGGAAGAACAAATGCGCGACAATTTCTGGGGTAAGTGGCACAAAGAATATTTAAATGAACAATTATCTCGTAGCAAATGGAAGACATTTTCGAACCAAGAAGACATCATGATCAGCTTTCTTGTGCTTATCAAGGAAGATAACTTGCTATTCATGATCTGAAAACTTGGCCGAATTACGGCAACTCACCCTGGATAAGACGGAGTGATTCAAACCGTGACGGTTAAAAGCCCGTCAGAAATCTACAAGCGTGCCCTGAAATGTGTATATAATACGAGGGTGAATCAAATATTAACCGGAATTCTTTTTTAATATTTATTTATTTATAAAACAATACAAAAATACTATTGATTGTTTTTCTACATAGTCTCCTTCACGCTCTACACATTTTTTTCAGTGGTTTGGAAGCTTGCTAATTCCTTGCTCGTAGAAACTTTGAGGTCGAGTCATCAACCAATTGTGCACGAATTCCTCCACATCTTGATCGTTGTCAAATCGCAATCCTCCAAGTGCATCTTTCATGGGCGCAAACAAATGATAGTCACAGGGTGACAAATCTGGGCTGTATGGAGGATGCTCAAGGGTTTTCCAATGCATATCCTCTAGTTTTTATTTCGTTTCACCCGCCGTATGTGGCCTGGCATTGTCATGAAGAAGGATAACGTTTCTGATGGGGTTACCGCGTCTTTTGCTTCTGTAAGCGACTTTTGCTGCCTCCAACAGCTGGCAGTAGTAGGCAGCGTTAACCGTACGTCGATCATGT
>NC_046659.1:126780505-126807937 GCF_010883055.1 Belonocnema kinseyi | reverse complement strand
AATACACTACATTACAAGAACCTACACTGTGAGAGTGCTTGCGATTGGCTAAGAAAAGTATTTGTAAAATTCCGGTTTATATTTGATCCACCCTCGTAATTTCAGCGCATTTTATTTTAAATCACTTGTGCGCTTCAAGATAGGTAAAAGAAAATAGTTTTACTTATATTTGAATGTACGGCATTCAAAGGGGACCAGAATGTTACGACTTAACAATTGGTTTTGTCTTTATTCATAATGAAAGATATTAAATACTTGATCTTTTTACTATATTTTGTCATCTTCAAGATATTTCAGGGTATTTCGTCAAACTTACTACTCAGTTGTACCCTAATCTTAAGAAGAGCCTTATAAGCTGTTAAATACGCTTCCCAAAATTTGCAAATTGCAGAAATAGCCTTGGTTCCTTTTAAGCCTCCGAAATTTACAACGTCTTTGAGCCTCTTAAAAATTCCGTATTTTATGTATTTATTGCTTAAGCGTGATGCTCCATTCAGTGCTAACCCCTTTTTCTTCAGGTTTGTCTAAATTTTAGCCAATAGACTTCGACGATTATTCTAATCTTGTCTGTAGCCAATCAGAATCCTACTTTGAACAAATTGTCGAGACCCATTCCATATGTATGAACTTTCTTTTTTAAATGCAGAATCTTTATTTGTTGAAAATTCGCAATTTTTTATTTAAAAATTTCACATATAATTTGGAAATTCCTTTCTTTAGTTAAAAATCTAACAGCTTTCTTGAAAAAAATAGGTTTGTTGTTTTTACTCCAAACTTAAATTTTTATTTCTGGTTGCAAATTTGTGCTTTCTATTCAAAAATATAACCACTTGTTTACAAATTTATATTATTTTTTTTTTTAAATTCATCTTTATTAGTATACTTTTTATCTTTTTTTAAGCCAAAATGCAACTTTTTGGTTGAATTGAACTGTTATTATTTAAAATTAAAAATTAAAATCAATAAATTATTTGTTGAAAATTAATCTTTTTGACTGAAAATTAAACTATCTATTCGAAGGTTAAACCACTTTGTTAATAAATAATTTGTTTGATAAAGATTTATAATTTCAGTTCGAATTTCATCAGTTTCATTGAAAGTTTATCTTTTTGATTAGATATTTAACTATTTTGTTGATGAATTAGTTTTTTTTTAATTATTTTTTTAACAAATAATTCATCTTTTTTATTTGAAAAATTCAATTATACGTTTAAACATTCGTCGTCTTCGATAGACAGTTAAGTTTCTTCTTTGACAATTTGTCTTACTGATTGTTTTCATTTGGCTTTTTTCAACTTTTTGATGTAAAAAATGAGACATTTCATTTTTTATGGGCCAAAAATTTTTAGAGAAAGCAGAACTATAAATAAACAAATTTTTAATTTTTTGTGAACATAAATGGTCTCAAATCCTTAAAATCTTAAAACTTCTTTAATTATTAAAAAATTTTACAAAAAGTTGAAGTTTTTTTGAAATATTTTTGAATCTTTTCAAATCTTTGTCAAATATTCGAAATCTTTAGAATCCATGCATTTTGAAATATTAAATTTTTTAAAATTTTATAAATTATTGAAATATTTATGAAAGCTTTCTTCTTGTTTGTTATATCTTGTTTGTTCCTTCCAATTCATTGAAATCACCCATTTTAATATGTACTAGGACTAGAACATATTTTAGGCCTTTTTTGTGTTTGTTGTTTCCTTCAATTAGTAATGTTAATATTGTATAATCATCAGGTTGCACTTGTCATTAGAAACCTAAATAAATAACAATGATATTTCGTGCATTAAATTTATTTGGGTAGAATCATTTGCATTGAAAAAGTTTCAGAAACCTATCATTAAGAGTTTAGATAGTGCGCATATTTGAATTCATAATTACGAATTAAATAATTCTATTTTTAATAATTATCAGTGACTAAGTTTAAACTACAGTAATTGATAGAATGTTACTGATTATTCTTTTATATTTAACTAATTTAGATGTACAGTGTGGAATTTATAAGGCTGATATTTTGGTGTCGAGAAAACAGTATAATAAATGTAGTTGATATAAGTTGAAAAGTTTATTAATAATCTGTTCAAATCATCAGGTTTTCACAAAGACCAGTTAACTGAAAATATTAAATTGACATAAATGTAAATCCATTATAGTATAAGTATAAGTATGATTATAAGTATAAGTCAGGAGTGGCCAAGGACGAGCTCTGGGAGCTAAAATAACCGAAGCTGATCGGAAACGAGAGCGTTAAATCTAACCAAGCCCGTTATAAGCTTAAGCCCTAAAAACGAGTCGCTGCGTGGACGTCGTTCCGCGGAAGACCGAGAGGATGGGGTAATTTCGGAGACGCGCTCGAAGAAAAGAAGCAATTGTGGAGAAAAAGCGTGGCAGGGAAAGCACTGAAAATGGTCTGTGGTCATCCATATTTTAATTATAAGTATAAGTATGATCCACCTTCATTACTTCTGATAAGCTTCAGGGGTGGTAGTGTCAGTTACAGAAATTTCATATTTTCAGGAGTAGGATATGTCACTGTAACGGGAGATGACTACGAGAAATTATCGCTACTACAACTCACTCAAGCTCTTCAGAAGAAATGGAAGTGAAAGTGCAACATCTGCTTTAGACGGGAAATGCTCCTCGCTGCGCAGGTCTGACGGATAAAAAAGGTCCTTACCCTGTCTTCCATACCTTAAAATAATTCTCTCCTATAAAATTGAAGTATTTTATAATTTAATTAGAAGTTATTTTGTGCGAGACGTAAATAGTAAGTAAATAGTAAATAGAGACGTAAAGAAATTGAAGACTGTTAGTTGCCATGGTTTTTTGCATATTTTCCGCCTCTTCCTCTTTGTTTTCCCCGGTTTGCATTGGATTGATTCGCCTGATTTGCAGCTTCTTATTCGCGCTTGTTTTCAGAAGCTCTTTGGAGCTCGTTTTCAGCAGGTTGTTGGGACTCGTTTTCAGCAGCTCGTTGGAGCTCGTTTTCAGCAGATCGTTAGGGCTCATTTCCAGCAGATCGTTGGGGCGCGTTTCTAGCAGCTCGTCGAACCATGATTCTGTAGAGCCCTCTATTTCGAGAAATTGCCTCACCTACTTCTTCCAGAGAGCCCGGCATGCCAAAATTCGCAGCCCATCTTCGGTTTAGTACAAGCTGATTAGAAACATTAAATCTATTTGGCCAAACGACTTGATGGTCTCTATTAAATAATGGAACGACCATTGTATGATCTAGAACTAATCCGATTAAAAAAATTCCGAATTCGTATATAGCGGCTGGTTCAGGAAGTGGTTGCAGATTGCCACTTGGATCTTCGTAGTAAAGATTGCTTGGTACCTCATCACCACGTGGAACAAATATTGTGCGCTGACGAGTCGATCGAGCCCTCCCACTTGAATTTCCTTCACTCGATTCTGTGATAATAAATAGAAGTATATATTTATTAAAACTTTGATTTGCGTACGACATCTGTTAGGCTGTATCCGACCTTGTGCTCTAACTTTGTACCTAGATATTCTCTAGGCAGAGTTAAGACACAAACTCACACAGGCTCACACAGACTTCGAACTGCGCATCCCGATTAGTTTTTAACCATAAGTCCTCATAAAAGGCGCAAAAGTTTGACACGCATTCAAGTCCAATGCGTCCATTGAAAGATATATAAATGATATAAGACTATAGAGGGGATAGAAAAGGTAACTTTGTTTTCGATGGCAATACTGATAAATCGTGTTTAGCGGTGTTTAGAAATAAGAAAAAATTCCCGCAAAAAACTTTTCTTACAAAAAAAAAGAATTTTGAACAAATTACCTGAATTTTCAAACATATGACCATATGGCAGTGATACCAATCCACTAGTCGAGGTACTTACACTGGTGGAATACTGCAAGATAATGGGTCTTCCTCTTCTGCTTAGGTGCAATGCTAACGCCCACCATACCTTGTGGGGTAACACGGACCACAACCTACCTTATCACCACTGACTTAGATATTCTTCATACGGGGAATAACCCGACGTTTCGTAATTCGTTCAGGAAGGTCAGTTTTCCACAGAATAAACAAGTGCACTTTTAGGGGTGCCCAGATCAATTAGATAGGTAGATACCCTGGAGATGGCGGCCGAGAATTTCACGGAAGTCATACAATCTCCTTTTAAAAGTAAGCGTCGACCTTCAAAAGTCTGAAATGCTGGAGAGAGACACTGGCGGAATGCGAAACTCGAAGAGCTTCGCAGGGAAACCAGAGTGAGGTTCAGACGTGCCAGTTCTGGCAAAACGAAAGAACTATGGACTTTATTTACATCGATGAGGGATGAGTATAGGAGTGCAATACGTAAGACAAAGCATGAGAGCTGGACCAATTTTTGCACCAATATCGAGAAAGGAGCAGAGGCGGCCAGACTGGATAAACTAGTTTCTCGACAACTGGATGCAATTCTCGGGACTCTAAAATTGCTCGGTAGGAGATACTCAGAGTCTGACGAGGATACTTTGGCTCACCTGATCAGGCACATTTTCCGGGCTTTATAAAGTTAGTGGAAGAGGGGACAGTCAGGTGGGCCCTGAAGTCCTTCAATCCTCGTCCGGATGGCATATATACAGTCCTCTTACAGAGGCCTGCTGAGATCATCATTGGGCCGATTGTGAAACGAGCAAGGGCTAGTATGACGTTGGGTAATGTTCCGACGGCATGGAGAGGTGCGAGAGTAGTCTTTATTTCGAATGCAGGCAGGATCATTTATACTTCACCAAAGGATTTCCGACCCATTACCCCCACATCTTTTCTACTAAAAACAGTGGAAAGACTCGTGAACAGATATATCCGCGATAAGTTCTTGTCCAGTAATCCTCTTCACAAGCAACAACACGCCGATAGGTCTAGTCACTCGAATGAGACGGCCCTAAGCACTGCCGTTAACCTAATTGAAAGACAACTGAAGCAGAAGCACCTCGCGACTGAAACCTTTATGGACATCGACGGAGCCCTTAGCTACACTTTTGGAGAGTATCTAACCACGACTAAGGGTGATACCACTTTATGTAGAATCTTCTCACGAGTCAGGGACACCACGTTATTGGCTATGCGGACGATATACTGGTTATCGTACGCGGTCAGCATTTGGATGCGCTCTTCGGAGTAATGCGGCAGGCATTAAGAATAATAGATTCATGGTGTAAGAGAACTAGACTATCAGTCAATCCGAATGAGTCGGATGCAGTTGTATTCACCAGAAGGTACAAGTGGAAAACCACGAGTACATTAAAATTGGCTGGAAAAAAACTCGAAATCAAAGGGCAAGCCAAAGATCTAGGAGTCATTCTGGATAAGAAGCTGGCATTGAAAGAGCACATGGAAAAAAAGTGCAAGAAGCTAGTAGCGACTCTTTGGCGCTGTATAAGAGCTATAGGTTTCACAATTGCGATGGGGTCCTATGCAACACTTCTGCAGTCTGAAATTATAGCCTTGTTCCAGTGCGCCTATAAGTCAATGGAGTATGGCAATAAAGAAATATTCGCATCTACTCAGATAGCAGGGCTGCTATCGTGGCTCTGATTGGAATAACGACCACGTCGCTACTAGTATGGGAATGTTTTGAGGCACTTAATAAGCTAGCAAAAAAAACCGAGTCACTCTGCTCTGGATCCCTGGACACAGTGGCATCGGGGGCAATAAGATATCGGACAGTCTAATAAAGCTAGCAGCAAAGGAAAATTTTACTGGACCTGAGCCAGTTGTAAGCGCCCTAAAAGACATGTTTGTAGGACATGGAAACCTCTGGTATCACAGACATGAGATAGGGCTTGAAAAAAGTCCCCTCTGTCTTTTGTGCGAAAAGGATAATGAGACTTTCACTCATATTCTCTGTCACTGCCCTGCGATTGCGAGGGGACGTTTAACACTCACAGGCAGTTACTGCATCAATGAGTGGGAAATATCAGCCAACAGCTTGGCTGCGGTGCTCTCCTTATGGAGAGGGCTTAAGGGCCATGCTTAAGGCTTATTAGGGGACGCAACGGGATCACCCAAGCATCAGGGGCAGTAACGGTCTCAACACAGAATGTTAATAATAATTAATATTTTCTACTTAAATGTTTATGCTTAAACAATTTAGATACATTTCGAAGAAAGAAACTGAAATTCAAATCAACATGATGACCCTTGAATAAAAAATTACTTTATGAACCTAATAGGTGAGTTTTTAACCAAGAAGATTATTTCTTTACCAAAAGCGAAGATATTTCAACAAAATAAATAAATCTTCAACTGAAAAAGATAAATTTAAAAAAAAAATGGAATAGTTAAATTTTCAGTTAGAAAAATTAATTTTCTACTAAAATGATTAATCTTTAACCAAAATGATTAATTATTGCTTAAAAACACGAATTTTTAACTAAAAACATAAATTTTATATTTAAAGCCAAAGATGAAATAGTACATTTTCCGCCAAAAAAAATCATTTCCAACTGATAATGACGAATTTTCAACAAAATAGTTCAATTTTAAACGACAAAATACAAATTGAAAAATAAAATAGTTTTCTACTAAAATGATAAATCTTCAAGCAAAAATATGATTTTTTAACCCGGGAGATGATTAATCAACTAAGTTGATAAATTTTCGACCAAAAATATGAACTTGAACAAAGATTACAATTTTTCTAGAAAAACATGCATTTTTAACCAAATGGTTAAACTTCTAACCATAAACATAACTTTTACCCAAAAAAATACGAATTTTTAACCAAATTTATTAATTTTCAACCAGAAGGATAAATTTGCTACACAAAAAGACACATTTTTTCTTCAAATTATAAATCCATGCCCTAAAAACTATTTTTTGATCAAATTGTTTAACATCTAACAAAAAAACGTGAAATCACAATCAAGGAAATTAATTTTTCAGCAAAAAAGTAAAATAAATTTGTCACACAAATGATTAATCTTTCACGAAACAAAATAAATTTTAAACCAAACTATTGAATTCTTTACTGAAATATTACATTTCGATCCAAACAGATAAATGTTCAGCCAAGAAGATTAATTTTCTAACAAAAAAGATAAATTTTCAATCAAAAAGATCAATTTTCAAATAAAAAGATGAATTTTAAATCGTGAAGATTACTTGTCCACAACAAAATTAGCTTTACACAAAATACATTAATTCTTAATTAACTAGTTAAATTTTCAACTAAAAACGGTAATTTTTAAACCAGAAATAGAATGTTTTGAACTCAAGTTTTAAATTAAATATGAAACAGTTAAAAATTAATAAAATGTTTTTAAAGAAACAAAACGAATTTTCAACCCAAGAAATCCATTTCGAACCAAAGGAATACATTTTTAGCAAAAATGGAGAATCTTTTACATATTAGACTGTATTTTAACCACGAAAATTAATGTGTTACAAAAAAAAATTATTTGATAAAATACATCAATTTCGATCATTTATTTAAATGCTAAGCGATAAATGATCACATTTCAACCGAATGTTAAATGAAATTTACATTTTAAAAAAATTAATTTTTAGTCAAACAGAGAACGAGGCTTCAACAAAATAGTGTAACCAAGAGGATAGATTTTCTGTTAAAACACAACAATTTTAACAAAATACATGAATGTTTCTTAAAAAAGAAAACGTTTGAACTAATAAAGGAACAGTTAAATTTCCAACCCGAAACATGAATTTTTGACAAAATAGTTACAATAGTTAAAATAGTTACGAAATAAATAAAACAAAATACATTTTTTACTGAAAATTTTAGTTTATACTTAAGTTTGCAGCTAAAACAAGTAATTTTTAATCGAAAAAATACGAATTTTCAATCAAGGAAATGACTTTTTGATTAAAATAGATAATTTTTTATACAAGACGAATAATTTGCTACCAGAGAAAACGAATTTAAAACTCAAAACATATTTTTTTAATGAAAAAAAAAACTTTAAACAAAATTGTTTATTTTTCAACATTAGAAATAAACTTAAAACTAAAATAATAAATATTCAACCAAAAAGAAGATAGTTAAATTTACAGTTTAAACAATTAATTTAAAAAAATTGAATTTTCAGCAAAATAGTTAAATTTTCAAACAAAGAAATGAATTTGCGAACAAAAAGTCTAATATTCTACTAAAAAATACGATTTTCAAAAAAAAAAAAACAACAACAACAATTACATTATCAGTTTAAAAAAGAAATTGACAACCTGGACAACAAAATCTTTTCTGCAAAAAAATTACATTCCGAACAAAATAAATGAACTTTCAATCATTTACTTTAATCTTTTACCAGTAAGATACATTTTCTACGGAAAATGGAATTTTTGTTCTTTATTTAATAACTGATTCTAAATAAAAAAGAGGAGTAAATTTAAAAAGTAAAATGTAAATTTAATAAGTTAAATTGAGAAGTTAAATTTATAACCGAAAAGACTAATTTTATGTCAAACAGCATGCATTTGTCAATAATTTATACAAGCTTTCAACTAAATGGTTGAATTGTCACAAACAATATTTATTAATTTTCAAACAGAGCTTATTAATGTTTGACCAGACAGTACTATTTCTAAGAAAAAAAGATGAAAGTTCTATAAAAGGAGACCATTTTTTAAATAAAAAACAAAAATTCTCATCCAAAAAGGTTGAATTTTTAATTCAATATTTATATTTTCTATCCAGCAGATATTTTTTTACATAAAAAGGACAAATTCTCAACAAAAAACGGAAATTTCAAAACAAATAGTTGAATTTCTTACCAAGAAGATTAAGTTTATATTTAAAAAAACTTTTTCCAAAAATAAATACAAGCTTTTAAAAAAATAGTAGAATTTTCAAAAAAATACTAATTTTTAAGTTAAATGAAAAAAGACAAAAATTCCATCCAAAACAATTGGAATTTTTAATTGAATATTTATATTTTTAATCCAGGAGACAATTTTTCTACTCAAAAAGACATATTCTCAACAAAAAACGTGAATTTTGATACAAAAAAAGTTGAATTTCCAACCAAAAAGATTAATTTCAAACCAACAAACATGAATTTTACAAAAATAAATACAACCTTTCAACCAAATGATTGAATTTTCATTAACAATGGTAATTTTTAACCGAGGCAGACTATTTTCGGCTAAAGACAAACTTTTTACCAAATTATTTCATTAATTTTTGTCAGACAGTAGCATTTTTCACCAAAAAAGATAAAAAATTACCCCTAAAGTTTAAATTTAAACCAACAAGAATTTTTGAATTATTGAAAAACAAAATTTTAATTGGGGTTTTTCGAAAAACGAAGCCAAAAATTCAAATGTTCATGACTTTATAAACAAATTTTTTGTCACAAATCGCAAAAATACAAAAATACATATTTTATCTCCGAGAGATTCTGCGACTTCAATTGCATAACCACCTGCCTGATATGAAATAATTTCGGTCACAGCCTGCCTCATTTAAAAGAAATTCGCTCGAAAAATTTTTATTAATTAGACATAATTAAAGACTACACTATAAAAACAATTAATATAAGACAAATATGATTCATAGAAGTCTTCATCCACTTTAAAAAAAAATTATACTTTGATTATTATTCTAGATCAAGTACTTGTTATAAGGAAAAATAGATTTTTCAAATGTTAATAATACATGAGATCTAAATTCACGGCATTTCTGTCACAAGATAACTCATTACAAGTAATTACATTATGTTAAGTATTAAATATTTTTATCACTTAGAAGCAAGTACCAGATAATTACAGAAGCTTCGAGAGCAAGCTTGAATTTCACAAATTAGCCTTATTCTAGTATTGCATCAATTATTAATTACATTTTGATTCACTTACCAACGATATTAGGGAAAGCCGCAAATGCGATGAACAGGATTCCAACGAGGATCTTCATTATTCTCAATATTGGTTACAGCCAAATGAACAGAATATTTTGAACAAGATATTGCTAAGGCTTTTATACTAATCGCTATCTCTTTCAGAATTCTAAATTAGGGGTCATAATTAAATTACCTAACAGATTATTGGCCCTCTCGAGACCTCTTTTCCCCTTCAAACAATGAAGGCATAACTTTATTTTATTTTAGCCCCCCCCCCCCCTAGGATGTCACGTTATTTATACACTGTCCCTGAAATCAAATGTCTGTACGATGTATTGGAGTGGAACAAATATTTTTTTATGATAATTGTATTTCATAAATTTATTAAGCTCTAATAAAGTCGTACTAATTAGAAAATGTTATGGTATTTTGTACTGATCAGAGAATATGAAATGACATTTATTACTTAAAGGAAATATTGATACGACTTTTTGTAGCGCGTCAACGAGAGGCGTTAGCAGTTATATTTGACACACGTGCTGCACAGAGAGTGAGGATTAAATTTAAATTATTAATGGACATTATAAAAAGCCGTATAACCTTGGTTAAAAGTACCTACTACTAATTACGCCTTATCTTAAAACTAAATTTGAAGGCGTCTCCTAATAAATTCACATACTTTTGTAATTGAAGTTCTACAAATTATGTAAAGCATGCAAAGTGTCACAACAGAATCTTACTTTTCAGCATGGCATCATAATTTAAATAAAAAAGAACTATCTACCTAATTTAAATCATTAATTTTATTGATGTATACATTTGGGGCATTCATTCGAATAAGTGTTTTTAAAAATAGAAATTCAATATGTAATTTACTACCAAAGTTTCGTGACTCAAACTATACAATCTTATGCAATGAAAAAATGTTGTGAGGAAAGTATATGAATTCTCGCAGGATACAATTGATTAGAAATTTTCAAAATTATGAGACGTAAGATTTGATTATAGGCGAAGGTGGATGAGACTTGGTAGAATTAAAGAGTTTTTAGAATGAATTTAAGGTATTTTTATGAAATTATTCAAACAATGGTGAAATGTTTATAAAAACATTTTTTGCAAATACTGAATTATGCTAATAATTTCTTTGGATTAATTTTTAATTCCTTATTTTTCTCACAGCTCATTCTCACTTCCAGAATGAAAAATCCTAACGTGAAATTTAAATTTTTAAATAGAAAGCATCACCTTTTCCTAAGGATGCATCCTTGAATTTATTTTTTTATTAATCAAGACCAAGACTTTAGTTTTGTTGAAAATTAATTTCTTTAACTGAAAATTTGAATGTCGATTTTGGGCTACAACATAATATTTTCTTGCTCAAAATTCGACGATGGGCAAAAAGATTTATTTTTGTTAATTGAAAATATAAATTCAACTATTTCGTTGAGAATCCATATATTTTGTTGAAAAACTATTTTTGTTTTGTAATAAATGACCTTTCTCTTTGCAAGTTAATCTTCATGTTTAAAAATTCTATTTCGGTTAAAAGTTGAAGTATTCTATTTAAATATTTATTATTTTTGTTGAAAATTTATCGTTTAGGCTGATAGTTCAAACTTTCTGTGGTAAATTAATTTTTAATTTATTTCTTTTTCTCTCGAAATATTATTTTGTTTTTGAGACTGAAACTGTAACTATATTCTAATTAAATAGTCCATAATTGTAAATGAAAATTCATCTCTTTGCTTGTAGATTAATTTTTTTTTTAATTTTATTATTTTGTTTTCAATGAAAAATGGCCTTTTTTAGTTAAAAATTCATCTTTTTAGTCAAAATATTCTTTTTGGTTGAAAGTGCATCACGCTGATCAAAAGTTTAATTATTTTAGTTACAGTTTCAAGATTTTAGATTGAAATTCCTCTTTCTGAGTTAAATATCAACTATTCCAGTTAAACATTTACAATTTTTGTTGAAAATTCATTCATTCATTCAACATTGAACTATTTTATAAAGTTATTTTTTTCGTTTAGAAAGTTATTTATTTATATTCCAATTAAATATTTCATAGTTTTAGTTGAAAACTCATGTTTGATTGTACATTAACTTTTTAACTTTAAATTTAATGATTTATTTTTTGGTTGACAATTTATCTTTTTGAGTGCAAAATTAAATCTTTTTTGATGAAAATCTAACTATTACAATTGAAAATTCATTGTTTTCCTTAAAGATTGATCTTTTTGGTTGAAAATTTAACTATTGCAGTTCAAAATTCATCATTTTAGTTGAAATTTAGTTAGCTTAAAAATTAAACTATTTTTTCGAAAATCCGTTCTTTCGCTGTTAAAAATTAATTTTTGTGACTAAAAATTTAACTACTCCATGGTTTGTTAAAATCTAATATTTTTTAGCGGTAAATTTAAGTATTTAATTTAAAATACCATTTTTTCAATTTACCATTTTTTTAAACTAATATTTTTCCTTTTAAAACACCATGTTAATCTTAAAAGCGCGGGGCGAAAGGTTAAAGTTAAAATAAATAACATCATTTTTTTCCCCAGAAAACAAACAAATTGAGGAGCGAGGAGCTCATCACCAAAAATCGAAACTGGAATTTTTGCAAATATAAATTTGGACCACACTAATGTGAAAATGACTGTTTTTAATCATTTACACTAGGATCCTCGAAACTTTAAAATCTGATAAGATTTGTTCGAATTGCACGCCTATACTCTTTATTTTCGTTGTTTTTTTACAAGAAAATACTGGCGAGCCTTTAGACAGCTGTATGGGGCACTAAAATGTCAAAATATAACTTTCCGACTAAAAAATATTTATTTTTGACCAAACACGGAATAATAAAAATTATTAGTTGAAAAAATTCATTAAAAAAAACAACTTATTTTCAAGAAAAATAGTTCAATGTTTAACCTAACAGAGAAATTTTCAACTAAAATGATGAATCTTTAACTGCATCAGTTAAATTTCAAACCAAAGAATAAATTTTCAACTAAAATTTTGAATCTGTAACTAAAATAAATAAATTTTTGACCAGCAAGATGAATTTTTTACTAAGAAGATTAATTTCTACCAGAACAGATAAAATTTCAACTAAAAAAGATCATTTTTTGTCGAAATTAAAGAATTACAGTTTCAGACAAAAAGTAAATGTTCAAGAAATAAGATAAATTTAAAAAATCAAAATAATAATTCAATCGACAAAAACTTTTCCAACAAAATAGTTAAATTTTTGGCAAAAAATTCATTTTCATTCAAAGAGAAAAGAAGTTTTCTATCAAATAGCTCATATTTTAACAACAAAAAAAGAATTTTTAATTAAAATGATGAATCGCCAAAATAAAAAATAAAATTAATTGTTCATAAAAGAGTTCAACTTTCAGCCTAAAATATAAATTTTTGACTGAATTAAATCATTTTTCATGAAAAACTCGGATAAGAAAAAGTTCCTTTTCATCCACAGAAAAAATTAGATTTATATCAAATAGCTTAAGTTTCAAAAAAAGAAATTAATTTTTAATCAATTTTGAGAAGGTGATGCTTTCCATTTGAAAGTTTAAATTTCAAATTGGGAGTTTTCATTCTAAAAGTAAGAAAGTTTTGACGTTTATGACATTTCAGTTCTTTAATACACTTAAAAATATATATATAATAAATTGCAAATTTAATTATCATTATGAAAATGAGAAATTTTGCTCTGCGAATGTTATTTCTGTAAAAAATATTTAATGCGTAGTGAAGAGAAGTACGGAATAAAAAATTAATTTAAATAAATTATTATCATAAATCAGAATTTAAAAAAAAATTAAAAGCATTTCGCGCTTTTTTAAAAATATTAAGAAACTATTTTTAATTTATTTAACAAACTACATGTTTATTACTGTCTCAAAATTTATAATTCGGTCTTTTATCACCTTAGTTTATTTATTTTTGAGATAAGAGCATTAGGATCGTTACTCTTATGTCAATATTGTAGTTCCGAGTCTAGGTCTTTCAAATTAAAAGTTTTTATTACAAAAATAAGCGATTAAAAATTTTGCAAGTTTTAAGTTTCACAGGTGAAAATTCTAAAATACTGAATTTTTTTACCATGAATTTTTTCATAGCTTTTCATAGCTTTTATGTTAAAGATATTTTCTGTGCTTTAGGTGGCGAAACAATATTTTTCTAAAAGTTTATAACAAGAAAATTATAATATTTCAGCATGACTAACATTTTTCTCGTACACAGCTAAATGGATATTAACAACTGTGCCGTCAACATTTTCATTTATGAATGTCTAGTGTTTAAATACGCTTTTGAATTTATAAAAATAAATTTATAGAAAAAAAATATCATTTGGATTCCAACTAATCTTGACCAATACTAAAACACTATGTCAGCCCCTTTTTTGGCTCCGACACTGTTTTTTTGTGTGGCTGTAGAATTTTTATTTACAAATCATTAAAATGGAATACTGTTCATCGTAACTCTATAAAATTGTAGAACTTTGAATTTTTACCGCTTAAAAATTCTGTAATTTTAATGCTTTATGTTCGAAATGTCTTGAATTTTAAAATTTTAGTATTGAAATATTGACTTTTGATTTAAAAAATCATCAAAATTCAAGAACTTTTGTTTATATATACATCATCAAACTTTTGAATTGTAACTCTTAAAAATCGAAGATATTTAAATTTTACATCTTTTGAGTTTAAGGGTTTTTAATTTTTACCAATAAAAATTTCGACAATTTACAAGCGGGAATTTTTTAAATTTTAATTACTTAAATTTGAAATTATCTCATTTTGGAACATTCATATTTCAAAACTTGACTTATAATATTTAAAAGTGTTTAAATCACTCTTTCTAATGGTAAAACTTTGAATTGCCAATATTTAAAATTAAAGTTTTAAATTATGAAAGTTTCAATTTAGGATTGAAAACTTGAAATTTCAGCTTAAAAATTATTTATATTTGAGTATTTTTACGTATACATTATTTATATTAAAGATTTTTCTGTTGTAAATCTTCAGAAATGAACCATAAAAAAATTAAAAAGACCTCATTTTAAATCATAAAAAATTTCGAGTTCGAATTAAAGTTACAGATCACTTTAATTCAATTGAATTAAAATTCTGCAAAAACACATGTAGCCATTTTAATATCTATTTTAGATTATTTATTATCATATTTTGTAGTACTTTAAATTGAAACACATATTTCTATTCGATAATTAGGCAATTCAAATAAGAATTTATGATTCACCTTGTCCTATAATATTACAAGAAAAAAAAACGATATCTCTTTTCTTATCGCGTTAGCTTTTCCATAACAAAAATAATTATTTTACGCTATAAATTTAACACATTTATGCCACTGGCAATTCAATAATAAGAGGTTGAATGAACATTATAATATACGTTGAGACGAACTTTTTTTTCGTTACACAAAAAACCAAAAAACATTCAATAATTTTCATGAAACAAAGAAATCAATATCAAATTTCTTTGTATATTAATATTATCATTAAAAAATATTTGAAAATCATATTTAAATTCATTTAAAATAAGAGAAGTAAAGGTTAGTAACTTTTTGAATAAAATGGACTCTTCGATTTTTATAAAAATTGTAAACATTTTGTTAATTAAATTATTTTCAACTTTTCTTGTGGATCTTGAAGAAGTGTGACATCTTCATTATTAAATAAAAAAGATGTTTTAATATCCTAAGTACATGGAAAAGAAATTTAAAAAATCGTTTTTTTTTAATGCCAAAATTTAAAAAAGTGTTACATTCTTAAAAAAGTTTCAGAATGCGAGAATAAATCCTTACACGAACCCGAGTCGAAGTATAGGCCCTACTTTGACGCTCCGTGGAATTTTTTAATTCTCTTTTACGCTCTTAAATTTTAACGCACCAAATATGTGGCGTTGT
Organism: Belonocnema kinseyi; assembly: GCF_010883055.1. Classification (NCBI taxonomy): domain Eukaryota; kingdom Metazoa; phylum Arthropoda; class Insecta; order Hymenoptera; family Cynipidae; genus Belonocnema; species Belonocnema kinseyi. Next base: position 126,792,190 of record NC_046659.1, on the reverse strand, counting down.
TGCCTCGAAACCTGCGCCCTCGTGACAGATTCGTTGTTGTTTTCTCTAAAATTCGATCACCAGAGTTTCTGAAAGAAACAGTTTAATTCATTTTAAATAATAAATATTAAAGTGATAACATTGAAATGGCTTTAAGGGGGAAAAAGTTTGCCCTAATCTAGTAGCTGCAAGCAAAAGGAAAATGCAAACGAGCGCTAAGATTTTAAAAATAGTTAAAAATAGTTAAATATAAAATAGAAACATGAAAAGAAAAAGGTAAGAAAGATAAAAATCTTTTGTATTGAATTTTTTCTGTACCACAAAAAATAACTACAAATTAGTTACAACAGATTCTGAAGAAATAGATTTTCCTTTCACACAATTTTCTTTCGATTTGAAGAATCACGAAAGTGAATGATTTCAGATTAAAAATTTAGAACATAGGGCAATATCAAAAATTAAATATTTGAAGATTAGATCATTGAAAATTATTTATACTTAAAAGCGTTTAAAATTACATGATTAAAAATTGCAAACTTTTGAATTTGAACAATTATAAATTCAAAGCAATTGAGATTTGACTATTTAATATTGAAAACTAAATTAAATCTTCCAAAGTTGAAGCTTCTGAAATTCTAGAATTTCAAATTTTTATTACAGAAGGAAATTATAATTTCAACTTCATGCTAATTAGGCAAATTGTTATAAAATCAATGAATGAATTGAATTATACTCAACAAACTTTCAAACTAAATAATAATTTTTAATGGGAAACATTAAAATTTTTTTAAAAATTCAACTACAGATCCTTGAAACTTGAAGAATTCGAACTTTTTTGTAAAATGACAACATTTATATTCATCTAAAGTTGTAATATTAAAACCTTTTTATAATCAACGTCTTTATAATTTCAATTATTTGTGTTAAATTCAAATCACATAAAAAATAACAATTTTTAAATTGCTTTTAAAGATTCCAAATTATTTTAAATAATTTTAAAAAATGTCAAGTAATTTCAAAAGAGTTCATGTATTATTGTATAATTACAAAATATGTTAAAGTGTTTAAAAGGATAATAATTAATTTAAAAATAATTTAAGGGAATTTAAAAATTCTTTCAAATTAGAAAAGATTGAAGTTTATAAATGAATTTCAAAAGATTTCAAGTAATTTTAAAGAGTTGAAATTTTTCCAGATTTTTTTACTTTTTGTCCAATTTTCAATTAGAGTGAAGCGAAAAATTTAATTAAGTTAACAACATTATTGATATGAGCAATTTATTATTATTATAATTGCCAATAAGATTTAATTTAATTAATGCTAGAAAGTTAAGGTTTTCTTCGGAAATTTTGAACGATTTCACTAATTTCACAACTAAATCACTCAGTGTGAGTTAATAATTAATATAATTGCACAAAAATGATTATTTCAAGAAATTATTATTGCTTATGACTATCTTCTTTATTAATGCTAAATATTTGCAGTTTCTTCTGAAATTTTTTAATTTGTATCCACTTTCTACTTAGTACAGAAATAAATGATGTAAGTCAACAAACATAGTTGTTTAAACAATTTATTATTGCCTGTTACTGTCTTCTCTTGATTATTGCTTAAAATCTTAGAATTTTTGTTTAATATAAAAAAAATTTTATTCAATTTTCATTGAGAGTGTTATAATAATGAATGAAATTCATTGCGTGGCAATAATTAATGTCATTTATCTATCATAATTGTTTAAACAAGTTATTTTTGTTTCTACTTATATTATCTTAGATTAATACTAGTAGGTTACGGAGTTTTTTAATATTCGCGGCTGTTTTTTACTTTTTATTTATAAACAAATAATAAATAATAATATTAATTTTAACAAAAAAGTTCTGAGTAACTCCTTTAAGGAAAATTCATGTTTCATGTGATCCATATAGAAAGTGGAAAAATATTTTCAATACCTGTTTTATTTTATTTATATGATTCTCTTTAATGTTAATTCATTATCTGTTTATAATATAGAAATTTAATACAAAGTTGACCCTTTTAGAAAAACCTGCAACTGTTTATATCGTATTATGAAGTTAGTTATAAAAAGTAATAAATTGTTTTAAAAACTTTTTCTCTCAATTTGATTATTTATTACTTTACTAAGTAAAAAATGGATAAAAAGTTCAAAATTGTAGAAAAAAGCGAAACTATCTGGCCTTAATATAGAATAAGGTAGTTATAAACAATGATAAGTTGTTTACGCAATTATTTTTCTTTACTTAAATTGATTATTACTTCACTCACATTGAAAAAATGACACAAATTTAAGGAAAACCGCAAATTTCAAGTATTGACAAGGAAAAAGATAACTATAGACAATAAGAATTTGTTTAAACGATTATTTTTGTTAAATGGATTTAAATATTGACTCACTGCAAGTTAAAATTGGAACACAAATCGAAAATTTAAGAACAAACCGCAATTTCTAACAATATTTAAAGAGAATATTATTAGCAGTAATAATAAATTGTTTGAACTATTATTTTTTGTTAAAATTTATTAACCCTTCACTCACCTTACTTACAAATTCAACAAAAACTGTAATTTTTTTTAACAGCGACTTTCTATCGCTATTCTAAGGGGAAATTGCGGAAAACAATAATAAATTGTTTAAAAATTTTAATTAACCATTTAAGTATCTATATAAAGTAGTATTTTGTATCTTGGAAATAATTTTCATTTAAAAACCTTGAACAATAATAATTAGCGCTAATATTGACGATTCTGCATAAAATTTACAAAAACGGATTAGTTCCTGCAGGACCACTTCAAACACGATTTTTAAATTTCGCTCTGTGGAATTTATTATTTAAACAAAAAGAAACCGTCAAAATTGGACATTTTAAATATTATTTTGTTTTCTGGATATTTATTTTATGATCTCCGCCAATTATTATAAACAATTAATATAGAAAATTATTTGCACCCGGTGCTCAACCACAATAAAAAACTCTATCTTGATGAAAAATGACTAAATATCTCATAGGAATATTATTTGGAATAATTAGTAACCATTAGTTAGCAATTACTATTAATATAAATATTCTGATAAACAAATAAAAATTCTTTCATTTCATCAAACAACTGTTATTAAAAAATTGAGCATTTTGTATTGGGAAGAAATAATGTTTTCTACAAAATCATGATGCATCATGCTGATTATTTATTCAAAATATTGTTAATATCAGTAACACTTACGAGTAGATGTCACCATTTTTTCGACAAAATATAATCACCGAGATAGCTGCAACATAGTTTAGCAGACAAAATTGTTTCTGTCTAGTGAAAAAAGCTCCCTTTTTTATTTGTTTAGATTATTGTTATTAGCAGTACAAATATTTAACATTTTTATATTTCTTTAGGTATTTATTATAACTTATGATTAATTGAAAAGTAGTTTAATGAAATGCTAAAAAAACATTTATTTATTACAATATTTATAACACTTTTAATTGCTAATTACTGGTTATTAAAGATTCCAAATACTATTCCTACGAGATATTTATTCATTTTTCATGAAGACAACATTTTTTATAACAATTGGCTTAAATCATAAACTAAATAGTTATGTTCCTAAAGTGTGCCTGCAATCATTCTTATAGATAGCGACTTATCTTAAGTCTTTTTTTCACAGAAAAAATAAAATTTGTAAAATATCCAATTTTTATTTTTTTTTCATTCTAATAATAAATTTCACATTGCGAGATTAAAAATTCTGGCCTGATTTCGTCATTTATGAAATAATCCTGAATATTTCTAAAAAAAAATCACAATCGTTCAATAATTTTATGTTTTAGTTGATTATGAACATTAAATTTCCCATACCTTCTGCTGTATAGTAGTGTTTGCAGTTTCCGATAAGATAAACATATTTTTCTCATATTCGTGATAAAGAATTCAAATTGTCATCTGAATTTTGCATTATTCTTAGTATTCTTAGTATGACACATGCATAATTTCAGCCCTTTTCGACGCCTAAGAAACGGGACTAAAGCTCTACTTTTTACTCCCTAGGGAGTGAAAAGTAACCTCAGATGTGAATAATGAAAATTATATATCTATGAGCTCGTATTTTACAATAATGAGCTCACTTACCGTAAAAACTGTACAGAAATTTTGGTTGCAGATAATAGAGTTTTGCCGTAATTTATGGAAAGTTGCTAACAATAATTATTCAAATCACAGTAAATCACCAAAAATTTCCGGAGACTGAATCCATTTTAGGCGATACGTACTTTCATGATTTGCGAAAAGATTTTTTTTTAAGTTATGCGTATTTGAATTTTGCGCTTTTTTCAAAAAACTTAAATTTTTTTCTGTAAACCTGTATAAGTTTTGGCCTAATTGAGACATTTATTATTTTCTTTTTGATTCTAAAAGCTTTTGTCGTCTTCTTTCAAAATCCGCCGGAAGATTTCGTGTCTATCATTGTTTCGAAGAAAAAGTAAAAAATTCGTTTGTAACAAAAAATAATTCTTGTGACTACAAAAGCTTTTTTTGTTATTTTTAAACCCTTTTTCAAATTTTTGGCCGATTTTCAAGGAAGGCGATGAAAACTATTAGAATCAAGAAGGAAATAATAAATATCTCAGTTAGACCCAAAGCTACCTAAAAATAAAAATTTAAGAAATGTAAATTAGATTTGAATCCAAATTAAAAAACTTATTTAACGTCAAATAATCAAGTTGATGCAAGCTCCTTAAAAAAAAAAAATAAACCAACTACAAAATGTGCACCACAAACAACAACCAAAAAAAGTTGCTATTCTTGTCTAAAAACATTTAAAAAATTAATTTTTGGACAAAAATAAAAAAGAGGAAAGAAAAAAATTCCGTTTGCAAATCTGAAAAATACGTATCCTAATTGCCTCTAAAAACAACATATTTCGCCCTCGATAGTTTCCATATTCACATGAAAACTAAATGACCGAAAATTTTCATAAATTTCTGAAAATTTATAGACATTTTTATATTTCATTTTGGGCGATTTATGGTAAGTTACAATAAAGGATCTATAATATTACCATAAATTACCAAAAATTTAATTTATTTCGTGAAATTTAGAAAAATGTTTAAAAATGAATTTTGTTTAGCTTATGAAAATTTACCATATTGACCTATAAAATTACCATTAATGACCTAAAATTTCCATGAATGTCCGGAAACTTATAGACATTTTTAAAATAAATTTTAGGAAATTTATGGTAAGTTTTCATAAATTACCTTTAAAATTCTCCTAAATCATGCTTCCTTTATTCGAACTCAATATTGTCTGAATTTATGACTGTACTTCCCGTGTGGAAAAATTTCCCAGGCAGTCTGGTTACAAGTCTGGCCCAGGTTTGATTTTATCTAGACTGTATAGTCTGGAAGAACTGATCTGGCTCAGGTCTGAAGCTAGTCTGACTCAGTTTTGACTTTATCTAGACCGTCTAGTCTGGGAGGTCTGTTCTGGCCCAAGTTTGGCACTGGTTAGCTAGACAAGAACGAAAAAAATCATGAGTTCCGTCAGCAAATTTTTTTGACTCGGAAATTTAAAGTATATAAACAAGCCTTTTTTTCTATCACCTTGACAGTCTGGCCTGGTCCGGGCCTGGCGCTGATCAGTGAGCCAAGAAAAAAATGTAAATTCGATACAGTAAATTTTTTCTTACATTTCAAAAAGTCACAGAGCTTGGCTCCGACCTCTCGGAAGCAGTGCTAGTTTTTCTCGATCAAGTGTCACAAACTGTAAAATTTTTTTATTATTTTCTGAATAATATATTAATCCAGCCAAAAGTTAGCTGAAAAAGCGGAGGCATAAAATGTACCAAATCTGTATTAAGTTATTAAATAAATAGTAGATACAAACCTTCTTTTTATCTATTATAAAGGAAAAATTATTAGATAATATAATTGAATTTATTGACTATATTGATGGCAGTATATTTTTCACGAAAAATTTGTTTTTTTACTGATTATATCAAACATGTACATTATATATTTTTCTAGGATATCATGTTTTGCTTTTTGAGCGTATCCTTTAAACGTGGACGATATGATTCTCAACGATAAAACATTAATCGATTAGCCATTAACTAGTGGCTGACCAGCCTATAAATAGCGGCTGACCAGCTCATAACTAGCGGCTGACCAGCCTTTGTCTAGAAGCTGACCAGCCCCTATCTAGCGGCTGACCAGCGGTCTGGCCTGGGGCTAGCCAGAAAAAACGTTACACTTTTGGCCAGGCTCAGGCCAGACCATCTGGTCAACGCCAGGACTGGAAACCTGGCGGTCTGGTCTGGGCCAGGCCAGCCCCAGAAAATTTTTCCACACGAGTTCAAAATCTTCCAAAGTCATCCATTTATTATAGAAAATAGCTTATGGGCTCAGGGGTAGAGGAAATTTTTCGACTTGTGTATGCTTTTAGCAACCTTTTCGAAATTCTTAAGAACCTGCCCCTTAAATAGCTTCAACTTTTCTTTCAAAATCTTTAAAATTTCATATTCTGTGTTCAATTCTTTTACAGAAACATTTTTTAGTATCGTGAAAAATTATTTGGCTTTAAGTCTTCTTCAAGTTTTCAATTAATTTTTAATTTCTTTAAAAGTTCTACATAACGCAGTGCTCTACTTTTCAGAGATAGAAAATGTCTTTAAATAAAAATCACTGCGTGATTAGAAGAAGGTGCGAATGATATTTTTAGAAAATAAAGTAGAAGTCATTATTTATCGTCGGGTTCTATCTTTTCGTAATTTTGAATTAGTTTCTTTTTGTAAACACTATTCTTGCTTTTCTCTTTCGTACCGAATAAATATCTCTCAATATAATAATTTGGCACCGAATAACTTATATAATAACTAAACTTAATTATAAATATAAAGCATATATTTATTATTAATTTTTAAATATTATTTGCACACTCAAAGCTGGAAATTTAATTTTGAAAATTTTAATTTTGTTTAAAATACAAACTAATTTTAGTGGTCTATTGATAAAAGCAGAAATATGTCCATTAGTCGTATTTTAAATAAGGGCGAACAGTAAATGTGCAAACATAAATCAACCATAGTTACCAACCGAAAATATGTGATAGCGTTTTTTACTATTTTTCTTAGATTTGAAAGGATTTTTAAAATTAAAAAAAATGCAGGGAATACATGTTTAAAGTCCCAGTAAATCCTAAAGAATTTGCAGAATTTACATTTTTTAGAGTAGCCGAAAAAAAATTTTTTCAAAAAACCCTGCCTTTCAAATGTTTTTCCCTGATCAATTTTATATTTTTTCTAACGACTAAACTGTAAAGAACAGCATTTGATTTGTAACATTCTTAAGTTAAGATATTTTTCGAAGGGAAAAAAAATTTGATATGAAAATTCAAAAATGTTAATTAAGTTTTTTAGACCAAAAAATATGACTTTTTAATCAACATACATGACTTTGTAAACAAAATAATTATATTTTATCAAAATTAGTTAAAATTTTATTTAATTTAAAAAGAGAAGACGAATTTTCATTCAAATATTTGAACTTTTTACCACACATAACAATTTTTAATCCAAATGATTAAGCTTTAAACTAAAATAGATATATTTAAATCAAGAAGAAAAGAATTTTTAACTATAAAAGATTTTTCATGCAAAGGAAAAAGAAATTTTGAAAAATATTTTTGAATTTTTAGACCCGTAAATATAAATTTTTAACCAAAAAGTAAATTTTCAGCTGAACTGATCAATTTTCTACAGAAATAATAGAATTTCTACTCAAATCTGAAAATGTATAGTAAATTATATGAACTATGAAGCTAAAAGATGAATTTTGTCATATTTGAGTTTTTAAAATTAAAAAAATCATTTCTATTCAAAGGGAGAAATTTTCAACAAAATAAAACACAATTTTGAAATATATTTAAACTTTCAACAAAATATTTTCATTTTCAACGAGATCAATACATTTTTTAAAAATTGTTAAAGTTTCAATTAAAAGAATATTTACATTTTTAATTTAAAAACCTTGAATTCTGCTAAAAAGATGAGTTCTTAACAAATTCGTAAAATCCTTAACCAAATCAGATTAACGTTTAACTAAATATTTGCATTTTATGCCAAAAGAATTAAATTTTTAACTAAAAATATCTTTTCCAAACCATAAACGAAACATTTAAATTTAAAATGAAAAAATTATTTTCCGCAATTAAAAAAAATATTTGTAACAAACATGTCAAATTCTGGACAAAAGATGAATTTTCAACATCTAGTTGAATTTTGAAGTTAAACTTTGAGTAAAAGAATTAATTTTTTATCAAAAAAACACAATTTCCAACAAAATATTATCAATTTCTAAAACAATAGTTGAATTTTTAAATGAGAAAAAGAAAATTCCAACTAAAAACGAAACAGTTAAATTTTCAGTACAAAAATTAATTATCTACAATAAAAAATATTTTTTTCAAACAAAAAGTCAAATTTTTAACAACAAAAAAACTAATTTTGAAAGGGTTATTGCATCCAAAATTTTTTAAATTTCAAGATTGAAGACGAAGTTTAAGGTGAAATAGATTAAATGTGTAAATAATGCGTGCTTTTTTATTTTGAAACAATGACTTGTAAATAGGTTATGCTAATAAAGCTCTCTATAGAGTTTCCAAATTTTAGACATCGTTGAAAAACAAAAAATACAAAATTTAAGAGGCAAAATAGAAGTCATATAATTACAAATATTTTGGGTAATTTTTATAAAGACTGGTAATTTTTTATATAAAGATTGTTTAAACAGTTTCATTATTTAGAAAAAACTAGAAAATTACTTGTAACATCTCTGAGAACAAAAAATGTTTTTTACCTCTTTCACATTTTTCGTAGGATAAACCATTTGCAATTTACAACTTTACAGAACAAAAAGATTTTTGGTATTAAAATTTAAATATTTGCACAGTTGTATCTTAGAACCTATTGCTTAAAAAAATTTTTATTTGTAGATCGTCTATATCGAGGTTAGATCTCTTCAAAACAGAATAAGTCATGAATTATTTTTATATCAAAAAAGCCTTAGGGACCGTACTTAAATTAGATAACAGCTCAAGGGGTGGGGGAGGCAAAACCTTCTCCTGAAGATTATTCTTTTAGTTACAAATTTTATTAATTGTTTTCAAATTTAATAATTTTCTTCGAAAGACATCCTTTTTCTTTGCAAATTCAAATGCTTTATTAAAATTCGTTTCTTTGGGTTAAAAATTCCACTCTTTTCGTAACCTTTTGTTTAAGATTCATATTTATTCGCTGATAAGTCAACGAAATTCTTTTTTGGAAGGAAAATATTCTTTCTGAAAATTTTTCTTTTTTATTTAAAAGTACGTCTTTTTTAGTATAAATATTGCTTCCCCATACTGTTTTGTTAAAGATCTAACTATTTTGTAGAAATTTTACTTTTCGTTATAAATTTATGTTTTGTTTTTAAAAAATGAACATATACCTTTTATAACAGAAAGGCGAGCTTTTAAAAATATAATTTTTCTCTTATAAATGTATGTGTTTAGTTATCTGTTTAACTGAAAACGTAACGAATTTTTAAGCAAAATGATGAATTTCTGTCAAAGAAATTATTTTCCCACAAAGTGGTTCCACCTTCAACGAAGTCGGATAATTTACAACCAAAAAAGATTAAATTTCAATAAAGATGTAATAGTAGATATTTCGAATAAAAAATTTGTTTTTTGATAAATAAACAGTTGAATTTAACAAAAAAATATGACTTTTTAAATAAAATAATTTTTACTAAAACCTATGCATTTTTAGGCTAAAAAGATGAATTAAAAAAAAAAGTTTTATTTTCGACCAAGAAAGATTTTAGTTAAATTTGCAAGACCAAAATATAATTCTTTTAACCAAAATTTAATGTCCTGTGAGAACAGTTTAATTTTAAATTAAAAAGGATGTCTTTTCAACAAATTTGTTAAACTTTCAACCAAATAATAATGTCTGTAATAAAAAATATGATCATCAAGAGGTAGAAACTGTAAAAAATAGAAATAGAAATACAAGGTAAATAAATTATCGACAAAAATATTCTATCAGGGCGACCGCATAACTTATTTTTCAAAATTTAATAATTTTTTTAACATTAAATATTTAATGAATATAATAAAAAAATTTCAATTTACGATTTAAAAAAATATCGCCATTTTTCTATTTGACACTCCCGATGCTCATCAGTATCAGGAAAATTGTTCAAAATACTTATGTTTGATAAAGCAACATTAGTTAAAGATGTTCCAGCATTATATAATAAAAAAAAATTATAAACAAATTATTTGTTGGAAGAATGTTTTTTACGATTTTCCATAATTTTACGTGTTTTTTAATTATATTTTCAGAAATTTGGATGAAAACAATATAATGATAAAAAAATTTCTTCTTGGAATTATTGTTTTTAATATTATATACTTTAATAAACAAATGCATTAATCAGACATTTTTCGACGGAAAATTCTTTTTTTTTGACATCAACGTTTTAAATCAGGAACTTCATGATAATTTCAGCAAAATTCGAAATTTTTAAATTAAACTTATCATCTTTTTAAACAAATTTAATAAACAAATGCATTATTGGGGCTTCTGTAGACGGAAATTTTTTTTTGACGTCAGACTTTTTAATTTGGATCTTTATCATAAATTGAGCAACATTCATGATTATTTAATAAATTTCACGATTTTTTTTAAACTAATTTAAAAATCAAATCTTCTAGTATGTTTAAGTTTTGATGAAATTATCATGAAATTCCCAATTAAAAAGACTGACATATAGAGAAACGAATCTTTTCGTCCACAGAATCCTGAATATGCATTTCTTTGCTTAATTTGTTTTAGAAACAATAATATTCTCAAGAAGAAGTTTCTTGATCATAATATTGTTTCTCTTACAATTTCTTGCAATACGTATTTTAAAAAACGTAAAACCATGGAAAACCTAGAAAACATTCTGCCAAGCAAATAATTTTTTTATAAATATTTGTTGTTCATTATATAATATTGGACCATTTTTAACTATTGTTACCCTATAAAGTTAGGTGATTTCAACTATTCTCCTGTCATTAACGAGTACAAGGAACGTCAAATAGAACAAATTGTCATTATTTTATAATATTTGTTTATTTATAAAAAATTAAAAGCCTAATTTAAAAATTCAGCTTTACAACATTCTTAGAAATATTAGCAGCTTCCTTTCCATTTTTTATCTACCGTTCAACGACCTGGAGGTAGAAGTTAAAATTAAAATTTCAAAAACAGGGATGAAATACCTTTTTTCGGAATTGACACCAAACTAAGGGTATTGTTGCCCTATAGACATATTTAGTACGTTAATTTGACAGATAATTAAATTAATTTAAACTGAATTTAATTAGTTAACTTAATTTTAATTAACTTAATTAATTTTAATTTAGTTTAATTAATTAGTTAATTTGATATTGTAGTAAGTTAATTTCACTTTATTAAGTAGTTACTTATAAAAAAATGCATGTTGTACATTCAAATAATATATCATTTTCTTATACTATAGCTAGTTAGTTGCAATTTTTTCTGAAATCTTCCATTTTTTTCAACTTTTTAGCTCAGAGTGAGACCATATATAATTGTTTAAACAATTTATTAATGTTTTTTCTTCATCTTTTTTTTATATATTATTTTAATTA
>NC_046659.1:126778344-126780405 GCF_010883055.1 Belonocnema kinseyi | reverse complement strand
TTATTTGCACGAAGAATAACGAATTATTTGTTTAATTAATTACATCTTTTCACATGTACTTACAGGCGAGAAGTGCCATCAAAGCAAAGATTAAAAACTTCGCCATGATCGTTTAGAAACGACACCAAAATAAGAAATTTTTTTTTTACTTTTTACTTCTTTTTCTACTAACATCGGCATGTGGATGACAGGCCATTTATATACTGAGATTTTTGACCCAGTAACCTTTAAAACCAGGAAAATTTTAATTTACCTTTAGTGTGAAACGCATCTACGAAAACTAGTTCATCTTATCTTTTTCATTGCCAGACTTCAAAGACGCTCGGATATTTGCAATAACAACATTTTTCCTTCGTTGAATTAAGGAAATCAATTATTTCTTTATCTACGAAAAAAAATCAGTAAAAATAAATTTCTGTCTCAAAATTTAAGAATTAATTGATTTGATTTTATTGAATTAAATTCAAAAAGTTATTTTCTCAAGTTACACAAATTTTAAAAATTTATTTTTTAAATCTAAACTAGTGAAACTTCACTAAAAATTGTGCAAAATTATACTATAATTCATTTATAGAAAAATTAACCAATAAGGATTAGTAGACACTTTCTAAGAATAATTAACGTAATAGTTTTAACAAATTATACTCGTAAGAAAGCTATGTGTCAAACATAAAAGTACATAACGTTAAATTTTAGTAATTTTTTAAATAAAAGTTTGAAAACTAATAATATTAATAAAAATCGATATCGTTTTAGCTAAATTAGTTGCGTGATTTTTTTCCATTATTCTGTAAAACAATATCTATGAAAACAAAATTTGTTCACAAGCTACTTGATAAGATTCTTAGGTACTTCCCAGACTTCCAAATATTTAAACGAATTTTTGAAGAATTTGAGAGGACTTCACGGACTTTTTCAAAGATTTTAAGTGATATTGATAATTTTAAAGGATTTAAAATGATATCAAAAACGTGGTTTAATAATATAGGATCTTAAAAGATTGTATAGAACTTAAAATATTTTAAAGGATTTTAAGGAGTATCATTCTATTTTATTTTTACAGGATTTTAAGAGATTTTATAATATACTGATCAATATTCTTGTACCTTTTTATGCTTCGGGCGTGTCGAAAAAAAATCTTTTGGATCCTTGAATACTTTTCAGTTGCAAAAACACACTAGGAAAAAAGTTGGCAACACCAAGGAATTACAATTGAAAACGCAGAAGATTTTTAAAAACATGGAATTTGGTATTAAATAGAAATTTTTTAAAATTTACTTTATGCCAAAAAATCCAAAGATGACACGAAAATTTTTAAGCTACAATTTATAAAGTTAATTTAAATGTAAACCAAGATAAAAAATAGAAAAATTTGCTTTATTTAAAATTTGGATTTCTGAGTTTGTCCATTTTCTTAGTCGATTTTCATACAAAAAAGGCTAAAGACGCTCTTTTCGAAAAGGATTGATTAGAATTAGAAAGAAATTGGGAAGATTTCGATGAATGTAAAAAAATTGAATTTCTAGAGAATTCGAAACTTACGCTGCAGACAAGAAACTTTTTCAACCTTTTAAGTAGGTTTTTTTCACATTTTTATTTAGAAGCAAATAACAAATAATAGTATGAACTTATACAAAGAGGCTCTTAGTAAGCACTTCGAGGAAGATGTACATTTAATATTGTTATGATAGAAAGTTTGAAGAATATTTTGAATATTCGTTTTATTTTAAAAAAATATAATCACAAGAAAAAGAGATTGTTTAACAAATTATTCTCTCTATTGTTTATTTATTAAAATAGTTTTATTTAGTTTATAAAAGATAATATATTTTGAATGTTAGAAGAAAAAGACTTTTTGCTTATAAATTCACTCAATTTTTTTAATTCAGTCTTTTTTGTTCAAGAATTAATCTTTTTTAGTATGAATTTCATTTGTTTACTGACATACAACTGTTTAATTTAAATATAATCTTATTTCGTTGAGTATTTAACTATTTTGTTGAAAATTCGTGTACTTTTGTTGAATTAAACTTTTCTTGAGAAGAAACAGTTATTATTATT
>NC_046659.1:126776523-126778244 GCF_010883055.1 Belonocnema kinseyi | reverse complement strand
TAATTTCCCAAACTTTGCAGAATTTAAAAATTAGTACTATTTTACTCACATTGCTAGTATCTAATATTGAGTGAAATATTTTTTTCTAATCAGAGATTTAAAAAACTGAGTATGGATTACAAACTGTTTATCTGATCTTAAATTAATTAATTTTCACTTTAAATTTGAAAAAAGATCAAATTTGATGTGCGAATTCTATAAAAGTTTTTTCCCTTCAATTTTGCGATTAATATTATTTTACAAAGCGCAACAAAAAATTATCATCGCATGCGAAAAGAGGACAATGTTAAAATAAAAGGGATATCTTATTTTTAATCAGCTATACAATTGTATGTTGTACATCCGGTTTTCAAAAATTTTTGAATGTTTGATCACCTTTGCAATTTTCAAAACAAATTATTTTAACTTTTTATTTTCTAATAATTTCTTTGTTTTTCTTTTTTTGAATTAGTATCATTCAGATTCAGGAAACAGATTTTTTTGTAGAAAAATTTAATTTAAATAACTACTAATTTTTTCATTTGATTTGCTTAATTTTTTTTAGGGATACATAAACAATTTAAAGATAAAAGGCATTTTTAAACCTAAAAGATTATTTTTCAACCAAAGAGATTTGTTTTTCCAAGAATACCAATTTTCTTTAAAATACATGAATTTTCAACAAAATAATTACATTTTCAATCACAGAGATAAATTTTTAGTTTTATTTTCAATTAAAATTTTTTATTTTAAACAAGAAAGAGAAAATTCCTAACGGAAAGTGTAATAATAAACAAACTTTCCTTTTAGGATGGTTTGATATCTTTGTAAATTTTATTTAGAAATTAAGCTTTTCTTCATTCTTGAATAGCTTTTACATTTTTTCTTAATCTTCAAAGGTTAACTGCTTTTTAATATTCTAAAGATTTAAATTATGTTTCAATCTCCTCGAAACTTTTATAACTTTCAAATATTTTTTAAATAGTCAATTTTTTCAAACAAAAATAAAGCCCTGCAAAATAAAAATAAAATTATCTTTAAACTTTCCACATTTTTCCCCCTATATTTTATAATCCTTAAAACTTGAAATTAATCTTTTAAAATAAACGGTTATCATTTTTTATTTTTCCGAAAATCTTATTAATACTGTTGAACCATAAATAAGAACTTTAAGTGTAAAATGCCTTCATTCATGATAATAAATAATAAAAAACATAAATTTAATTATAAATCTTCTTTCAAATCTAATTTTTTTCAATATAATTTGTTGTATTTAAATCTAATAATTTTTATTAAAAAATCTCAACTAATGCTTACTTTACTTTTTTATTATTTTAGATAATGGATATAATATAAAAGTAATTTAAAGGCATTTTTCGAAAACTGTATGTAAAATTTGAATAATTTTAAAAGATATTACACTTAAAGAAAAAAGAAAAACATTTTAATGTTTTTCTTTTTTCTTTAAGTGTAATATCTCTAAATAGTTATTGTCAATTACAAAAAAACCGAAATATTTTTCTTCAAAAGCTCACCTCGAGTTATTGTTTAAATTTAGTTACAATTATCATTATTGTATTTTTCTCGATTTTGGATATCATTTTTAACTAGTTTCATTTATTTAAATTTGAAATAACTTAGGATAATAATAATAATAAATAATAAACATTGCGTTCATTATGACGCATAATTTGTTTGTTAAAATGCTTGAAAATCCGAAAACAATTTATATTAATAAATAA
>NC_046659.1:126762652-126776423 GCF_010883055.1 Belonocnema kinseyi | reverse complement strand
ACCTTTAGCGTAAGGTGAAGAATTAATTAAAGTTTAAAATTTAATTGTTTAAATAATTTTTTATTATTCGCATTAATTTTCAATTTGAATAATGATAGAAACTTGCGGTTTTTTCGGATATTCTCAACTTATTGTCTAAATGAGAATTAGAGTGAGGTGGATAGTGAATTCAAAATAAAAAATTAATTATTTAAATGATTCGTTATTATTTTTAATAATATTTAAATAGAATGATGCTAAAAAATTGCGTTTTTTTGTCCACTTTATACTTAGAGTGAGATAATAATTTTATAAAATCTAAAAAACCTAATTGCTTAAACAAATTATTTTTATTTCTAACTATTTTATACTATATTTATGGTAGATAGTTGCGGTTTCTTGTGAAATGCTCAACTTTTTGTCCACTTTTCACTCAAATTAGTATGATAATAATTATTATAAGTTAAACAAAAATAGATCTTTAATTATTTAATTATTGTTTATAACTATATTGTTGAAAAAATGCAAGACAATTTTGAGCATTTTATGTTATGTCCACAAAATGGACTTAACATTAATAATCCACATCTTAATTAAAAATCCACCTCACTCTAGTTAGAAATTAGATAAAAGTTTAGAATTTTCATGATTTTCTTCAACAAATTTAATAAACATTTATATTATTGGGGCATTTGTCGGAAAACAATTTTTTTTTCATTGCCAGTTCTGTCATTTGGGAACATCATGATAATTTCAGAAAAACTGCATAATTTTTTTTTTTAATTCTTTGGTTTTTTAAACAATTTTAATAAACAAATGCATTATTGGGGCACCTGCCGACGGAAACTTTTATTTCTCAATTTCAGACTGACAAACAGGTGCATTATTCGGGTGTTTGCCGATATAAAAATTTTGGTTATTTTTTTTTTTAATTGGAAACTTCATGAAAATATCATTAACATTCATACCTAATTGCCAAATAATTCATTTGTTTATGAAATTTGTTTTAAAAAACCATAAGATTAATCAACAGATTATAAAGTTTTCTAAAATAAGCATAAAATTCCTAAATCCAAAAAAATAAATCGAAAAAAAATTCTATAGAAAAATACCTGATTAATGCATTTCTTTCATAATATTAACAATAATAATCTCATGAAGAAATTTCTTTATCATTATAATATTTTTATCGAAATTTTTTGCAATATAATTTTAAAAACGTAAAATCATGGAAAATCGTGAAGAAAATTCCTTCAACACATAATTTGTTTAAAACCATCTTTGTTGTTTATCATATAATATTAGAATCTTTGTAACTAATGTTACTCTAAGATATATTACTTCATTTATAACAAAATTAAAAGTCTAATTTAACATTCAGACTCGACAACTCTCTTAGAAATCTTATAAACTTTTTTTTCGATTTTTTTTGTCGAAATCGATCAATATTTGTGGTCTATACGTTATTTTTAACTAAAAAAGTAATTTGAAATGAAAATATTTATTTTACATATTTTTATTGATTTAAAATTTATATTTGAATTTAAATCTTGTATTTTGCAATCATTTTTTTCTAATTAATTTTTAAAAAAATTTAAAAAGATATCAACAGATTTCTTACAATAAAAAAAACTTAGAAGATTTAAAGGCAGTTTTATTGAATTTTCAAACATTTTAGGCGAAATTTGAATCATATTATAAGACATATAGATTTTTGAAGGTTTAGAAATATATTAGAAGCTTCTAAAGGATTTTTAGTAGTTTCATGAGCTATTTTTAGTGTAAAAAAGCTAGCACAGTCTAAAATTTTTGAAAATGAGGAATTTTGATTATTTTTCCTAAAAATTTATATTTTCAAAAATTGCAATAAGAATACATTTTTCAATTCTCATAAGGTCTTATATGCTTTTTCTTATTAAAAGGTTTTATTTGTAGATTTTTAAAAATATTTCAGTCTTAAGATTTAGAAAAACCTCAAGTTATAAACAGTCAATGAGGTTTTTGAAACAAAAATATTCGGAATAGTCGTCCCGAAAATTCAAGACGACGAGAAACTTCGTATAATATAATGCATGTTTCAAAAATTTTAAGGTATGGCAAGATCAACACCAGTCGAAGAAAAAGTTAATTTTGACCCAGATGACATAGAAGCAGGACTGAATGAAATGTTTCAATTGACGTCTGATGATTTGAGGAAAGAATGTAACGTTGATTTTGAAAGTTCATTGCACGACATTGGTTCTGCCCTTAAAAATCTTCAAAGTCGGGTTTTGGAAGATTGTAAAAAAAGTGAAACTTTCAAAACCGATGTAACGAGTGTCATTAAAGCAATGCTGCCATGCGCTAACGACGACAGGGTGTCCCAACTTGTGCATACCTCGGAAGTGAACACCTGCTAAAATTTATACGAAATTTAGCCACTGTAAGTTTAATTATAAATCATACCAATTTCATAATATAATTAAGGTAACGGATACACGAACTCATTATACGCTGGAAACAGCGTATATGTATTGTTCACTCGGGACAATGAATCGATAAACGCAAAACAAAATATATCTTATTATTTAGCTTGACGCGGTTGATAAATATCTCTTGTTAAACTTTTTTATTTGAAAATTAGTACTTAAGATGAATAATAATAACTTAGAAAAGTTTCCGATGAAAAATTGGAAAAAAATCAATAGAAAATTTTGGAAATAGCAACGATTTGAAGTCAACGCATGCTGCCGCTGCAGAGAAGGTGAGTGAAAACAGCTCCCGCACGAGCCATCCGTACACACACTGAGCGCCAACCAATCGCGTGGGATCTGTCGCGTGGCTGCGGTGCAAGCTGGTTACGTACCGTTCACCTATCGGACGGCCGCTCGAGAAGCAGAAGTTTGCGACGTGGCCAAAATTGTTATATTTACGGAGCAAGTGTAGTGTTTATCATTGTGAAAAAATCTGGCATTGAAAGCTATTTTGGAAAGTCATATATTTTTTTTTATTTCGAATATCTCTGACAAGCTTCCCAACTAGTTATGTGTATTTTGTGGATTACTTAATTCAAATAATTAATTATATATAATTGAATAATATAGTTAACCGAATTGACAACATCGAAAACTTCTGCTTCTCCAGCGACGCACAGCGGGGTGAAATGAAAAAAACGGGACTCAAAATAACTTGTAGGGCGCAATTCATTACTGATTCGGGATTTTTTTTTAATTCAGCGTTCAATTTTGAACAGAATTATGAGAGCTGATTTTTAAATTTTTTTATTTAAACATTCATATTAATGCAGAAAGAGGAAAAATTTGTCGATTTTGACCGGTTTATTTTGTATCTGCTTGAAAAAATTTTTTTCTGAATAATATCGCTTGAATTTGATGCACAGGGGTGCGTGAGTGAAAAAAGTTTTAGACTTGTAAAGTTAATTGTTATAAAAGAATTATATTAACAACTAGCAAAAAGCATAGATTGTTTGCTTGCGAAGTATGATTTTGCGTTAAAATTTCTTGCCTTTACCGTAAAAATGACACTTGATCACGAATATTTGTCACTTGTTATTTATTTATAATTTTCTTTAAAAAGTTACATAAACAAATGCCTATTATCGGCATTTATGGTCAAAAAAGAATCGCTTCTTCTTATTTGGTACAAACCATCTTATCAGTGATTTTAATTAAAGAAAATCTGTCAATTGATATTTGCTTATAATATTTTTCAACAAATTGTATGAAAAAATGCCTATAATGGCATTTATAAGCTAAAAAGAATAAGTTTTTTTTTCTTATTCCGTGAAAGCTATCTTGGTTGTAATTTTTATTGAAGAAAATTTGTCAACCGATATATTTTCATAATTTTGTTTGACAAATTATACTAAAAAACGCCTATTATTGGCATTTATCGACAAGAAAGGATCTCTTTTTCTTGTTATTCTGCACAAACTATCTTCTTAATATTTAAAATTGAAAGAATTTGTTACCTGATATTTGTTTATAATTTTTCAAATGATATAAACAAATCTTTATTATTGAATTTACTGTTTTTTGTTTGTTTTTCAATTGGTTTGTAAATAACGTCTTGAGAAATTAAAGACAAAAAGATCACAAGTTTGTCTCTTGTTTCTCTTCAAGTCATGTACAAATCAAATTAAAAACAAACGAAAAACCAGTGTGAACTTGGGATCACTTCTGTCACTCTCCAAAAAAACTACATTTTTTCCCAGTAAATGCCGACGATAGGCATTTGTTTCTATAATTTGGTTAACAAAATTATAAAGAAATATCGGTTGACAAATTTACTTCAATTAAAATCAATGACAAAATAGTTTGTACAGAATAAAAAGAAAAACGATTCTTTTTGGTCTATAAATGCCGATAATATGCATTTGTTTATATAATTTCATAAACAAAAATATAAACAAATATCATGTGACAAATTTTCATAATCAAGTGTCATTTTTATATAATACTTTGCGAAAAAACAGTCCACGATTGTGTCTATTTGTTAATTTAATTCATTTATAATAATTAACTTAACAAGTCAACAACTTTTTCAATGTATGCACCCCTGTGCATTATATTCAAGCGATATTGATCAAAGCAACATTTTTTTGAAGAAAATAAAAAATGTAATATTTAAAATCGACATTTCTTCTTCTTTCTGCATTAATTTTCACTTTTGATCAGAAAATTGTCTAAGTTTTTATTATATGTCTTGAATAATAATTGACGTATAAATAAGTTTAATGAGATAAATTTATCGGCCGCGTAAAGCTAAATACAAAAATATATTTTATTTTACGTTTCGGTAACATACGTCACCTCAATTATAGGAATAGTTTTTTTTGTCTTGAGATATAACTAACAAATAGTTTTAAAAATGTCAAACAAACAAAAATGGTAAAATCAGTCAATGGTTGTTTGAATAAATTCAGCTGAAGCAGCTAAAAAAATAAAGGAAAAAAAATTCAATAATTACTCTGAATTTAATTATCATTCTACCTGTTGAATTATTTCAACAACTGGTAATTTTCAATAGTCTTACTTTCGAATTTAACTGCATTCATACGCTTTTGATCTTTTTAAAATAATCATTCAAGTATTAAAAGACTTTCATTTCGATTCCGGCAACTTTAAACAATTTCAATTTGTAACTGAATAATTTAAAAATTTTGTATCTGAAATTATCAAACACTTCTCATTCAAAATTCTTCTATATTTAATTAGCTTTAAAAAAATGTTTAAATTTGTGATTAGCCCCTTGAATAACATCGTAAAGTAAAAATATTTCTTTTTTCAATTACAGTTATATACATTTTTTATATTTTAACTTATAGGAAACAATATTTATTACTTTCCTCAGTGAATATTTAAATTTCTAAGCTATTCATCCCACTGCACAGCTTCTTTCCTTCTCAAGAAATCAAAACAAAAATAAAAAAATAGAATTTGATAATTTTGCTTCTTTTTAATGCTTTTTAGGCTAAAATAATTATTAAATGCAATAAAGTCGTTTTTGCCTACGATAAAAGTGTAAAATGTAAAAAGAAGCTTTTAAAGACTCCAAATTTTAAGTGTATTTAATCGCAATAAAAGAAAAACGTAACCAGTTATCGCATTTCAAAAGAAGCTATATTTCACATTTTCAAGGATTATAGTTAAAAATTTTTAAAAGTTTAGTGAAAAATTCTCCCATTTTTTTTTTAAATTTTGATCGATTATTATTTTTATTCAACTAAAAATTTCTAACGTCATATCTGAACCTTTTTCGATTTTTAGTTCAAAATTTAAAAAATAAATAAATCGTTAAAAACTTAAAAATATTTAATTTGCAAATTTAAAGAATCAACGACAGTTTTAGGTGATGAAATTCAGGAGATTGGCAATTTAACGTTAAAATCCTTTGTTATCTGAAAAGAAAATTAATAAAAATTAAACTATTTGGAATTTATACCTCAGGGATTATAAGATTTTTGTCCTGTTAAATGTTTTAAATTTAAGAGTTCTGAATTTTAATGGTGGACATTCCATTTTCTATTTTTTCCTTCTCTTCGTCTTGATTTTGCAAATAAAATTGAAATTAATGAATTTTTTAAAAATTGAAAAAAATTTAATTCGAAATATACAAATGAAATTTGAACAACAAATAAATGGTGTTATATTCAGAAAAAAGATATCAGGAATATACGTTTTTAAACAAAATGTAATGATAATAAATAATAGTAAATGTAAGAATAGAAGTTTTCTACAAAAAAATTTTCGTTCAGGACTTTTAGAACTTTCAAAGAAATAAAAAATATTTAATAAATTTTCGAAAATGCTTCTAAGTATTTAAATATTTTAAATCTATTTAAAAAAAACTCTGAAATTCCTGAAAACATTTTGAGCTGACACAAATTTTTCTTTATATTTCGAAATATCGTTCAAAATGTAAAATTGTTTATTCACTTAAACTCTTTCAAAATTCTTTTAAAGGTTCTAAATTTTTTGTTTTAAAAACAATTGAAAATTTCCTTTCTTAAAAATCTTTTAGAGTTTGAAATTGTTTTTCAATCTCTTTAAATCTTGTAAATATTTCATAACTTTACTCTATCTTATTTTTTTTGTATAATAATAATACCAAATTGTACCATTTTGTGTTAAAATTGTCTAATCCGTTTCGACATTTAATCAAATGTTTTTTAATGTTCTGAAATCTTTTTGAATTTTCTCTTAAGGTTCATTTTTCAAATAAAGAATCATAAAAAAATTTTCCCATAAATCTTAAGAAAATTCTTTTTTTACTCTTTCAAAAATATTAAAGCTTCTAATATTATATAATATATAATATTATAATATCATTTACATTTTTCGTGTTTTTTTTAATTCTGCAAGATTCGAAAAATGATCTTAAAATCTTTGAGGTTCTTCTTTGACCATTTTATATATCTTTCGAATTTTTTTTAAACATTCTCCTAAAATTAATTGTCCTGAAAAACTCATATTGGTTCTAAAATAATGTATTTCGATACAATTTTGTTTCACATTCTTTTTCAAAAATTAAGTTATTTTCAAATTAATCCTTCAACATTCAAAATTTTCCTATACATCTTTTTAAAAATGTAATCTCAAAAGCTGGCAAAATTATTAAAAAGATTCCTAATTTTTTTCTCGATATTTTTAGTATAAGTTTTTTCTAGAATTTAATTTTTCTTATATCTTTCAAAATTTAAAAAAGATCAGAAATTTTATTGTTGTATTTAAACTTCAAGAGCCGAATTATTTCCCAACATTAAACAATCATTTACAGTCGAGTCTCTCAATAATGCACCTCTCGGGGTTGTGCGGAGAATTTTTTCTCGGAAGCGCGCTAACCCCACCACAAAACTTTTGCATTCTCTGCTTCTCAATAAGGCGCTCATCACTGCATATAATATACGTGGCACAGTGCGAATTTTATACATCAGGGTGACGTAGTATTGCTAATTCTCAACAATTTACGTTGTACTTTTTCTTAACAATACTTACTAATGGATAATTTGAATATCTACCATAAATTTTTTAACAATTTTTAATTCTTTGAGTAAAGATAACTTATTTAAAAAATTTGTTATTCTCAAACATAAAATAAAAATAATCTTATTTTCTAAATGGAATTTAATCGTTAGATATTTTTAGGAGTAGTAAATTTGGTTCAAAACACTAGGTAATTAATTAAACAATTAATCAATGTTTATTTTTAAAAATTGTATAAATTGAGCTAGAAGTGTCGACTTTTTTCTAAAATTGGTATCTTATGCTGCTTCTTGTTTAATAATTACAACATTTTTGTACATTTGTTTTAATTTTCACGAAAATTTGCATTTGATTAAACAATTTTGTTTTCCTTAAGCACTTTTTTTCGATAACTTAAAATAAATTATATAAAATAGAATGCATAGAATAATTACATGTAGAAATAATGACATCAAACTTTTAACAGAATTTACTACTCTTAAAAATTATTCAACATTGAGTTTAGTTTTTAAAACATGATTGTTAAAATATTTTTGAAAACAAAATTTGTTTAAACAAATTTACTTTGATTAAAAATTAAAAAGATGTTTACTTTATTGTTTCTATACACTATAAACCCAGAAAAATAATTGTGCGTGTTCCATTTTAAATTATTTTTAAACAAATGTTCGAAAGAAAACTGCTCAAGCGAAGGTAAATTGTTTCAACAAATAGAAATGGCTCAATCTTCAGAAGAAATGTATCAAGATTATATTATTATTAACCAAAAAATGGCATATGATACCAACTTGACAAAAAAGTGGACTTCTCTGGCTCAATTGTTAGATACTTTGAAAATAAACAATAATTAATTGTTCAACTGATTGTTTCTTTTGATCCTTTATTTGCTGTAACTGAATTAATTTGATTCATTACATTGACTTATTGGCTTATTGAACCTCTTTTGTGACTTTTTAATTAATTAATTTGTTAAAGTACACAGTACTTGTTTTTTTTGCATTTTATATAAGATAAAAATATTGTCTCATTCGAATATCGCTTTATTTTCAGAACCAAGCAAAAAGATCAACTCTGGTAAGAAAAGTGGCAAGAAGACCAAAAGACAATATATACGACGACTTGGAATGTTTTAATTAATTACGAATATTATTATTTAATTAACCGCTATACTATACATGGGTTTTACTGCAATTTTTCTTGTGTGCTACAAAAAAAAAATATTGACTATTGTAGGTAAATACTGGTACAGATATTGTATTGTTTTAAAGGATTTGCCAGACGGGCGCAGCCGATTCGTTGCAAAATATATTATCAATATAAGCAAACTAATTATCGTAGAATAAATATTTATTTTCAACAAAAATCTGTTGCATAACTTTATATTCAATAGTCACCGTCAGTAGTACCGGCTATCTTAGAGCAAATATTTTTCAATGTTTTTTAATTTATTACTCAACATGATATTCATTTCTATATACCTAAAACTAATAATACTTTTCTTTTACATATTATTGTTTATCCTTTTTGTAGGCGACGAATTTATACGACACGACTGCCCAACTTGGTTATCTAGTTTAATTTTTCGAACGATAAGATATTTTTATTATAGCTTTGCCTTAATCCCTGAGTTTTAGGGATGTAATTTATCCCTGCTATTCAGCTGCATACATATAGATTTATTTTTATTTTTTCTTATAAGGCGTTTGTGTGTCTTGTTATCATGTTACCCTCTAAATGGCCTAATTTGGTCGCGTGGAATGTAATTGAAATAAATAAATACTGTTTTTTCTGAAAACAATTAATTCCATCTGCAATTACATCATAATTAGGATTCTTGGATTTAAAAAAATTAAAATCTAAACGGACTGCGGCATAAATGGTTCCTTTGTCTGCAAGACTGCAATAATAAAATGCGAGAACGAGAAATGTGGTCAAAAACATAATTGTCGATCAAGAACACTCTAGGCATTCTCTGGTGATTTTTTTCAATTTGATGACGAAAAAGGAACAATTTGAAGTATATTACAAATTGAAATTTAGAATGAAGATTTTTGTGGACAATCTTATTAAGGATAAACCTAGATTTTTATTTAAATCTACAAATTGAAATTAGAGCAATCAACAAAAAATACGAATCTTAAACCAAATAATTAAATTCTCTCCCTAAAAGGTTGAATTTAAAAAAAAACAAATACACTAACGACATTAGGTTAAAAACCTCAAATCTTTTCAGAAAATAAAGTGAATTTTTGACTATACTGTTTTTAATTTTAGAATTCACAGTACAATCATTTAAATCTGGACTGCGACTAGGTAATATTTTAGGCCCTGTTTGTGTTCGTTGTGTCTTTAGATTATTATTTTAGATATAATCCTCATGTTTCACTTTTCCTAAGGAATATAAATAAATTACAATGATGTTCCTGGCATTAAATTTATTTGGGTAGGATCGCTCAGATTAAAATTATTTCAGAAATCTATAATTATGATTTTGGATGGTGCATATTTCTGTAGCAACAATTAATAATTAAATCAGTATATTTTTAATAATTATCAGTGACTAAATTTAAGCGCCAGCAATTGATAAAATTTAAGTGGTCATTCTATCAACTACTTCCGAAAAAAAACGCGATCTTTGTTATTTGTTTATGAGATTATTAATAATGATATTGATGTATGATTTGTAAAGCATAATAAATGCACTCTTGAAATATATCTAAAAAATTGTATTCGTTTTATTCACTTTCCATAAACAAAAAAGTCAGCCAAATTCAACACCTCGAAAAGCAGATAAATCCAGCTTGTTGAAAAATCTAGAAACTGGGCCATCTGAAATAAACAAATCAAAAATGGCTATGTCTCCCATAAGTTTTTTTAATATTAGTACAAGAATAACAAAATTTTATTTAAAAAAGAAACAAAAATCGTAGTTTTTTCAACGTTTGTCATAAAAAATATAGTAAAAATCAAAATTTTATAATTAATTTCATAGGAGACATAGGCATTGTCATAACTAAAATAAGACCTTTTGATTTTTTATTTTAAGATGGCTAACTTTAAAAGACTTTTTTTGTATTCAATAAAGAATTCTTTGAATTAAAACATTTTCCATTTGTAAGTATTCTTCTCATTATAAATTTATAAATTTCAAATTATTGGGAATTATACTTTAAAATGAAACTCAAGGATAATAAATCTAATAAATTTTATTTTAATACGACAGTTTCTTGTTATGCATATATAAGGTTCCATGTTAAAAATATTATAAAATTAAAACTCTGTTCTTTGAATATTAATGGCCACGTTTATACTTTTTGCTAAAAATGTTGTTATTTTGTTTTGTCAACAAATTTGTTAAAAAGCCTACCTTTTTGACAAAAACTTGATCTAATTTGTTGTAAATTCTCCTTCTTTGCCTAAAATTGTTTTAGTTTAAAATACAGCTTTTAGATTTGTTAAAATTCGTTGCTTTTCTTGAAACTTAATTCTTTTAACTGGAAATTTAACTAATGCGCGTTAATTTTATTTTAAAACACATTCTTTGTTCAAAGTTTGAATATTTGTTTAAACATTTATCTTATTATTATAAAATTTATCTTCTAGAGTAAAAGTTGAATAATTTGTCAAACAGATATTCTTTTGGTAAGAGTTTTATCTCTTTAGTTGAAAATTGGTCTTTTTTGTGGAAATTTCGTCTTTATTAATGAAAGACAAATTTTCTTGGTTTGCAATTTCCTCACTCTTGGTTAAAGATGAAAACGCTTGGTAGGAAAAAATTTATTTAAGCTAGTTTACATTTTTGGATTTAAATTTCAACTATTTTGCACACAGCTTTTCATTTTGCTTAAAAGTTCATCAGCTTGGCTAAACTTTTCTTTTTTCCTCGACTGGGAAATCACTATTTGTTTAAATTCGACTTAGGTGGGTGTAAAATTCATCTATCAAGTTGAAAATTTGACTACATTCTTGAAAATTCATTTTTCTTGTAACTTAAAGTGATGATTTAGATTGATCTCAACATGCCCTAGAGGAATAAAAAAAATTTTATGTGCTTTCGGGTTCAAATTCTGCCATTATGAGTAAAAACAGGTTGACATTTGAATTTTGTGTCCTTTTACAGAGATTCTTAAGCTTTAGGATAGGTACCACGGGTGATGAATTGATGATCGGAATTCCATTCATCCTTGAGAAGTTACCCGTGCAGTGGTTTCGATATAACTGTCATGCCTGGCCTACATGGCAGCATTTCAAAATGGCTTTCCTCATGATGTACGGAGACATCAATTATCAGTAGCGTCTTGAAGAATAAGTTGCTACTCATTATCAGGGTCGCGGCGAAAGGATCTGTGATTTTCTAACATGTTTGCAGGGTCTATTCGTAAAATTTCAACGGCCGGTTACCATGAAAGAACAAATGGAACGAGCCCATCGTAATCTCAGATCGACAAGCAAGGGAACCCTCGGATTCGTCAAAGGAATCATCGGATGTCACCTAAGGTGTGTGACGCGTTAATAGAAGAGGCGAACCGGTTGATTGAGCAAGAGTTAATTGAGCCCTGAAACAACGAATGGTGAGTCCGGTAGTGCTGACCCGTAAGCCGGACGGTAATTACCGTCTGTGTATTGATTTTAGACGGGTCAATGAGGTGTCGAAGAAAGATGCGTATCCGATTTCGTTTATGGCGCAAATCCTGGACCGTTTAAATGCGGCGCGATACATCTCAACCTTAGATTTGAATAAGGCCTACCACCAATTCCTTTTTAATGATGATAGTAAGCCTATCACGGCTTTTAATGTCCAAGGGAAGGCGTTGTACCAATTCAAGCGCATGCCGTTTGGTCTCACCGGAGCTCCAACAACCTTTCAACGGTTGATGGACAAGATTATCACCCCGGACATGTGACCACACGTGTTTGCCTATTTATACGACGTAATCGTCTTATCTGAAACCTTTGACGAGCATTTGTACTGGTTGGAGCGGACCATTACACGCTTGATTGACGCAGGGCTAACGCTCAGCCCAGACAAGTGCAAGTTTTGTCAAACTGAAGTCAAGTTTCTGGGGTTTAAGATTAATAATGATGGGTTATTGGTAGACGACAGGGTCCAACCCATACTTGAGTATCCTTGACCCAGAAACGTTAGACAAGTGAGAAAATTCGTAGGGGCCACTTCGTGGTAGCAGCGATTTATCAAGGACTATGCTCGAATCTGTGAGCCACTCCAGACTCTGAGAACGGCCTTGGTGTCATCGCCTGTATTGGCGTACCCCGTATTCAACCTACCATTCTGAGTTTAAACAGACGCTGGTAACCTTGGTTTGAGCGTGATCATCACCCAGGTACAAGACAAGCAAGAACGTGTGATCGCATATGCTAGTCGGGTGATGTCTGTAGTAGAAAGAAACTACTCAACCACCGAGAAAGAGTACCTGGTCGTAGTATGGGCCATTAGAAAATGCCGGTACTATCTCAAGAGGTATCATTTTTCCGTGGCGATCAACCATAGTAGCCTCCGATGGTTGTATAACCTCAAAAATCCAACAGGTAGATTAGCACGCTAGGCCCTAGATCACCTAGAATATAGTTTCGAAATTTTTCATTGAAGGGGATCGATGCACCAAATGCCGGATGCACTATCACGTATATTTTCGAAGATGAAGAAATCGACCATATGGCGGCCATGATGCCTGTCAAGGACGAATGGTACGCCAGGCGGCGTGAGGCTGTGTTAAGGTCACCCGGGAAGTACCTTGGGTGGAAAGTGGTAATCGGAGGGCTTTGGAACTATAAGAACAATCCGTTATTAGAGGACATCATTGAAGAATATGATGCATGGAAACTGGCTAATGGCCCAACGAGTAGTTGAGAAGTCGTGGACAATCGTGGCAACCGATTGCATGGATCCTTTCCCTCGCAGTAAGAAGGGATATGAATACGTTTTAGTACTCCAGGACTTATTCTCAAAATAAATTGAGTTGACACTGTTGAAAAAGGCCAATGCGGAAAGCATTAATGCAGCTTTCCTGGAATTAGTAGTCACCAGTTGTGGAACACCCAAGGTACTATATTCGGACAGTGGCACCGAATTTAATAATAATGCGGTAAACAACCTTGCGGTGGAGTTTGGAATCCATCGATCTTTCGCGGGCTTATATCATCCTCAGGCTAACCCTCTCAAACAAACCAACAGGCTTCTGAAGACCATACAGTCTGTCAAGTTAAAGCGTGGGTGGCTTTACTCGCAGTCGGTAAGGTGTACCGACATGATTTTGGTGTCAAAATATTAAGAAGAGCTCCCTCTTTCA
>NC_046659.1:126757444-126762552 GCF_010883055.1 Belonocnema kinseyi | reverse complement strand
GTGGGTAAAGCGGTATAAAGAGACCAAAAATGTTGATGACTTCCCAAATCGTGGTTCGACAGGAAAAGTATCCGACAAATTGGAAAAACTGATCGTGTCAATATTTTCTCGCAATCCTTTACTAACTCTGCGCGGAGAAAATGCGGAGAAAAAAGGTTTATTACCATCTGCCAAAAAGATGTTCGTCGATAAAAACGAGACCTGGATACTGCAAGAGGATAATGATCCCAAACACCGCAGCAAGCTGTGTAGGGCTTGGAAGGAGGAGGCTGGAGTCGTAACGTTGGAGTGGCCCTCACGCTTTAACTTGACAGACTGTAATCAGGTCATTCATTGATCAGGATTATCGAAACTGGGACCTCCACTTGAACCAGTTCCGATTCGCCTACAACATGGCGCTACATAGTACCAATCGAGTGACTCCAGCATTTCTTAATTTGGAGCGGGAGCCTCGTCCGCGAAAGACTATTCTCAGTTTAAAGGAGGGGGAGGCCGAGTTGCCACCACCCGACCTGCCGGTCTGGACAACTCGGATGGCACGACTGGAGTACTTAAGGGAGGTAATGACTAAGTGTCAAGATCAGGCCTTCGTTAAGCAGGCGAGATATGA
This sequence comes from Belonocnema kinseyi, assembly GCF_010883055.1. Classification (NCBI taxonomy): domain Eukaryota; kingdom Metazoa; phylum Arthropoda; class Insecta; order Hymenoptera; family Cynipidae; genus Belonocnema; species Belonocnema kinseyi. The sequence continues at coordinate 126,761,942 of NC_046659.1, read as the reverse complement.
AGATCAGCTTTATCGAGATCACCAATTCAAGGTCGGTGACAAGGTCAAGAAGCCGAATCAAGTGTGGTCGAAGAAAGAAACTCATGTGGCGGCAAAATTGGCTTCTAGGTTCAGTGGCCCCTTTGTTGTCGTAGAGGTAATCTCACCCAACTTCTACAAACTGGCATCGCCCGAAGGAAGACTGGCAGGGCGTTATTATGCCTCTCATCTGCAGAAAGATGTAGAGGATCGGGCTGACGAACCGACGGATCCGGAGTTGTCTGAATTGGACCGGATGTTGTTGGAAATCGGCGATTCTGATGATGAACAGGACTCCCGGGATAATTTGGAACAGAATTTTGACTGGAGTCTTAGGAATATTGATACTCAGTCACTCAGGCGAGGGTAACCGCGTAATGCTCCGTACTCGCTCCTATTCTAACTAGGGTTATTACCACACAAATAAAGTACCTTTTTAATTCTGAAATGCTCTGCATTATTATTTTGCCTCATTAGAAAGTAAATTAGTTGTGAAGTCCTCTTAAAGTAAGTTAATCAGTCAGCACGTAAGAAAGTAGGCGTAAGTAGGCCGGATCATTACAGAAATTTAAAAACTCAGCCATTATCATTAAGTAATTCATTACTAAGTAAAGTTTTAGTGGGTGGGAGACACCACACTGGTCCGATCGGTAATCCGAATAATTGATTCTAGGCAATTCCTCGAATTATTCGGTTACTTTCTTATCATACCTTAAATAAGGTCCTATTTTTTATGTGTTTATTGTTTTATTATTGACACACCGGTAAATGATGGTGTGTGGAGCCCGAGGTTGGCAATTAACCAGTTTCAAGATGAACATTTTTTTTTTTTTTTTTTGAAAGACACAAAATTGAAGTGGGCCTGCCTAGTACTCGACCCGGTGGTTATAGTCTTGTAAAGGAAGAGTGTGACGGGGCATTATAGATCACACACAAACACATAGTAAAATTAGAATTGTAAGTGTACTTAGCTATCGAGAGTCGCTGGGCAAAGAGCCTAGAGTAGCGAATCAATTTTATGACATAAATGACAACCTCGGAAGATTTCCACAATTGAATTTATTATATTTTTTTGTTAATTGTTAACAAACCTTGTTACATGATACTGCGATCGTGAATAAACTGGGAGTACTACCGCCCACAACAAACGAGCTGTCAAAATTCGCCATAATATAGGAAACGTCGTCATGGACCAAGAAAAGGAGGTTTCCCAACACATGCGCAGTAGATGAGATTCCCGCTCGTACAAGAGTGCTGGGACACACAGGAGTCAGCGCACCCGGATACAGTAGCGAATGGAAGAGGACCATGGACATAGGAAACACGGGACTAGGCATGCCATCCTAACTTGGTCGAGCGGGGTTGAATCGACGGGAGGGGGGAGAATTCCATGAGTGGGAGAGCCGCCATCTCACGATGTGCCGTTTGATTATGCGCACGAGCATTTTTGCCGACAAACTGCACGGAGAAAAAGATATCGCACAATGATATCGCAAAACCTCTGTATTGAAATCTCGATTGAAATAAAGCGTAATATGATAACGTTCAAGCAGGTTCCGGAGCTTTTAGGATATTATAATGCACTAACATCGCTTGACCACTACTAGAACCCACGTACATATAATATAATAAAATAATAATATAATGTAAAATCTTGCAATGTACGATATCACGATTTTACGCTATCATAATGTGATAATTGCGATATATAGCTCAGGAATTACGGTATATACTGCAATTCTTGCAATATCGTTTTCTCCGTGTGTGCATAAAAATATTAACATGTGGGCGCTGCCATGTTTATCGCGGGACATCAAAAGGTGGCGGACCTTCCCCCTGATTGTATCACCCCCACAATGGCATGCCTAGTCCCTTGTTTCCTATGTCCATGAAGACGACCAGGGCGGAGTCGTGGAGATGGTTGATCGACGGCGCGCCACCACGCTGCCAAGGGACTCACTGGCGGCTGTCCCGCTCCCTCGTACCTCTCTTTCTCCACTGATCCTTGGTGTCAATTTTGTGACACAAGCGACGCTCTGGTTCTGACTTGAAGTGACGAACCGAGACGCCACTCTGTAAAGTTCATTCGTTACTCTGAGCTCAGACAGAGCAGAATAGAACAAAAATACAAAGGCAAATGCCAATACAAAAGAAACTGAGGAAAATTAAATAAAACGATACAGAAATAAGAGGAAGAACACGAGGTTGCCGGACTTTGCCAGGTAGGCCCTTTAAGTCATTTGTGTCCAAAAAATCGCTAGTAAATCGTAGTTCAACGACGCGTGCTGAAATGGTAGGCACACGTCGTTGAAATTAGTTAGTTGCTAACCTCGGACAAGGTCAGGCTTTTGTTCTGTAAAGTCAATTCAGGGTTTCGTGGTCGGGGTTAATTGGAACTTATAGTTCCAATCTAACTTAGGAGGTCTTCCACCCCCTATTCATCTAAGACTTCGTTAAAAGTGTATGCGAAATCATGATGACGGGTTGAAGAAAATATCATCGAGCAAGCTAGAAAATTAGGACTGTTTTGGAAGACGGTTTCTCCCTGTAAATCATAGAATCCGAAATAATGTAAATATTAAAGACATGAATTTTATCATAATGAAGTGCTTAGTGATTGTGTAACATAACCCCTCTTTCGTGCGTCACTCCTTACTCACGCCACTCTATCGGAGCTAGATACACTAAAGGTCTAATTTGTTAGCCAGCCATTTTTGATGAAAATTCAAAAACTTGACGGATTTTGAAAATTTTGAAAATAGTTAAATTTCAACCCAAAAAGACGATTTTTCACAAAATACTCAAATTTCTTACCAACACAAATGAATTATTAACAAAAAATTTAATATTGTTAAAGTTGAAAAGGGTGAATTTTTCATAAAATAGTGAAATCCTTACCAAAAAAGTTTAATTTAATCGTAAAAAATTGATTACCAATAAGAATAAAAATCATACTGAAAGGAATACATTTTTCAAGAAAAAGAAATGAATTTTCTACAGCACAATTTAATTTTTAACTAAAAAATATTAAATTTTAACAAATTCGTTAAACTTTTAAAATTAAGTTGTGAATCACCAACTAAAGAAACATATTTGGAACAAAAATTTTTTTATTTAGAATAAAAACAGTTGAATTCATTTAAAAAGAGAGCAACAGTCACTTTAATAATTATTATGTTTTCTATAATATATTTTGTGCTGAAAATTTTCAAATATATTGTGGTATTGAACTGCTTAATTTTTTTCATTTGAATAAGCACTTTCCAATGCAAGAAAACACATCTTTTGTAAGAAAATTTTGAAATTTCGATCTGCCGCACAGAGTGCGGCACGCGCCCGCTCATGTGAGTCTCAAAGGCGCGCTCGCCTAATCGTTAACCAAAAAATATTGTTGCTAGGCACTGACCAGTGATGCCATTTAACCAAATAAGCTGGTAGCTTGGAACTGACCGCTATCACCATCTGTCGGCTTGGTCGTGGATCAGTGGGTGTGTGATCTACCGTACCGAGCGAGCAGCCAACGACGGTTAATAAACTAACTGGTGACGCCATCTGTCGGTAGCAGCTGGAACTTTGTAGCTATTCGAGAACCGGCACATGTATACTACTCTAAGCAAATACTTGAATTTACAAAAAAATCAAATAGAGTAAAAAAGGGTAGACGAATTTTTGAAAAATATTGATTGTCTACAAATGAAAGACGAACTATGAACAGAATCGTATATGAATTTTTAAAATAAATGATTGAATTTCTAAATAAATAAGGTGAATTATTACATCAGAAATTAAAAAGTAAATCTTCTCAAAAAAATGAATTCTTAAAGGAAAAAAATCAACTAGTTTGAAAAGAAAATAGTCAAATATGTAACCAAAAAGATGAGTTTTTAATTCAAAAGATGATTTTTTCAAAGATACATAGTTTTGAATAAATAAACATTTTTAGTCAATAAAAGAACTTTTGGTCAGAATTATTGAACTTTCATGATAAGAGACAAATCTTAACAAGAAACAATTTAATTTTAAATCGAAGAAATAAATTTTTAACAAAAATAATTTTCTCACAATGTGGTTCAAACTTCAAACATGTAGTTCAATGTTCAAATAAAACAGATTAATTTTGAATAAATAATGCAATAGTAGATATTCTAACCAAAAAATAGATTTTAATTTGAAATAAGAAACAGTTGATTTTAACCAAAAATACGAATTTTGACCAAAAACTTAAATTCTCAACCAAATAAGATTAACTTTTAGACAAGAAGCTGCATTTTTGGTCAAAAAATGATTAATTTAAGGTTCTTGAAGCAGAACCGAACGAGCGGTTGAGCATAAAACGCGATGTAAGAAAGAACGGTTTTTCGTCGCGTTTTCTGAGCGTCACACAGTGGGGTGAAATCGGAAAACGAGGTTCAAAATGACATTTAGAACGCAATTATGCACCGATTTTAGAATTTTTTTTTGAAAAATTCAGAACTAAATT
>NC_046659.1:126755702-126757344 GCF_010883055.1 Belonocnema kinseyi | reverse complement strand
AAAGATGCTTTCGTCCGATATCATGCCATCAGGAAGCTTCTGCTTATATGAGCCTTGGCCTGATGCTCCATCACAGCCATATTTGAGCGAAAGTGTCATAGTGTTTACTCTCTCCTCTAAAATATATGACTGGATGCTGGGGATCTTAACTAAACGCTTGACAGTATGATCTACTCTTGCAGTTTAATCGTAACGCTTTGACCAGTTATGTGAATTGCTGAACTAGGAGGGTAGCATTCTTTTTTCGCTTCCAGTAGATCCATAGATGGGACATAGATGTCAGCATTCCTAGCTTTTGCTTGCAGGCGTATGATTTCGTACTGGTGCCTGGATAGCTTAGCGTCTTCTATCAGTGCGAGTGTTTCATCATGCCCAAATCTGATTGCACTCGTTTCCTCTTCAGGTTTCTCGGAATCTTGCAACAGCTGGATTATTTTATTTAGCAATTTGTGTTTTCCAGAAGCTTTCAGATTACTCAGGAAAGCCTGCTCAATCTCAAGCGGAGAGTAACTCTCCTGAATAGATTGCACCTTCCTTCTCTTGGTTGACTTTGAGCTATGTTCAAAATCTTCCCGATATCGTCAACCAGGTTTCAATATGGTTTGCGTAATTTTAAAATTTGTAAGTAACCATACAGCATGTCTTTTTTCAAATATCTCTTTCTTGTTAAAAGAAGACTTCCAATTCCTTTTAAAGACAGGGATGAAGTAACGCATTATTTTGTCTCGAACCATTTCAACATGGTCTTCTGCAATCATATAATTTGTTCTTATATAACTCAGTATGGTTTTAGACAAATCTGCATCACTTTCCTTGAAATTTTCGATCGAAATATTGCATAATACTCTAATGGGCACCTCAACGGTATGCATTTTAAAGGATAAGTGAACACCGATTGAAAAAAACAGTTTTCTTAAATGAATTAAATAACACGCTTACACATACACATATATAAATATATATAACTTCATCTACTCTCAATTAACAGATGTTTAAATAGAGTAACTAAAGAAATGTCAAAAGAGTCAGAGAGAAGAATTCCTGACAGTTTAAAACATGTAAATAAAGCATTCAATTTTTCTTCTGACCATGAATTTCCAAATCAGAGCTGCTTACGAGTTGAGTGTTCAATACGAAATGAAGACAAATCAGCTGTGACCTAGTGTATTCATTATTGCGCATCCGCATGTAACCTGTGGCGCCATCTGTTGGCATGACGCACAACCTGACGCTTCTCAAATATTATTTAAAAAGCGGTTTATTTTCGCTTAAAATCGACCAAAGTGTGCATTTGTTTATATAATGTATTTATAAAATAAACAACTATTGCTGTTTTGTAAATTTTTTTTTAGAAAACATCATTGTAAATATGATTTCAGCAAGGTGAGAGGAAAAACCGATTAATTTTTGTTTAAAAACGGCCAAAATGTGCATTTCTTTATATAATTTGTTTATAAATAAACAAATATTGATAGGTGGCAAATTTTTTTTCAGAAAACATCACTGGCAACATAATTGGAACAAGGTAGAAAGAAAAAAAGGTTTCTTTTCGCCTAAAAACGGCCAAAATGTGAATTTGTTTATATAATTTGTTTATAAGATAAACAAATAACATTTAATGTTAAATTTAAATATTCACGTA
>NC_046659.1:126746424-126755602 GCF_010883055.1 Belonocnema kinseyi | reverse complement strand
CGACATTTTTTTCGATGTTTGCATTAAAATAAAAATTAAATAAACAAAAAAATAAAAAATCTACTCACACCATTTTCTGAAAAATTTAGTTCTGAATTTTTCTGAATTAGGACGATTTTTTGAAAAAAATAGTTGAATTTCCCACCAAGAAATATTTTAATAGAAATTTTGAGATCAAATTGTGACTTTTCAACAAAAGGTTCATTTTATGCCAAAATAGATGAATTTTTAATAATGCAGTTGAATTTTCAAACTAATAACCTGACTTTTGACAAAACAAATAAATCTTTATCCAAATACAATAGTTTTTGAGCTAAAAAGGCAAGTAAATTACTGACTAAACTTATTACCAATGAAAGTTATTTAAAATACTTTAAATACCATAATTATTTTCCCGAGACCTAAATAAATGAAATTGAAAACCCGCTTTGAATATTTAAAATATTATTATGGTATTACACAGAACTATAAAAGATTCAAAGGTGTCTAATAAATATAAAAATATTTTGAGGAATTTCGAAGACATTTATGGACTTAAAGCGATTTTTTTTTAGAAGACTTCAATTTATCCTTTTCTTCCTTAAATTGGAAAAAATTATGCTGATAATAGGTAGAGGGTTCATAATTGATGTTGATATACTTTTAACAGAACTTTTTATTCTAACTACAAATTCTTGTAATAAATTCTTTGAAAAGATGTAACTTCCTGCTTATGTTGTTTAAATAATAAATAATCGTGTTTTCTAAAAAGTAATCATTAGATTTTATCATTTTTGAATTTTTTTCTCAAATCACAAATTCACGTTGTTAAAAAAACTAAAAGATAATGGATCGCCCTTTATTTTTCGCTAATTAGTTTGGTTACAATAATAAAAAATTTAACATGCAATCGGCTGCGCCAGTCTTGCAAAATAGTATAACAAAAAATATCTTTACTATAGTATTTACCTACAATAGTCAATTTTGGTTTGAAGTACACAAGGAAAATCGCAGTAAAACCCGTGAATAGTACACCAAATAATTAGATAATTAGATTTATAATTAATTTAAACATTCCAAGTCGACATATATTTTGTCCCTTAGTTCTCTTACCACTTTTTCATCTGGCTTTTTTCTTAGCTCTGAAAATGAAGCAAGATTAAAATTATACAAAATTGATATGATATATAGAACAGAAATTTTACGCTGTATTTTAATCATTTAATTATTTTACAGATTGAAAAACTGGTTAAATCAGCACTTAGGGTTTTCTCTAAGTACTTAAGGCTGTTGCTCTTGGTGGTTCGGAACCCACCTTAAACTGTAGGTCCCCCTTCCACCACCAAGTAAGTGTGTGGAGGGTGTGTAAAGGAATAGAGATGGTGTAAGAAAAATGTAAACCCTTAGGAGACACATTAGAAGCTTCCATTCCAATAAATAAAGAATAAAAACAAATAATAATCGGCTAGAAATTTATCATCGGGTCACCACCACCGAGTCTTTTGATTGGCTACGATTAAACTGGAAACGAAACTGGTGAGAAGCGCGCGATTTTTAAATCAAATTTTCTAACAAATTTGCTATTTTGAAGAATAAAATGAGGAAGAAGATAACATGATATATAAACATGAAAATATAAATATTTTTAGGAAAAAAACTTTTAAATTTTGTGTTTAGGAGTTACTTTCTTTAGGTGAATATTCAAGTATCATGGTTGGAAATTCGTCTTTTAAGGAGAAACTTAATTCTTTTGATTTAAAATTTAACTTTTTTGTCAATAATTTTTTCGGTTTGGTTAAGAATTAATCTTTTTGGCTTATTCGATTTTCGTTTCAAAAATTATCGTTTCTGGTTAGAAATTGAACTATTTGATTGAAAATTAATATATTTAATCAAAAGTAAATATTTTGTAGAAAATTATTCTTCGCAGTTGAAACTTCATCATTTTGGTAGAAAATTCGTCTTTTTTGGTTAGGAAATTAATCATTTTAGTAAAAAATTGATTTTTTCTTTTAAAGTTAATTTTTTTAACCGAAAATTTAAATATTCCATTTTTAGTTGAAAATTCACCTCTTTTCAAATAAGAATTCATATATTTTGTTGAAAAATCTTCTTTGTTGGTAACAAAAAAAAATGTTTGAGAACTTAGCGAGCGTTTATAACCGTTTTAAGTAAGGATGTAAAGTAATATTTTCTATATTTATTCACAATAATTACATAATTTACAGTTCGCGGGAAAATATATGGCTTTAAATTTTAAAGGGCGCTTAAGTTAAATCGTAAAAGAAGTTAAAGTAATAAAAAACATATTATTCGCAATAAACAGTAGCTTTTTAAGGCTTGCTACAATATAAAAATGTACAATATAAAATCAATCAGAAACGTAGAATATTAATAACATAACTGCAAACAATTTTGTTTCTGAATGCATTTTTAAACTTTTCAATTGAATTTTAAAATCAAAATGCTAAATTTTGAGCTTAGAAAATTATTTTTTTACTAAAACAATGAATTATCAACAAAAAATATTTAAAAAAAACGAAAATGGTTAAAGTGAATTTTCAACTAAAATGGTAAATCTTAAATTAAACAAATGTAATTTTTAATCAAATAAATAAATTTTCGACTAGAAATAAAATATTTACTTAAATTTTTAATTTATAAACTAAATTTTTAACAAAATAGTTCAATTTTCAACCAAAGAAATTATCTTTTAAACCAAGAAGATTAAATTTATATCAGAAAAGGTCAATTTTGGACAAAAAATGTAAGTTATATTATCATTAAAAAAATTAATTTTCATCAACAACAAACTAATTCAAAACCAGAAAGATGAATTTTCTAGCAAAATAGACAATTTTTTAACAAAGTGCATGGATTTTTAACATATTTTTGAAATTTTAAAGAAATTTTCAAGAAAGAAGAAAAACTAGCCCCCCAGATGCTTAATTATTCGCCACAAATTCGAGTTTTAAATAAAATACAGAAATTTCAAACCAAACATTAGAATTTTAAACTTTAGGAGATGAATTTTCAACAAAACAATTATTTTTAATAAAATAAATAAATTTAACAAAAAATGGTTAGTAAGCTAAAATGATGAATCACCAACAAAATAAATGAATTTTTAACCAAAGGGTCCTACTTCCAACTAAGTATTTTATTCTTTAACTAGAAAAGATATACTAATAGTAATAATAATTTCGTAATAATTTTAAATTGAAAGGATTCAAAATTCGAAATAAGTATCAAACAATTATTTATTGTATACGCTCAAATTGAAGCTAGTTCAAATGAGGTAAAATATTAAAGAACTAAAGTCATATTGCGAATGGAATAAAAAGGAATTGAACATGTATCATTTTTGGATAGAATCATTTAAAAGTAAATAAATTCGAATTGAGAGTATTTTTGGTTCAAAATTTTGTAATCAGGTATTCATATTCTATCATTTCTAATCCAAAGCCTTCCAAATTGAACATTTCTATTTGGATATGAAGAATCTTAAAATTGAATTATTTGACATTTAAATTGCAAAAATAGGACAATTTTAGAATTTTCAAAATTGAATAATTTTATACGAGAATCTGATAAACTGTACCTAAAATGCGTTCAAAATGAATTTGTTATACAAAACAGTTAAATTATCAAATCAAAATTGTGAAATTTTGATGTAAAAAGTTAATTTTATACTGAAAAAGACGAGTTTCGAACAAAATAAGAAACTCTCAACCCAAAAGTTAAATTTTCTACTATAGTAATTCCCTTTCAACAAAAAAAGAGATTTTTAAAAAATAGATCAATTTGACAGAAAGTTGAATTTTTATTTTTAAAATATCAATTTTTGACCAAAAATGGAACAGGTAAATTTTGAATTACCAAAGTACTTTTCCAAAGAAAAGGAATTTTCAACAAAGAAAATGCAATTTCCCACTAAGGAGATGAATTTTTAAGTAAAATTTGGAATTTTCTAACAGAAAAACTATTTTAAAGTGGTTACTTCAACCTTAGAACCTAATTGTTATTTTTTTAACCAAAAAAATTCATTTCTAAATAAAAATATTAACTTCCTACCGCCAAAAAATGAATCGTTAACCAAATTGATGATTTTTTGAACAAACAGTGGAGTTAAGAGAATAAAAAATATGAATTTTCATAAGCAAAAAGATTAGTTTACTTGCAGGAAAGACGAATTTTCAATAATTTCAAGAATTCTTAACGAAAAACTTGAATTTTTAGGAAAGAAAGGAGTTTTTTTTTAATTTGGAGAAGTCAGTTATACTTTAAAACCTAATAAATAAATTTGTAACCAAAAAGATTAATTTTCTACTCAAAAAAATGAATTTATAACAAAATTTAAATATGCTTAAACAGAAAGTTGAATTTTTAAAAAGAAAAGAATTTTTTTAATTTTTAAGCAGTTGTTTAACATTAAAACCTATTTTTTTTAATTTTTAACCAAAAAGATAAATTTGTAACCAAAAAGATTAATTTTCAATTAAAAAAAATAAATTTATAACAAAATTTAAGAATGCTTGAACAGAAAGTTGAATTTTAAAAAAGAAAAGAATTTTTTAAATTTTTAAGCACTTGTTTAACATTAAAACCTATTTTTTTTATTTTTAAGCAAAAAGATAAATTTTTAAGCAAAAATCATAACTTTCTACCAAAAAAAACGAATGTTTAACAAATTTCAAGAATTCTCAACCAAAAAGTTGAATTGCCAAAAAAAAAAGATGTATTTGTAAACAAAAAGAAAAATTTTCAATAAAATTCAAGACTCTTGCAAACAGAATGGCTCAAACAGAAAGTTTAATTTTCATCAAAAATGATAAATTTGTGAACAAAATGATTAATTAACAACCAAAAAGAAAAATTTTCAATAAAATTCAAGAATTCTGAACGAAAACGTTAAATCTGTAGGAAAATATTTTTTTTAATTTTAAAGAAGACAGCTCAGCTTTACAACCTAGTTTTTAAATTTCGAAAGACGAAGGTGAATTGTTTAACAAGAAGATTAATTTTCTGCCGAAAAAAACTTTTAACCTAATTTAGGGATGCTGAAACAGAGACTTGAATTTTCAACTAAAAAAGATCAATTTTTACACAAAAATATTAATTTACTACTAGAAACGATGAATTTTTAATAAACTTACAAAATCCTCAACACAAAAATTAGATTTTTAAGCAATAATATTAATTTTGAAACAAAACTATTAATTTACTACCAGAAAGAAAATTTTCAATAAAATCCACGAATTCTCAACAAAAAAGTTGAAATTGTAAGAAAGAAAGAATTTTTTAATTTAATGAAATGTAGTTCAAATTTAAAACCTACTTATTAAATTTTTTATCAAAAAAGTTCCTATTCATTAAATTTTCAAAGAAGATCAATTTTTAAACAAGAGGATTAATTTTCTACCAAAGAAAAGAATTTTAGAAAAAATTTATGAATGCTTAAACAGAGAGTTGAATTTTCAACTAAAAAAGATCAATTTTGAAACAAAAAGATTAATTTACTACTGGAAACGACGAATTTTTAACAAACTTTAAAAATTCTCAAAGAAAAAGTTCAATTTGTAAGAAGGTAGTTCAACTTTAAAACCTATTTTGTAAAATTTTGCACCAATAAAATGAATTTTTTAATAAAAAGCATAATTTTCTACCAAAAAAACGAGTGTTTAACAAAATTCAAGAATTCTTAACCAAAAAGTTGAATTTTCAACTAAAAAAGATGACTTTGTAAACAAAAAGATTAATTTACAACTAAAAAGACAAACTTTCAATGAAATTCCAGAATTCTTAACAAAAAAGTCGATTTTTCGACTAAAGAAGACAAATTTTTTAGCAAAAAGATTAATTTACGTCCAGGAGCGACGAATTTTTAATAAATTAAAAAAATTCTCAACGCAAAAGTTGAATTTTTGAATTAAGAGATCATGTATTACTATAATTTTAATTTTTATTATAATTATAATTATAATTATTATAATTTTATAATTTACTACCATAAAAGACGAATTTTTAACGAAACTCAAGAATTCTGAAACAAGAAATTGAATTTTCAAATAAGAAACATGCATTTAAAAAAAAGAGTTTACGCCTGAATGTTCGCCTGAATTACAACTGTGGATCTCGCGCACACCGCGCAGTCCTGTTACACCTACATGCGGCGCCGCGTCAATTCTCGGAATAGCTATAGAAGGGAGGGCTATTTAAGAGTTTGATTGTATTATAGAATTTATGTAGAAGATCAAACGAACTTACAGTTGCTTAACTTGGCACAAGTTTTAGCACACGTGAGGTTTAGAAGTTTCAAAATGCTTGTCCAGGCTGTTTTTCTCGGCGCATGGCAGTGCTGCTTTAAGAACATCCATGCTTGCCTTCTTGACAGTTTTACTTTTTCGACATATAGATTTAAACCGTTTTTCAAGTTTCATAGTATAATCTCCGTGTCCCACTATTACTTCTTCATGGATAGCATCGTATTCTTTTTGAAGTTTTTCAAGAGCCTCACCAATTTTGCCCCAGGCACTTTCAAAATCAACGTCACATTCTTTCTTCAAATCATCAGGCTTCAAGTCAAACCATCCTTCCAGTGATTCTAGTACATGCTCTCTATCAAACTTTTGGTAATCTAACGAGTTCGTTAAACCTTGAAATTTTAAATATGTAGATTATTGTATAATAATAGAAAAGTTTTTACCGAATATCTTTTTTTTAATTAAATTTTTTCTGAAAAAAATCTACTTTTGTTGCTCTACTGGAAATCGAACCACAGGACTTGCGATTGCCGGACGGTTTCTTTTCCGTTGAACTATTAAAATGATCGAAAGAGGAATCTTTGTTTAAAAATACACGCTATCTCAAGACATATGCTAAAATTATGATACGAGTAATTTGAAGGAATCTGTATTATCATTAGAGATAGTTACCATCAATCAATGAAGTTTTTTCAACATCGTAAAAAAATCAACTTATCGATCAATTTAACTTTTCAGATAATAGAAAATACTTGAGTCATTTTGAGGCTACATGGAGAATTTTGTTGTTTGTTTAAAACGAAGTTCTGTAGTTCGATTCCCAATATAGGGACGAGAGTAGATATTTTTTTCAAGACGGTGGTGAAACGGTGGTGAAACAAAATGTCTACATTGTTTGATGGTAACAATCTCTGATGATATAAAAAAAATCCCTAAATTGCTTAATCTATTCAAAAATGAAGAAACTTATCTAAAAAATAGGTGAAGCGAAATTTTACAAAATCTCGCTCTCAAGGTTGTTAAGGACCTGATTATTTGGGCACTGCATCAATATAACTGAATGGTTGTTTTCAGTTTGTGCATTTGAATTTTGTAAATCGCAATTTCCAAACGAGGAATTTTAATTCGAAAAATTTCTTTCTAGAAAAGAAACTTTAAATTGTAAATCATTGTTTAATAATAACCGCCACAACATTCTGTTTCAACGGTTTCGACTAAAATTTGTAAATTTGTTCCCACATTCACAGAGACATGTTTTTACTAAAAACATGTAGATTTTAAAAAATTTTCACGAATTTTGAAACGTTTCAAGAGACTAAAAAATTGTTTTTAAGATTGCTCGGAAAATTTTATATCAGTTTTTATTTTAATACATTTACTTAAAAACAAATTATAATAGAAACATTCTCGAAATTCAATGTGGAAGATTAGATTCCAATTTTTTTTAAATTTTGCAGAATTTTTTCAAAATTATCAGGAAAGAATTCGAAAGATTTAAAAATAAATTTCGATTCAGTTTAAAAGATATCTGCAAATTTTTTGAATTTTGAATAAATTAAAAATATTTCAAAGCTTTGAAATATTTGCGAAAATTTTTTTAATTTTCCTAAATTTTTTCCAAACATCAAAAAGTTTTAAATATCTTTCAAACTGCCTAAATTTTTCCTAAAATTTTGTAAAAATATAAACAAAATTCACAAATTTGTTCGATTTTCTTAGGAACATGACAAAATTGTGTTATCATTTTAGCTGAAAATTTATTTTGTATGTTAAAAAATTAGTTTTCTTGATAGAGATTGGATTTTTCGTTAAAAGCTTAATTGATTTCAAAAAAATTACTTTTCTGTATCAATTAAAATCTTTTTCATTAGAAATGTGGTTGGCTGCCTTTCTCATTTTTCTTTCCTCTTTTTTATTTTTGTCCGAAAATTTTATTTGTTTTTTGTTTTTTTATATTACAATAAGATTTTTTGTTTGTTCGTTGTGGTCCAAATTTGATCGTTGGATTTTTGTTTTATTTAACAGGATTTTGTATCAATTTGATTATTGGACGTTAAATAGGATTTTTTATTTGGATTTTGATCTAATTGAATTTTCTTAAATTTTGGATAATCAATTGTAACATTTCTTTAAAGAATTGATGTATTTATTTAAAAATTTAAATCTTTGATTAAATTTGAACTTTGTTGGTGAAATCTTGATTTGACATATGTGAAATTAGATCTTATTTGGATTAACCGCAAGTTTCTGGATGAAAATTCAAATATTTTATACAAAATGTAATTTCTATTGAAAACTCATATTTTGATGTTGAAAAGTCAAACTAAAATATTTTTTGGATGAAAATCCACTTTTTTTATTGGAGGAGGGTCTCTAAGGACGATTTTTGGACCAATTTAGATTTGGCCCAAAAATTCGAAAAATTCCTACAGTATCTACTAACAATAAGAAGTCAATTCAACATGAAACGGACCACCCTCATTCCCCCTATTTACCCCAAGCACCCTTTACAAAAATGAAAACTTCACCGCTTCTATGCACTGTTTTTGGAAAAAAACCAATAATAAAATTCAAGAAAAATACATATATAGGTTTTTGGGGTCGCTGATTTCTAATCCAAGGACCGTTGACCTCCATAAAAATTAAATTCAAGGTCATTTGAAGGTCAAACTGCAAAAAATCCGACGTAATAATCCAGAAAAATACATACATAAGTTTTTGGGGTCGCTGATTTTAAATCTGAGGTCCGTTGACCTCCGTCATATCCGATTCAAGGTTAATTGAACGTCAAACTGCAGTAAGTCCGATAGAAAAATCCAGAAAAATACACATTTTCTAGCTCTACCGTGGTAGAAATTCTTTTAAATTGGGTTTCAGTTGACCTTAACTTGACATAGAGTTGTTTAATAAACTCCTTCGGATTCAGCGTTCCCAAA
>NC_046659.1:126718946-126746324 GCF_010883055.1 Belonocnema kinseyi | reverse complement strand
TTTTTATGAGGTTTTTTGTAGTTTGACCTTTAAATGAACTTAAATCATATATTATGGAGTTCAACGGACCTCGGATTCGAAATCAGCGACCCCGCAAAATCTAAATTGGGTGAAAAACCGTCTTTAGGGACCCACCTCCTTTGTCTTTTGGATTTAAAAATTCATCTGTTTGAGCAAAAATTTAATATTTCTTGGACAAAAATGCAATAAATGCATTAAAAATTATTCTTCTTTGCTTCAGGATTCAACTATTTTTGTTTAAAAATTTTGGTTAAACAACTTTTTTGTGAAGGATTCCTATTTTTATAGGAAAATTAATCTGTTTGGTAGAAATTTTAACTATTTTCTTTTTTGTTTGAAACTGATATTTTTTAATTGAAAAATTAACTACGTAGGTAAAAGCTGAAGTTTTTCTTAAAAATTTGGTTTTTTTAATTGAATGCCAATCAAAAAAAAAATTCTCAACGATAAATGTAATAGCTGATATTTTAATGAAAAATGATTTTAACTTAACTCTTTTTTAACTCTACTATTTCTAATTTTAAAATTAAATTTTTCTATAGCTGAAATTGTTAGAACAATTTTTTTTAACAAAAATTTTTTTTAAATATTTATATTTTAAGATTATTTAGTTACTTTCATAATTAGAAACAGCAGAGTTGTAAACAATGTTTTCCCTGGAAAAATAAGCTATCAGTTATTAAAATACAATCATTTTTCAAAAAGTGGTAAGAAGTCACGGTCAGAAAAAATTCAATTAAAAAAAATGGTTAAAATTCATGTTTTTTCTTGTTGTGAATTTTAATATTTTCATAAAAAATAATGTGCTTCATTTGAAATTACATTCGTTATAATATTTTAATTCTTAAAATCATTAAAAAAAACTATTTTTTCAGATCCAACAAAATAAATACATTTTTTACAAAAAAAAAAATAAATTTTTAACAAAAGTGTTTAAGATTCAACCAAGTGGTTGAAGTTTTAAACAAAAGGATTAATTTTTTAGCAAGAATATTAATGTTCTTATAATGTGATAAAACTGGTATCAAATTTTCGAATTTTTTAGAGGTTGTTAAATTCTTCATGTGTCAATGTGAATAACATTGTAAATTTAATTGCGTACAAGATAAATAATGTGTCTAATTTAGTTTAATTTCTTCATATGCACTCACCGACGCAAAGTGCCACGAAAGCGAAGATTAAGAACTTCATCATTCTTGTTTGTAAAAATATACCAGAAAAATCAGTCAACCTACTTCGTTTTGCACTGATATCGGAATGATGATTGTGGTCCTTTTATATTCTGAGATTTGTTGACACAGTAACCTTCAAAACGAAGAAAATTAATTTTTCTTATCAACGTTAAAGTGCCAGATTTTAAAGACGATTTTATTTTAAATGATAACTTTGTTCCTCCACTCAGTTAAAAAAAAAGATTTGTTATCTATTATTTATTGCACTAAAAAAATATTCTCTTAGTTTATTACGGGCTGTCTATATTAATCTTTATTGAAAATGTGAAAAGAACGCAATATTGTGAAACATGTAAATAAGTTACATTATTTACACACTTTATCTATTTCAGTACGTGTTTAGAAGAATTATGAAATACACGTGTGACATTTTATACAGAAAATAGTTTGGGTGTAAAAAAATTTAGTCCCAAATCCGAAAAAAAGAATGAAATTTATTTAATTTTTTCTAATTTTTGATTGTATAAGATAAGTTTTGATTTAAAATTTTTTCACAAAAAAGATCTAATGTCATGGCTCCACTGGGAATCAAACCACTGAACATCCGATTTCCGGTCGTGTGCTTTTCCATTAAGCTATTAGAGAAATCAAAAAAAGAATCTTTTTTCAGAAAAAATTGTAACTTAAATATTTTAAAAAAAATTATTTTGAAATGTTCCAACTAAATAAAATCGAAAAAACAACCATTTTTGGGGCATTTTGGAATAACTTCTGAGAATTTCCAAAGTTCAATAGAAATATCTTGAAATCGATGGGGATTGGTTGAAATTTGTTTTATTTCTTGCAATCCTTTGGAATTCCTTACAATTTTCGTAAAAGTGAACAAACCAATTTCAAGATTAAGCGCGCCTGGGGCACGCGTCTGTTTTTTCTCGCGCTACGCAATCGCATATTTATTTTTGGGCTTACAATGTTTAAATGAAACTTTAGCAATAACATCTATTTTAGATTACATTTTTTTTTTGCTTTTCCGTACTCTGAATTTTCTACGTAAAAAGACTACCCGAAAAATTCGAAATAAACCTGCCTTAAACGGGCAATGAAACCGTATTTACGAATTTAAAAATAATTATTAGTTGGACAGTAATTCAATAAGTTTAACTGAATTGGGATGACGTTCCGCATTTTTACAAGCTCATGCCCTTTTTTGAATGCCAATTTTTTCGTCTTAGCAAGAAAAAATTACGACGGATGGGCAAAGGAAAATCCTA
This sequence comes from Belonocnema kinseyi, assembly GCF_010883055.1. Taxonomy (NCBI): domain Eukaryota; kingdom Metazoa; phylum Arthropoda; class Insecta; order Hymenoptera; family Cynipidae; genus Belonocnema; species Belonocnema kinseyi. The sequence goes on along the minus strand of NC_046659.1, from coordinate 126,743,860 downwards.
CTGTGCGAGGCTATAAAAACCGTAAAATTGGTCACTCCAACCATTTTATCTTTTTTTCTTTTCTGACATTCTCATTCATCTATGTTTTAATTTTTAATGATAAAGTTATTTTTCTACTAACTAATTGAACATTTGACTAAAACATCAAAATTTTTTTAAAGAAAATTAATTTTTCACAATAAAAGACAAATTTTCAAATAAAATAATAATAAAATTTTGTTAAATTTCTGAAAAAACTTTCAGAAATCGTCGAAATACTTTAAAGTTTAATTCCAAAGTTTACAATAATCGACATTTTGTTATAAGCTATTTTAATTTTTTTGAAAGTTTTTATGATCAATTTTTCTTTTAACTCTGAAAAATTATAAGAAATTGCATTCTCATCTTTCAGATTCTATTTAAATAATTTTTTATTATTCTTTAAAAATAAAGTATGTAAAAAAAAACTTATTGAAAATTTTCCGAAACATTTAACAGAACTTTTTTTATTCTCTTGAAACGTATCAAACTTCGTAAAAATCTTCAAAAATCTATATGTCTGTTTAAATAAAATTTTAGGCAAATCTTTCTATTATTTGCCAAGTTTTATAATCCTTAAAAAATCAAAATCCAATAGTTTTTTAAATCCAAAATTGTATTGGAAAATCTTAAAAACTCTATATTTTGTATAAAATATGTAGTTACATGTACTTTTTCGGATAGCGGTAGAGACAATAATTTTTATGATCTTAGCCTACAGACAATTCACGTAATTCAATGAATTTAAGAAATTTACGGAATTTAAGAAATCCCAGAAATTCAAGGAATTAAAGAAATTCACAGAATACATCGACTTCACGGAATTCTAGAACTCATGGAATTCATGGAAATGATGTCATTCAGGGCATTGATTGAAATCACGGAATTCAGGGAATTTATGGAGTTCGAGGAATTCAAGCAATTTGCGGAATTTAACTAATTCTTGAAATTACTTCCAAGAATTGCTTGAATTCCATAAATTCCGTGAATTCTTTGAATTCCATAAATTTCGAGAATTCTTTGAATTCCATAAATTCCGTGAATTCCGCGAGTTGCATGAAATTCTTTAATTCCCTTATTACAGCCGATTCCTCGAATTCATTAAATTCCGTGAATTCCATGAATTACATGAGTTCCGTAAATTCCATCAATTCCTTGAATTCCATCAATTATATGTTTTCGCGAATTTCGCGAATTCTGTAAATTGCATGAATTCCATGGATTTCACAAATCCCTCGAATTCCGTGATTTCAGTATTCATTGACTTCCGTAAATTTCGTGAATTCCGTCAGTTTCTTTAATTCTATGATTTCTATTCATTCGGCAAATTTCGCAAATTCCTGGAATTCCCTAAATTCCATTAATTTCGTTAATTTCATGAATGCCACACATTTCGTGAAACCCTTGAATTCCTTGAATTCTGCAAATTTCGTAAATTCCTTGAATTCCATGAATTCCATGAATTTACTGAATCCCATGAGTTCCATGAATCCCATGAATTGCGTGAATTCCTTGAACTACGAGAGTTAAATAAATTCCTTTAATTCCCTGATTACAGTCCATTCGGCAAATTTCTTGAATTCCATTAATAATTAATGAATTAAAATTAATGAATTTCATTAATACCATTCATTCCGCAAATTTTCGCAAATTCTTGGAATCCCATTAATTCCGTGAATTTCATGAATTCCATACATTTCGCGAAACTCTTCAATCCTATGGATTCCTTGAATTCTGTGATTTTCAAGAATTCCATGAATTCTATAAATTCAGCAAAGTCCATAGATTTCGTAAGTTTCTTGAATCAAAGGAATTCTGCACAATTTTCGTCGTAAAAACACTCTAATGAATGCGTTGGAATACTGAACAGTGACTTCACGATTTACCACACTTACATAACATGCATTTCAATTTCGTTATTCCAATAACATGTTTGTGATTTTGCATTACGCTTATAAATAAATATAAGTCTGATTGTAGTATTGTAGAATTCCATTTTTAACAGTGTGGATATTGATCAGAAAATTTTTTTTGTTCAGTTAGCTCAAATTAGTTAGCTAATCTTTATTTATTTAAACTACGATGCCATCGTCGAAAGCTAGATTCTATTGCAACACTATGCGTGCTTTGTATCATTCAAAGAATTTAATCTTTACTCTCTGAGCGGCACGTATCTCAAATCTAACTGATGGCATGATCTGTTAAAGTCGTATAAAAATCATATTAATCTTTCCTTTAATTAACAAATATCATTTGATATTCTCTAATTGGTACAAAAAAATGTTTTTCCACTCCAATCCATCATACAACCATTTGCTTTCAGAGCAGTATTTAAATTACAGGATGGCTTGAAGGAGAGTGGGGTTGGTTACAATTAGGTAAATTTACGCTGTCATTAGTTAAAGGAGGAAAGAGGTCCAGAAGTCCACATCTTATACCAAATATTCTGATCATTTGTTAATGACTATTATTGAGAATAATGAAGATCCTTTTTAGAACCCTGTTTATCGCATTCGCGGCTTTCCCTAATTCCGTTGGTAAGTATAATAATATAATTAATAATTGATACAACACTACAATTAAGCTGATTTGTGAAATAAAAGCTTACTCTCAAAGCTTCTGTCATTATTTCAAATTAATCAGAAAAATTTAGATATCTTTTAGAATTACCTGGCTAACTTTGATTTCACAAACTATGATCATTGTACTGATAACTTTTTGATTTAAATTTTCTCCATCGCAGATGCTTCGGGTCTTTTCTGATAACATTTTTTATAAAATAAAATACTTGCTTCTAAGTAATAGAAATATTTAACACTTCACACAATGTATTTACTAATGGCCTTGGACTGATTTCGGGGGGACAGAAACGTAAACAGTCAGGGCCGCCTGACTCGTTTCATTTTATTGGAAAATCACTAATATCATGGTGAAATATATTAATTTCTTAATAGAAATTTGTGGATTTATATAAGGCTACATATACTAATCAAAAGAAGATTATAGGAATGTAAAACTTTATTTCATAAAAAGGCGCATTTTTTGAAATATCTAAATCTTTATTCAAACAACATGAAATCTCCATTACGAAACTTAATAACAGGCTACGTATCTCACACAAACATTGTAAATAATTTTGTAGAAACCGAAACCTCTCGAAAGTGATAGGCCTCTTTTTCTGTGAGTCTTATGATAAATTGGGTTGGGAGGGAACTTAAATATTTTATGCTGCCCTACATTAAGGGGGGGGGGGGTTGTCACTAATAAGACATTTCTTATGTAAGATATTTTTAGTCTGTTGGTAAATTAATCTTCTTAGTTCAAAATTCAACTATTTGTTTCAAAAATCACGTTTTTAGTTGAGACTTCTTTTCAGGAAAAAAATAATCTACTGGGTACAAAATTATAATGGCTGTTTCTTTATCGTTACAATCTTCAGTTCCAACTACTTGAAGTCCATGAATTTTATATTTTTTTTATTTATTCCTCCTTACTTAATTAAAGAATCCAACTATGAAGATCTTCTACACTTTCGGCCATTTTTTTGTAGTTATAGGTTATGTGAGATCTCTGGAGAGTTAAGGGGCTTAAAAAAAGGAAATAATAATTTCAGGGAACTAAGAATCTCAATAATTTCAGGAAATTAAGGGCTAAAAATATTTTTAGTTTATAAGGGGAATATTTTTGGTCTATAGAGAAATTAGTCAATTTTACAGATTATGCTGGTTATATAAAAAAAATTTGATTGATCTAGATCAATTCTTATTTCCGAAATTCCATTATGTTTAAACGCCACAATTTTAAACTCCAACTTGGTAATGCCTTTAATTAAAATTATTAAAAGTCAAAAAACATTTTAAATTAATATGAATAAAATACGTTTATTAACAAGGTTCTTAAATTCAATGCTGTCCCACGTTGGACGCCAAAAAATTATAACAATTTCTTTATCGTTACAATCTTCGGTTCCATTCAGTACTTTGTAAACAGCACGAAATCGAACCAAAAACTATTAGTTAACCGGGCGTCAGATTCAAATAGATCAGAAATATATTTAAATTCAGAACAAAAAATAACAACGAATAAATAATATAGCATATAAAAAATGGACCCGGAATATTATAATGCTTAGCTCAGTCCCACAACTAGGTGATGGTAAAGGAGGTGATTCTTAATAAATTAAATATTGATTTACGTAATACAATGAATTAATTTTAAAATAAGGACTGCAGGAAAAATATGGTTAAGAAATTCGTTATAATTGTTTAACAGAGGACAATTAAGGACAAAACAAATGCATAAGCATAACTTAGTTAACAACATGTCGGAAAAAACAAAATTTCACACTTCAATTAAATTGAATTATCCTGACTTTTCATCAGATTTTCCAAGACTTGCTAATTATGACAAGGGCACATAAAATTGAGGGAAATAGACGAATTGAATCAATAGTCTTTTTATCGAATACAAAAAGGAACATTAAGGAAAAAGTCCCGAACAATTTAGGAAAAAGAATAAATTAATCTCAGAGAAAATATATCACATAATTTGTTAATATATTTATTTCTTTGGTAGAAAATGTATCTATGGTGTAAAACTAACTGCAGTTGCGTTACATTAGTGAAAAATTAGTTCTCAAAAATGTGTTAATATCAACAAGTATTTTTCTTTAGCAAAATACAAATTGACTAGAATTTTTAGTTTTCTAAAATAATATTTTTAAAGTACCTAATAAAAATAAACTTAAACGCGAACTGCATTAATAGAACATAATAAGAAAATGTAACTATTTTTAATAGAAAGTTCATACACTGCAGTTGAAAAATTTCTGGTATATTTTATCTTTTATCTAAAAAATCGTCTCTTTTTATGGAAATTTCATCTTTTTGGTTAACAATACTACTGCCTGGCCAAACATTAATCTGCTTTTGTTAAAAAATCGTATTTTTGTTCAAAATTTAACTATTTGGTTAAAATCTTATATTTATTTTTAATTAATAATTATTAATATAATAGTACTTTAAGCTTATGAATAATGGGCTGTGGGAAAATTGAAGGATGAGCAACTCTAAATATGTTCAGGATTAAAAGATTTTTAATTTGAAACGCCTTAAATAAAAATTCCTGATAATAAAACAACTTTAAATTTAAAAATAAAGCTTGATAAAGTATTTTTACTTTTTAAATAAATCCAAGTAATTTTAATCTTATACATTCATAGTTAGAAAGACATAGACTGAAAATGTTTTAATTGAGACAATTTGTAATGAAATACAAGAAAAATTGTTTAAAGTTAGGAACATTTTATTTTGGAAATTATTGAAAATTATGAAGTTTTAAATTGTTAAATACCTCTAATTGACAATAGCATTACAATATCAGAAAATAGTGAAATATAGACAAAGGCCTGAGAAATATCAGGATTTATAAATACTAAACGTGTTCATGCTTGATATTATTATTATTATTTCCGGTAAGAAAAATTGGTTGGCCCTAAAAAGCGCCGATTGCAAACAATGTACAAATCAGGATAGAAAGTTTCTTGATTTATGCAGCCTTGCTAGCTGGAGCTTCTTTTGTTTAAATTACTTGAAAAATCGGGCTATTTTTGGCTGCTCAGATCTGGTTTTCTTTTCACAGAAATCCCATGTCTTTTCAATTTGGCTAAATATTTCCAGTGGTACATCATTATGTTTTTCAATAAACTTCTAAGGACGACTATACCTTGTCTAGCTTCTATTATTTTTGTAGGTTAATTGACATTTTTATCTGTGGATTCGTCTTCCACTTCTGGTTCTTTTGATTCTTGAACCTCTTCCATACACGGAAAAATTCAAAGTTAATTTAAAAAGATAAGAAAGTTAGCGATTGATTCGCATGTTACATCACCCCAAGCTTTGTTTAATTGAAAGATTGTTTCCCGCAGATAAACGTCATGATCTTGCTTGCCTTTCTCAATAAACTTAAGTTTTATGTAAACAATTTTTTTGCTTAATTAAATTTAAAATTTGTTTTGGTGCCCTGATACATTGTCTGCAATTTGGAGATATTTTTGGCAGGCAAGTAAACAATATTAACAGCCTTTAACGTTTAAATCGAGATTTTTGGTTGAACTGGACAAGTGTACACAAAGATTCGAATCTTTCTTTTTTCTCGGTTAAATTTTATATCAATTTTTTTAAGCCAAGACTAGTAAATTGAACTAGTCATCCAGGCTCTCTTATTATTTTCGTAAGTTATTTTCATCCGAACTATAAAGCGTTTAAGATAAATGCCAGTTTCATCAACATTAATAATGTCATCCTCCGAATATTTTACGACCCTGAATTTAGCTATACATATGGATTTGAAAATTGGGGAATTTATTTAAACAAAACTAATGGTCCAATCAAAAAAATAAAAACATATCTGAATTTAGCTCAGCCATACCTCTAGGCGATTCTCGAATTAAGCAAAAATAATGATTTTTAAACAATTTTATTGTTATAAATAAATGGGAACGCAATATAAACAAACCTAAAAGCTGAAAAATATTTTTAAGCACATTACTGCATACCTCAATAAAATACCCCTAGGTGATTTTTAAATGAACAAAAAAAATAATTATTTAAACAAATAGAAAGTTTATAAATTTTTTGTTCGTTTTTCACGATTTAATGTACAACAATCTTAAGTAAAACCTGATAACGCAAACCAAATAAAAATAATATTATTTTAAGCTTTAAACAAGCAAACAAAGTTAACACTTCATCCATCAAACATTGTTTATATCCCCTCCACTCTCACTGAATGCCGAAAAAGCCTTTTCAAATAAATTTCTATATTCAGACATATAGCCAGAACGAACTAATTGTCCCAGAAAAAAACTGAAGGTATCGTTGAAAGCCTCTCATCCATATCTCTAGGTGATTTTTGAATCATTGAAAAAAAAATATTATTTAAACAATGATATTGTTTATAATATTTAGATTTTGTTTAAACAATCAGTGAACAACAATTACAACTAACTGACAACTGGTTATCTCTTATGGAATATTTTAGAATAGAAATAAATTTTTCAAAATGCAAAAATTCCAATTTAAACATTCTTTATACACCCTCCACTCTGACTCGCAAAATCCATTGAAAATGATTTTTAAAATTGGGAACTATAGCTAGAATGAACTAATTGTCCTATAAAAAACTGAAGGTATCGTTGAAGGCCTCCCATCCATATCTCTAGGTGATTTTTGAATCATTGAAAAAAATTATTATTTAAACAATGATATTGCTTATAATATTTTGAATTTGTTTAAACAATCAGTGAACAACAATTACAACTGACTGACAAATAGTTATCTAATATGGAATATTTTAGAATGGAAATAAATTTTTCAAAATGCAAAAATTCCAATTTAAACATTCTTTATACACCCTCCACTCTGACTCGAAAAATCCATTGGAAATGATTTTTAAAATTGAGAACTATAGCTAGAACAAACTAATTGTCCCAGAAAAAAACTGAAGGTATCGTTGAAGGCCTCTCATCCATATCTCTAGGTGATTTTTGAATCATTGAAAAAAATATATTATTTAAACAATGATATTGTTTATAATATTTATAATTTGTTTAAACAATCAGTGAGCAACAATTCCAACTGACTGACAACTAGATATTTAATATGGAATATTTTAGAATGAAAATGAATTTTTCAAAATGCAAAAATTCCAATTTAAAATTTGTTTATAACCCCTCCACTCTGACTGGAAAAATCCATTGGAAATGATTTTTAAAATTGGGAGCTATAGCGAGAACGAACTAATTGTCCCAGAAAAAAACTGAAGGTATCGTTGAAGGCCTCTCATCCATATCTCTAGGTGATTTTTGAATCATTGAAAAAAATTATTATTTAAACAATGATATTGTTTATAATATTTAGAATTTGTTTAAACAATCAGTGAAGAACAATTACACTGACTGACAAATAGTTATCTAATATGGAATATTTTAGAATGGAAATACATTTTTCAAAATGCAAAAATTCCAATTTAAACATTGTTTTTACCCCCTCCACTCTGCCTGGAAAAATCCATTGGAAATTATTTTTAAATTTGGGAACTATAGCTAGAACGACCTTATTGTCCCAGAAGAAAACTGAAGGTATCGTTGAAGGCCTCTCATCCATATCTCCAGGTGATTTTTGAATCATTGAAAAAAAATTATTATTTAAACAATGATATTGTTTATAATATTTATAATTTTGTTAAACAATCAGTGAACAACAATTACAAATAACTGACAACTAGTTATCTCTGATGGAATATTTTAGAATTGAAATAAATTTTTCAAAATGCAAAAATTCCAATTGAAACATTGTTTTTACCCCCTCCACTCTGACTCGAAAAATCCATTGAAAATGATTTTTAAAATTGGGAACTATAACTATAGATACAAAAATCAACTAGAGATATGGATGAGAGGCATTCAACGATACCTTCAGTTATTTTCTGGAACAATTAGTTCGTTTTGGCTCTAGTTCTCACTTTTAAAAATTATTTTAAATGGATTTTTCGAGTCAGAGGGGAGGGGGTAAAAACAATGTTAAAATTGGTATTTTTTAATTTTGAAAAATTATTTCTATTCTAAAATATTCCATATTAGACATCTAGTTGTCAGTCAGTTGAAATTGTTGTTCACTGATTGTTTAAACAAATTCTAAATATTATAAACAATATCATTGTTTAAATAATAATTTTTTTCAATGATTTATAAATCACCTAGAGATATGGATGGGAGGCCTTCAACGATACCTTCAGTTTTTTTATAGGACAATTAGTTCATTCTAGCTATAGTTCCCAATTTTAAAAATCATTTTCAATGGATTTTTCGAGTCAGAGTGGAGGATGTATAAAGAATGTTTAAATTGGAATTTTTGCGTTTTGAAAAATTTATTTCTATTCTAAAATATTCCATAAGAGGTAACCAGTTGTCAGTTAGTTGTAATTGTTGTTCACTTATTGTTTAAACAAATTCGAAATATTCTAAACAATATCATTGTTTAAATAATTTTTTTTTCAATGATTCAAAAATCACCTAGAGATATGGATGAGAGGCCTTCACCGATACCTTCAGTTTTTTTCTGGGACAATTAGTTCGTTCTGGCTATATGTCTGAATATAGAAATTTATTTGAAAATGCTTTTTCGGCATTCAGTGAGAGTGGAGGGGATATAAGCAATGTTTGATGGATAAAGTGTTAACTTTGTTTGCTTGTTTAAAGCTTAAAATAATATTATTTTTTATTTAGTTTGCTTTATCAGGTTTTACTAAACATTGTTGTACATTAAATCGTGAAAAACGAACAAAAAATTTGTAAACTTTCTATTTGTTTAAATAATTATTTTTTTTGTTCATTCAAAAATCACCCAGGGGTATTTTATTGAGGTATGCAGTAATGTGCTTGAAAATATTTTTCAGCTTTTAGGTTTGTTTATATTGCGTTCCCATTTGTTTATAACAATAAAATTGTTTAAAAATCATTATTTTTGCTTAATTCGAAAATCACCTAGAGGTATAGCTGAGCCGAATTCAGATGTTTTTATTTTTTTGATTGGACAATTAGTTTTGTATTTAATTTAGGCTACAATTCTCCAGGTGTGGAAAAGAATAAAGATTCATTCCCTTCTGATCAGGTTGAAATTAGGAGTTTTTAGCTGCAGAAATAATTACAACTTTCTTCTTTTTAATGCTGCTGCAATGCCCTTTTTCTTCTTCATACCTTTTTCGGCTTCACAAATCACTTTAGCTTTATCACTTAGACTTAAGAAGTTATATTTCCTTATATCCATGATTAAATAGTTAAATGGTTAACTCGACTGATTCAAGTCAAGTCAAGTCAAGTTGAATATTTTAAACAAAACAAAAATAGGACTTGTGGCTGGGAATGAGAAAAAACTTCTAATTATAATTAGACAAGCACAAGGTCCGATACTTTACAGACAGAATTCGGACATAAATGTAAGTAATAATACTTATCCGTTAGTATTTCTTCTTGCAGAATCAAGCGAAGGAAGTTCAAGTAGGCGTTCACAATCGCCACAACCTGGGGTAATATTCGTTCGAGATCTTGATGAGGTACCAACAGGTCTTCTCTACGAAGATGCAAATGGCAATCTTCAACCACTTCCAAGCCCATCTCCATTATTCTTATTTGGAGAGTACTTAACGGGATTAATCTTACTTGGAAAAACGATTGTTCCATTATTTAATAAACACCACCAAGTCGTCTGGCAAGAGAGGTTCAATCCTACTAATCAAATTGTACTAAGTCGAGACGGTGCTAGGGAATTTGGCATACCGGGTTCTATCCAAGAAGTAAGTGCTGGAATGGATCGAAGTAAAAAGTTGTACAAAGTAATTGTTCGACAAGCTGCTGAAGCTGCTGAAAACGAGCGCAAACGAGCTGCTGAAAATCAGGCCAGAAAAGAGAATGAAACCCGGGGAAAACGAAGAGGAAGAGGTGGAAAATATGACAAAAATCGTCGCAACTAATAGTCATTAATATCGTTTCTTACGATTTTTGTCTTCCACAACATAATTTCAAGTAAAATAATAAAATACTTCAATATCATCGGAAAAAGTAAAAGGTAATAGATTATTGAACGAATTATTATAGGGTATGGAAGTTACATACAGGTCCATTTTCTACGTTTAAACTATTCAGCAGGGGGAAATTTCCAAATGAAGCAAATTTTAAACTTCTAATTTCCATTTCTAGTGAAAAGCGAAAGTCAGCTGCATTAGTGGTAAAGTCACCTTGTCATATCTCCTTACAGTGAAACATCCTACTCCTCGGTATACGAAATACCTGCCGGTGACAATAGCACCACTGGAACTCATCAGAAGTAATGAAATTGGAAGTGCAACATTTTATTTGATTGAAAATTATCTATACTAATCTCAATTTAATATTATTTAAATTGATTGTGTAAAAACCTGATCATTTTAAATGATCCAATTATTAGATATTGCTCCACGTATGCGCACCATCAAAAATCGTGATTATAGATTTCTGAAATAGTTTTATGTAAATGAGCCTAAACAAATAAATTAAATTCACAAAATATCAATGTTATTTATTTATACTCTTTATGACAAGTGCAACTTTATGATTAAGTGAAAATTAATAATTTAAGGAAACAACAAATACGAAACAGGGCCTAAAATATTTGCGAGTCTTAGTCCAGATTTGATGTTCTACTGTTGATTCCGAAATTAAAGAGAGTGTTTTAAAAAATTAAGTTTATTTCCTGAAAAGATTTCAGGTATCTAACCTAATGTTTTCAGAGTATTAAAAATTGAATTAGGTGTTTATTTACGCTATTATTTTTTAGCCTATATATTATTAAAACTTCTATTCATTTATCGCAGACTTCACAGTTGTTTCCCTATTCCCGTATTTCCCCCTTTTTTCTAGTTTTTCCACTTAAATACGAACTAAATTAATGGGAAATCATAATAGTTCATAACTATTTTTGGTTAAAGGTTAATTATTTTCATTTGAACCGTCTATTATAATATTTTTGGTTAAAATATTAATCATTTTCTTGAAAAATCAACAATTTTGTTAAAAGCTCATTCTTTGAGGATAAAAATTAATCCTTTTAGAGAGACAATTCAACTATTTTGCCCAAAATTCGTCTTTTCTTATATTGGCTGTTTTTTATTTTAAATTGTTAATTATTTAGTATATGAATTTGAGCAATTGCAATTGCAATTATAACGGGTACTGTGCGACACTAACACACTAAATCGTTATTTTCCCAAAACAGAATAAGTTTCTTATATAAACTGTTTTTTTTATTCTTATTTAACCTCCGCAGATGGGAGCATGTTTTTATTATATTTTAAAATTAAAGCATACATTTTCAAAACCCACGGAATTTAGACCACCAAATACTTGAATAATTGACTTGGAATTTGTTAAATTTTTCTCGTAAAACTCATTTCCTCCCAATCAGGCAACTTAATATCTCTTAGAGTAAGTCAACTTTAAAGTTAAAATATTAATTTTAGGTTTAAATATTGTATATCTCAAACAACGTTTTGAACTCTAAAGTTCTGATACATTATTTATATTAGCTGCTTTTTTTAACTTTCAGATTTTAACTAAATAAGATCACTAGACCAATAATCATTCGATTTTTATTTTATGCTAGAAAATTTATTTGAAATTTAAATATTTGATTACATGTCATACATCTGAAAGTAATTAATCCATTAGATTTTCGAGCTTTACCATTTAAACATAAATCATAAATTAAATGAATATTCAAATTGAAAATTCAACTATTAAAATTTAAATTAATCAAACATAAATATTCTTATTAAAGATTTTTCAATCCGCCTATTCATATAAAATGTTTAAAACAAAAAAAAAATAGGGAAAAAATATATTCCTCTGTTAGCCCCGGCTTTCCAGCTAAAATCTTAGCTGCTATGAAAAGAGGAACTAAACAGTTTGAAAAAACAATTCCAAAAGATACGTAGCCAACTCAAAAAAAAATTTGACCACGACTAAAAATTCTAGCTTAGATAAAAAAAAAGCTAGTGGGCGAAAAATTCCAAAATTTTGAATAATTTTGACAAAAATCTGTAGGTTGCTTTTTTGGCTATGCACACCATTTTGTATCTGTATTTTTAAATTATGATAATTTGACAGATCAAAAGTCAAGGTTTCACCTCTAAATCGACGAAACCACCGAAATTTCGAATGCTAATCATAAGTATTAGAGAATTTTTATGTATAAAATTTAAAACTTGCATAATTTTTAATTGTATATTTTGATATTGAAAACTCTTAATTTCATTTATTTAGACTCGGAACTAGAATATCAAAATAAATGGAATGATACTAACGCTATTATCTCAAAAATAAATAAACTAGAGCAATAAAAGATTTAAGAAGATTTTGAAGTCGTTAAAACAATACTTTTGAAATATTTAAACAAACAGAAATGAGACATACTAGGCTTGGTTTCTTTTTAGGTTGTATAATAGAAATCAAAAATCTTATATTTTCTAATTAAATTAAATATAATTTGGGTAATTTGGTCCCGACTTGATCTAAAGCAGTGAATTTTGGAGAGGAGATCGTGTGTGGTCTGGCGAGTAGCAGCCTGCTCGCGAGCGCAGTGATCCTAGATCTGAAACGTGATGTGGTCCAATACTATGACAGGACTATGTCCGTGTGAATGTAGTAGGAGACGCTGTAAATGACTGAGTTGCGCGCGCAACCCATTTCTCCTCTTCTGAATTTGAAAACTCGAAGGTACACGATTGCCGGTCGGAGCACTTCGGCGATTCTATTTATATATCTATCTGCTAACTGCTTTGAAATAAATTCAGGAGATTAGCGATTTTGGAATTCATCTCGTTTGGATAAAAACTCAATTATTTGATTGAAAAATTAATTATTTTGTTGAAAATGTAACTATTTTGTAAAAAAGTCCTCTTCTCTATCAAAAGTTCAACTACTTTTTAAAAAATTTTATTTTTTTTTATTTGAAGGTATCATCTCTTTCGTTGAAAATACATTTTTGAAACTGACAATCAATACCATTTTTATTTAAGAAATCATGTGTTTTGTTAAAAGGTCGTCTTTCTTTGTAGAAATTAAATTGTTTTAAGGAAAATTTATACTTTTTGATTAAATATTACATATTTCGGTTGAATTATCAACTATAAATATATTTTGGTTGTAAAGTCGTTCTGTTGTAAATGCAACTATATTGTTAAAAATTAAAATCAGAATTTTTGGGTGGAAATACTCTTTTTGTTTTTAAAATTAAACAATTAAGAAATTTAATCTTTTTGGTTGAAAGTGTATCATTTTTGGTCAAAAATGCCATCGTTTGGTTAAAATATCAACTGTACATCTTCTTGGGTTTGAAAGTCGATTATTTCACTAAGAGTTGAACTACTTTGTAAAAAAAGATTCGTTTTTTTAACAAGGTTTTTTAATTATGGTTGAAAATTTAACTATTTGGTTGAAAGTTTAACTCTTTCATTGAAAACTCATATTTTTCGCTTAAAAAATTTAACTTTTTGTAGATGAGTCGTCTTTTTTAATTTAAAATTAAATAATTTCTTTAAAAATTCATGTATTTTCTTTAAGATTTGTCTTTTTTGTAGATCATTAATTTTCTTGGTCGAAAATTCATCTGATTGGTTGAAAATGTAACAACTTTGTTTAAAATTAATTTTTTGTGTTAAAAAATATTTATCTTTATCTGAAAATGTAACTATTATATGATTGATTAAAAATTAATCGTATATATTGGTTAAGTTGGAAAATCGTTTTTTTTTATAGAACATTAATCTTCTCTGTCAAAAATTCACCTATTCCCTTGAAAATTTAACAATTTTGTTGAAAATTCGTTTTTTTCTTGTTCAATTCAATTTTTAAGCACAGTTTTTATCTGGAAATTGTACTATTCCATTTTTGGTTGAAACTTTATCCTGTACATTTTATTAGTTAAAACACCAATTATTTGATAGAAAATTAATTAATTTTGTTGAAAAGTAATCTTTTGGGTTGAAAATTGATTTGTTGTGTTAACAACAAATCATTTCAAATAATTTCAAGTTTTAAATTAATTTTGAATATTATTCTGAATTAAAATTGTAGCGTTCAAACTTAAAATTTAGCTCATTACAATTTTAACAATTCAAGGCTTTCTATTTCGAACCACTCTGTTCAAATTTGTATAGTTTTTAATAGTTGTTTATAATGGCTTGTCCCAGATCTGAATTATATTTTTTTCAAAAAATCTCTGATCCAATTCAGAAATACATACAATGGCTTAGAAAAATTTCCTGTTCCAATTTAAAATTCAGAATGAAATTAGAAAATTCAAAATTTTAAATTTGAAAATGATTCTTTTGAGGAGGAAATCTTTTGTATTTTAAACATTTAAAACTGAAGCTTGACAAATTTTTAATTCAGAAATATTTCATTTAAATGCTCAATAATTCATACGTATTAAACACAAACTTTTCACACCTTTTAATTTTACAATTTTTTAATTTAAATTATTTTAAAATAGGAAATTACCATTCTAGAATTTTTATGACTTTAACATTTTAGAGATTTCTGGTTAAAAAATACATTACAAAACAGTGTGAACTTATTTTTAAACGGAATAGTTCAAGGCCTTCTGGTTAAAAAATATAAATTTATTTTCAATGCTTTGAATTGAAGAATAAATAAAAAAATTTTTTAATGTTAAAGACTGAATCATTTTGATCAATAAAAATGGATTTATTACAATTCTTTTTTAATTGGAAACTTTTTAAATTATAAATTGAATACGTTTATTTCAAGTCGCTTTATATTATTAATTTTTACATTTTTATTCATAAATCCAAACTCAAAAGTCTTATTTACGAATTGACAATTTTAAAAATCGAACGGTGTAGCAAAAGAGTTTCATTTTCAACTAAAAAAAAGAACGAAGTTTCAACCAAATCCTTAAATTTTTAACGAAGGAGATGAATTTCCACCCAAAAATTATGATTTTAATTTTTAACAATATAGTTGCATTTACAACTGAATGATGGAAATTTGTCTTCTTGGTTTAAAAGTTTGGTTAACAGTTGACATTTTTTTCCTTTTTGAGTGGAGAATTCATCTTTTTCACATAAAAATGTTATTATTTTATTGAAAATTCAACAGTTATGTTCAACTGTTTTGTAAAAAGTTCGAGCTTTTAATTTAAAAACTCCAGTTTTTTGGTAGAAAATTCGTATTTTTGGTTTGAAAATGTATCTCCATTATCACAAATTTAGTATTTTTGGTTAAAAATAGAACTGTCTGGTTCAAATTTAATCTGTCTTATTTGAGAAATTAACTATTTAAATAAAAATTCATCGCTTTGAATGAGCTCAGCTGTTTTAAATTTCAAGTAAAAATCTTTTTTTCGTTAAAATATCAACTATTACGTTTTTTTGTGGAGAATTCATATTTTTTAGTTGAAGATTTATCTTTTTAACTGAAAATTTAACTGTTTTGCTGACAATCTGTTACATTGGTTAATGATTTATATATTTGTTTAGAAAGTTAAACAAATTCGTTAAAAGTTTATATTCTTTTGTTGAAAACTCAATTGCTTTGTAGAAAATTCATCTTTTTATATTGAAAATGCAACAACTTGGTTTGTTGAATTTTAACAATTAAGTTGAAAATAAACTTTTTCCTTGATAATTTGTCTTTTTTGCTTAAAAGCTCAACAATTCGGTTGTAAATTTTTCTCTCTCTTGACTAAAAAATCTTTCTTGGTTAAAATTTCAACTATTTTGATAGAAAATTTATGTTTTTTAGTTAACCTTCCAACTAATTGGTTAAAAATTTAATTTTTTTTATAAACAGTCAAATGTTTTAGTAGAAAAATAACTTTTTTGTTAAAAATTAAATAATTTTGTGGAAAATTTGAATTTGGTGCTTGAAAATTCAACAGTTTCAGGGAAATTTTCAGTTTCTTTCCTGGAAAATATTTTTTGGTTGAAAATGCAACCCTTTTAATAAAAATTAGTACATTTGATTTGAAAATTCACCGTCATTAGTAGAATTTTTATCCTTTTTAGGTAAACAATGCAACGATTTGATTGATAATTAATCTGTTTTTAGTCAAGATTGAACTATTTGGCTAAATTAAACCTGGTCTATTTTTTATATTAAAATTTGTTTTGGCTGAAATATCGACCAAACATTTTTTTGAGACATACTTTTTTGTTGAAAATTCAGCTACTTGGTTCAAAGTTAAACTACTTTGTTACTAAAACTTCATTTTAGTTAAACATTAATCTCTTGTTGAAAATGTAACTATTTTTTGAAAATTTTTATTTTTCGTTTGAAATTTAACTACTATGGTTGAAAATTAAATTTTTCAATACAAATTTAACTGGTAAGGTAGAATATTTCACAATTTCCGTTTTAAAAAACGTTCTGATACATCTATTGGGATTCTAAACGGTGACTTCACGATTTACAACAATTACAATACATTTATTGCAATGACGTCATCTCAATACCATGTTTATAATTTTACCTCACTCTTGTATTCTAGAAATGTTGTAAAAGTCTTGTCGATTTGAAAACATTTTAAACTGAGTGTATTTCGAAAAATGCGTAATATTTTAAACTTTTTTTGTTTAGAAATTTTAATATTTTGCAGATTTTGTTTATCCAAAATGAACTCAAAAAGTACAAATATAACTATTCCATTGGTGATTGAACATTTTTCAGTTCTATTTGAAAATATAAAACATTAGGTTGCAAACTGATCCATTTTAGAGAAAATTTGGACTGTTTTGGTAGAAAATTGATTCCTTTTGTGGAAATTTTAGCTATTTTTTGTTTGCATTCATTTTCCTTTATATAATGTAATTGTTTTAAATTAAACTTTAACTTTTATGTACAATATTTGATTCTAGGGCAGAATCAAGGAAAAATATTCTAATTGCATGTTTATTAGTTAATAAAATACTATACTATGGAATTGATAGGATTTAGGTTATTCAAGCAATTCATGGAATTCACGAAATTTAACGAATTGAAGGAGTTCACGAAATTTATAGAATACACGGACTTCACGCAATTTGTGGAATTCACGTAATTCATTGAATTCACGGAATTCGACGAATTTGAAGAATTCATGAAATTTATGGAATTAACGGAATTTAAGGAATTTGCAGAATTCACGTAATTTATTAAACTCGCAGATTTCACGGAATTTAGGAATTCACTGAATTCAAAGAATTCGCTGAAATCAAGGAATTATCGGAATTTAAGGATTTCATAAAATTTAGGGAATTGACGAAATTCACGGAATTAATGGGATTTACACAAATGGTGGAATTCGCGGAATCGTGGAATTAATGGAATTTAGGTGAATCACGGAATTCAAATAATTAATGAAATTCAAGGAAATCGTAGAATAATGGAATTCACGAAATTTAAGGAAATCATGAAATTCAATAAGTTAATGAAATTTAATGAAATTACGAAATTCACGGAATATATAAAACTTATGGAATTCCACAAATTCGTCGAATTCTACAAATTCCGTGAATTAATTAAATCCCTTGAATTCCGTACACTCCATTAATTCTGCTAATTCCGTGAATGTCTTGAATTCCTTCATTTCCATTAGTTCTTTTAATTTCTCGAATTTCGTGAATTCCGTGATTTGCATGAAATCCGTGTATTCCATGAATATCATGAATTCCGTGAATTTACTTAAGATGCATGTGTTGCAATTTCTTTATTCCAATACCATGTTTTCAATTTTACCTTACGCTTGTATTACAGAAGTTTTGTAGAAGTGTTGTAGAATTGCAAACACTTTCAAAAGTGTATAATTATTTACAGTCACAATTATTTTACAATGAAAATAAAATTATAAAAGCTAAATTTTGTAATATTGAGATAAGAATTTGAAGAAATTAAAGGTTTTCATATATTACGAGATCATATGAACAGCAAAGAACCTATAGGATATTAATAGTGGATTATGTACCTAGGCAGTAAAGTTGAGCTTTACTCCCGTTGTACATACGATACTTTATCTGAAATAGGCAGAATAAACGTTCTTTTTCGTTTTCTTTTCTTTCAATTCTCACTCACTTCTTCCTCCTTTTTGTCACTTTTAAGTGCCGCTCGTCGTGGGACGATAAAGTGCTATTTTACTGCCGCTCCGCAAGCAGAAAAAGAACGCTTATTCTTCCTATTTCAGATAATTTAAATTATTTTGGCGCAAGCACACACACACAAACACACACACACATATTTATATTAAGTAAAGATATAATAAGATTCCTTCAACCGCCTTAAAAAACTTTATTAAGTTCCCGTGATAGACTTTTAAACATCTACGAGTTGATCTTCAGGAGGAGGCACGTAATACAATTATAAAATGAAACGAACATACCTAGTGAAGTTCAACTACAACTGTATTAAAAATCAGTAATAAAATTTCATTCCATTAACTAAGCTTTTAGTTCATCCCAAATTATTACGACAATAATACTTTAAAGTAATGACAGTCAATTGCGGATGTGTCGGCGTATTTTTGTTTTTCATTCTGGACTTTAAAAATGTGAAAAACCAGGATGAAGTCGGGGCACTACGAGTTGATTTAGATGGTAGAGGCACTGACACAATTGAAGGGTCCGCGGTATAAACCTGTTAACTGACTTTTTTCCGAAATTTATCTTTTAGTATTTTCTGGAACTTTTTTTATATGCGATATCAGTTAACTACTGACATCGTCTTATGGGAAATCCGTGCTTTTTCTGACATCAGCTCAATTTGCTCCTAGAATATGCCAGTGAGACACATGTACCTGCACTGAAAAAATTTTTGCAATGAACTATTTGAAATTTTTGCAAGCACATCTAAATTCGACTCGCAATTCCAAACATCTTGACATTCAAAACTTGCTCTCAGCTTGAAAAAAACGCAAAAACATGCGCGTTTAATTTTCATTCAAATATTATAAAACTAACGTGTATTATTTTTCTCGAGTACATGAACAAAACGCGTTCTACAGTTTAAGAAAAAATATTGAAACTTGCAAAAATAACAACGATTTTCCTTCGACGTGGGAAATTTTCTAAAATTTTGGTTAAAAGGTTTATACTGCGGACCTTTCAATTGTTATCGAACTTCAGTAGGTATTTCGTTTAATTATATACTTAGTCTATAGTAACAGGTTTAACAATTTTAGTTGAAAATTCATCTTTTTCGTTTAAAGGTGCACTATTGTAGGTAACAATTTATAATATTAATTGAAAATTCACCACTTTGTTTGAAAATGTAACCATTTTTTTTTTAAATTTTTTGTTGTGTAAAGTCGGGTTTTTTTAGAAAAGTAACTTTCGAACTGAAAATTTAATTTATTCCAATTACGTATTGCATAATTTCAATTAAAAATTAAAGTTTATTTAAGCATTAATTTTTTCAATTGAACATTTAATCGTTTATGTTTTGGTTGACAGTTTAACTTTTTTACTGAAAATTGATTCTTGATTGTTGAAAATCCAACGATTTCAGTAGAAGATTCATTGTTTTATTTAAACAATGCAGTTTAAGATTCATCATCTTAGTTGAAAATTCATTGATTACTTGCTAATTCAACTATTTTCTTGAAATTTCGTTTTTTCGTTGTTGAAATTTAATTTTTTCAAATAAAAGTTTTGACTTCCATGTTTTGTTAAAAAATAATATTTTTAAGTTTAAAATGAATCTATTCACATTTTTAAGTTCAATAAAACTGTGTAACGGCTCGCCATTACTATTTTATTTTTAAAAATTCCCTGTTTTATTGTTACAAAACATTTTTAAAAATGCACCGAAATTTTTTCAATTATTCTCACTGGCATGATTTTTTTCGAAATAAATATAGCGGAAAATGCAAAGTCAAAAAAAAAGTTTCAAATTTGTTTGTGTTTTTTGTGTGTGATAAACCTCAAAAAAATCTGATTTGCCACAGAATACTCACCCAAAGGTCTATTTGTATCATTTTGAATTTTCTCAGATTTTTAAATTTCGAGGATCTTAGTGTAAAGGATTGAGAACAGTAATTTTCACAATAGTGTTGTCCAAATTTATACCTGTGAACTCAAAAAAACCTTTCAATCCCCTGCTGTTATGCATGTAAAATACCCGAAAAATGCAAAATAGCCGTTTTCTATCCAATTCATGCTAAATATAGTATTTAATTGAATTTGTTCAACATGAACTATTTTTTATTGATAAGTAACGAGTTTCCAGGTATTCTTAAAATAGTTTAAAAATTTTAATAATATTTGCCTCCCTTTTTAAATTTGTTAAATACTTAAACAATAATTATTGGTTTAAAATTTTCTTTACCCTTCAAAGCAAGAAAAGTTGATATTTTTGGAATCAATGACACAACAAACGGATTTTGAGAACAAAATTTTTTTTTTTGAAGATATTGAGCAATTTTTTAAAAAGTTTTTTTGAATGTAAATCGTGAAATGTTATTCTTTTCTCAAATTAATCATACAATTAACGAATGATGAGGATTTGATTTTTTTAGCTTAAGGTAGTTTGATTTAGTTTAGCTTAGGTTTTCTAGGTGCTTTAAGTTTAACTTAAGGTAGTTTATTATTAGTAAAAGTCTAGATTTTTCTCCTTTTTGGGGTCATTTCGCGGGCACAATAAAAGGGGATTTGAGGTGTCAAAATCAAAGGTTATTAAGTAAAAATTGTATGTCATTTTTTTAAATCGAGTTTTTCCACTTAAAGCCTTATGTCAATTTCAAAAGCCCGAGGATACACATAACATTTAAAAACTTACGCTTTTTTCTGTAAAATGAAAAATTGGTGGGGTGAGTGTCACTAAAAATCAAAGTTGAATTCTTAAAGGTATAAATATAGACCAGCCTATTGTGAAAATTTCTGTTTTTAATCTTTTGTACTAAGATCCCACAAATTTAATCTTCATGTGTCTAATTAGGTTTAACAATTTTAGACGAAATAGTTTAATATTGCAGGCTACAAGTTAACTGAATCGCTACAAAATATCTCCTATATATAAGATAGGAGACAACTAATCATCCAAGAGACAATAATGTTCAACAATTTCACAAAGATAATGTGATGAATCCGCGTATTTATTTAAAAAAATAGAAACTTTTGACTTTCAGAAAAATTACCGCTCTTTTGTTAATTCTAAATTTTTTCAAATGATCGAAAAGATTTTGAAAGAATGCGAAATCCGCCAAAAGATTAAAGAAATAAAAATTAAATATCGGGATTAGTTCAGAAATTTCAGGTTTTCAAAGAAGATGAATAAGATTCTTAACCGAGTTTGGCCCACCAAGAAATGCTTTCACTACTCACAGCAAGTAGTAGCGGCCGCCCAGTCTTCATGGGTGCGGATGACCTGCACGGCCGTTACTACTTGCACGACACTATTGCTTATACTACGAGAATCACTCATGTTTTTTTAGTTTTACTAAATTTGGTACATTTGGATTTTAGAGGTCGCTGACGATAATTTCTTATTCCTAGACTGTTTTCGTTCAATTTCGCCCAATTCTCGCTGTAAAAATGATTGGCTAACCAACTGTTTTTAAGAGAATAGTTTAATTTTCGACCTGACTGATGAGTTTTCAACTGAAATTATGAATTTTGAACGGCAATAGTTTAATTTTAAACGAAAAATATAAACTTTCAACTAAAACAATGAATCTTCAACAGAAATAGTTGGATTTTAAACAACAAAGAATTAATTTTCAAAAAAAAGATAAATTTTCAACCAAAACATAAATAATTAAATTTTATGTTAAGAAAACTAATATGCAACCAAACATGAATTTTTAACTAAAACTATGGAATATTCAATTGGAATAAAAATAAATAACTTTCCACGAGAAAAACAAATCAACTTTAAAAAATGGTTGCATTTTCCAACAAAGTGATTAATTCCTAACTAAAATCCTAAATCTGTAACTAGAATAATTGAACTTTTGACTAGCGTGGTTTCATCCTCAATCATGGAATATGAAATAGAAATTATAGTTAAATTTGAAGTTTGAAAAACAAAATAATAATTTAACTGAAAAAGAAACAAATTTTTAACAAAATAGTTAAATTTTCAGCAAAAATATTCTTTTCCATCCAAAGAAAATACAAGTTTTCTCTTTGAATAGCTCATATTTCAGCATCGCAATGAATTTTCAATTAAAATGATAAATTGTCAAAATAAAATTAATTAATTAATTTTTCATAAAAAAGTTTAACTTTTGACCTAAAAGATGAATTTTCAACCAAAATAATTTATAGTTTTACTGAACATGTGGGTTCTCAAGGAAATAATTAAATTTAAGTTTTCAAATAACAAAGAAATTTTTTTATAGTTTGCATGCCTTAAAGGTTTTTTAATTTTCTTGAAATCATTAGAATACACGTTAAATTATTTTAAATTCTTTAGGAAATTTACTTCTTATCTTTTCGATATACACTTTTATATGTGATGCTTGTCAGGTTTGTATAAAAGCATTATAGAGATTATTTTAAATGTAATTAAGATACGGTGAAATAAATTATGTGTGTGTAAATAATTCTTGTTTTTACGTTTTTTGTGTTTGTCTGGTGACGTAGTATGATCTAAGACGATGCCACTAAGTCGTTCGAAAAGCTTCACAATATTTCCTTTTTACTGTTTCAATAAAGCTGAAAATGTGACACAATCGCATTCTTCTCTTTTATTTTAATAATAATTAAAATTTGTACTATTTTATTGAATTTTATTTTCAAGTTGAAAAACAACAACTGATTTCAAAGTTTCTCGAGGCCTCTAAAAAACATTTTTAAGGCTATTTTTAACGAATAAAACAAAAAAGACACATCCTATCGAAAAAAATATTCATAAAAAATGCACAAAATGGAGTTATTTCTTTCTCATTTTTTTTTAAATCAAAATTTTATTTTTCGTTTTTCTTCAACAAAATTAAGAAAACTATTATGAAAATCTAGTAGAGCATTAAAAAAAACGTTCATTTTTTTGACTTCTTCGCATCGGACGCTTTTTTGGCTCCAAACATTTATTTTCCTCGTGTTCTTTTTTTTTAAACACCATAACTTTGGTCATTTTCATGGTGTCAAAAAAAGTCATAAAAATAAATTGTTCTTTTTTATTTACTATAAATAGCGGTTCATAACATTTTTAAATTTTGAAGAAAGTTTTCTCAAAATTGTGCACCCGACCGCATACCCAAATTTTTTATTTTTAATTTTTAGAAAGGGCAAGTAAATTTTCTTTCAATCATAAAAAATAAGATAAAAATAAAAAAGTGAAATTTTTGGAAAAAATACACAAGTTGCAATCTAATTTTAATTAATAATTTTCTTGACAGAATACACACTTTTTTATAATAAAAATAAGAAAAAAGATTTATTTAAATACTAATGCATATTATGAATTATAACACAGGCCCACAAAAAAAACAAAAGTGTCTGTGCAATTGACCAGACCTATATATTCTTATGTATTTTTCGATGCTGAATCCCAATTTTGCAATAAAAAAGTAGGGTCCAGCTACTTTTTTATGGGGTTTTGATCGAAAAACCTCATTTTTTACGGTTTTTTCATGGTTTTTTTAAATAAAAAAAAATAAAGAAAAATTTTATTTCTTTGACTTCAGAATCGAATTCTACGGGAAAAAATACATCGAAAATCATGTTTTGATTTTTTTTTACAAAAATTTCAACCCACCATACGGCGATGAAAAGGCAGAAAATCGCGAAAAGTGAAAATTTGCTTCAAATTTGATTAAAATGACATTAAAATCAAGTTTTACGATTTTAAACCCATTTATAAACATTGAAAATACTTTACTGGGGGTTTTTGAGGTCGCTGATCACGAATTTTAAGTCATTTTTTTCAAAAAACAACTCCTATTTGGCGTAAGTGGACAATAAACGTGATAAATTGATATTTTTTTCAAAAAATCGATGTTTTGGATACTGTTCTGGAGTTTTTCCACTACATGATTCACAAAACTAGAACTTTTTTCGACCCTTGATCATAAAGTAAGACTTAGAACCTATGTATAGCGATATTCATGAACTCCATTATAATATTTTTAGCTTCTTTTAAGAAGTGCCTTAGAGTTTTAATGGGTTAATCAATTGAGTTTGTAGAATTTTCGCTAATATTTCGCAACTTGGATAGTGAGATGTTGGATACTAGATATTTGCTAGCATAATGAACTTGAACTTTGCAGTCATTAGATACTCTCTGCATTTTGGATAGTTGAATTAAACTATCTAAAGTTTATAACTTATATTGCTACTCAATAGCAGTACTATCAAAAACCTGCTGCTAC
>NC_046659.1:126713096-126718846 GCF_010883055.1 Belonocnema kinseyi | reverse complement strand
TATATAGTAAAAATAATCTTTTAGAAGATTCGAAATGATTTTCAAACATTTTTAATATGTAAAATCAAAATTTCAACGAAAGAGTTGATTTTTAAGAAATTAGGCTTCGTAACTTATCAAGAGACTAATTATTCCATTCAACGCTTTCTGCCACGCTACCCCTTTACCCTCTCCATAATTGTTTCTCACATTCCCTACTTCTCTTATCCTCATTTCAATTTTTTGTTTAATTGAAGATCATTTGAAATTTTTCCAGGAATTTTAAAGCAAGAAAATCAAAAATTCCTAAATATCCCTTTAATTAACTTGAATTATTTATGCAATTGTTTTTAAGTCTTTCAGATTCTTTATCGAAAATTTGGAAATCTTTCCTGTTTTAAAATTTTTTTTTTTAATATTCTCTTTAATTTTATTTAAAAGAAATAAAGAATTACCATGAATATTCACAGGAATCTTGAGAATAAGTCTTCATAATATTGTTTTGAAAACATAAAAAATCTAAAAAAAAATTAAAAAATTTAATTTAATAACTTTCAAAAATCTAAATTTTCTATAAAATTTATCGGTGCGTGTAATTTTCTGGATGTCGATAACGACAATTTTTTATTATTGATATCTGCAGTTTACAGATTTTATAATTAGAGAATCATTTACAATTTAAAGTTTCTCTTCAAAAAAATTTCTCATTTTAAAATGTCGGTTAACAAAATTTTCAACAACAAAAAAACTGAAAACCGCCATATGTAACAGTCATATTTAAGCAATATGCAACCAATCAGGTACTCAGCAAGAATGAGTGCGAGTTTTTCGAGAACTTCCTTTAACCCATTTTTTCGATGATTCTTTTTTTTCTGTTTTGAATAATGTCGGTAAAAAAACATTTCTATCATTATATGCACACTACTATATATTTAAAAAATTTTAAGTTTATCAAAATCAACAAAATTCGAAAAGTCTAGCAGAAACGGAGTATTATATGGTCTTGGATATCTTTTTGAATTGTGGACTGATGATTTGAAAAAAGAATGTGACGTTGACTTCGAAACAGCATGGCCCAAAATTGCTAAGCCTCTTGAAAAATTTATTAAAATTTACCGTGGTTTCACTAAAGAACGATCCAATTCCCCAGATAATGATAAATTATACAATGAATCTTTGACTAAATGTCACATAGGTGAACCGTTGAAGAAAGCAGCACTGGATGTTATTACAACAGCCCTACCATGTGCTAAGAAAGAAACTCTGGACAAACATTATGAAACTGCCAAGTCTCACGTGTGCTAAAACTTGTGTCTAGTTAAGCCACTATATGTACGTTTCATTTTTTATATTAATTCCATATTATAATTTCATTTATTTATACTTTTTCTGTGTGACGCAACCAATTAGTTTTTCATTCACTTCTTCAATTCAATTTTGGTCGGATTTTGAATTTTTTTAAAGTTCATTAAATTCTGAAGAGCTTGACGCTCCAAACATGTGTCCCCTTTATTAATCTTTTTTCCACTCAAAGTATGGAATGTCATTTAATTACAAAACTAATTTCAAGATTAATAGTAACCATTTTTATAAACAATTCTTGTGGCAGAATATTGAAATTTAAGATTTTTTCAAATTATCATTACTTACAATCGCGAGAACGACAGGTATTACTTAAAATAATAAATGTTTATTAATATTTGATCAAATATAACAATTGAAATTTCTGTTAGAAAATTAGATTCAAAAATTTAAAACTTTCGCCCTTTCGCATAGATTTTTTTTTCTTTGCGCTGAGAATGTTTTATGCTATTGGGCGAATGACTGCTAGTCACAAAAATATTAGAAAAGCTAAAATTAATTCTCAATCTAAGAATTATTTATAACAATGGTTATTCGTAGCTTCTAAAATATTTCTATGACTAACAGTCATTCCTCCAACAGCTAGAAACGTTTCCAGCTCAAAAATTTATTTTTCAATGTGAAACAGCCAAAATTTGGAGTTTTTTTATAAAATTTGTTTATAAAAATTTAAATTGTTATATTTTCTTAAATATTGATGAATATTTTGTTATTGTAATGAATAAGACTGTAGTGGGTTAAATGGGTGTGTACAATTCTAAGCCTCTTTAACATTACTTGATTCTTTCGGTTTTCTAGCAGGATGTTGCTGTTTTCAAGGACGTGTTTTTTTATTTCATGAAGTTTTGTCATAGGAGGTGTTTTCCATACCTTATTCCAGATTTCGATGGTAGTTCGACTGATTGTTTTACGTAAGTCTCGCGGTTCAATTTATGCGATTTCATTAAGTTCAGAAAGAGTACAGGCTGACTTCGATAGTTTATTTGCATCCTCATTTCCTTTAATTCATATGTGTGATGGAATCCAGAAAAGAGTTATTTCTTTTCCCAGGTAGTGTAACTTTGAAAGTGATTCCTGAATTGCTTGAGTAATGTGATCGAATTTTATGTGATTTTGAATAGCCTTGATGCTTTAATTTTTCTTCTATTCTAACGTAGAAGGGCTGTGGGTAGTTAGGGCGTTGCTCATATTTCTCTTGATGGTTTCCTTTAAAGGTGACATCATACGCAGGATTTTCTGGCTAATGAGAAGTTTTCGATCAGCTCCCTATTTTTTTCCTAGAGTTTTAATATTATTTAGTTTATTTTTGTAGTCGTCCTTGAGTTTTCTAATGTAGGGTTTCCGTGTAAAATGTTTGTCGAAAATTATTCCAAGAATTTGTATGGTGTCTGTAACCACTAGTTCTTGATTATTGAGGTAGGGGACTGGATTCCTAGGTTGGGATCTTCATCTTCAGAAAAGTATGCACATTGACTTTGTTGCTGAGAATTTGTAATCAGTAACATTTGACCATTCTTGGAGAGCGTCGAGACATATTTGCATAAGCTTTTCTGTAGTTTGAAGATTCATTCCTTTGCAGAAAACTTGTGTTATCTGCGAACTTGCTGCTTTTAACTGGTTTGAGAGCACTTGAATAATCCTATTTCTCCAGATCATTTGATACGCCTTTTCAATATCAAGGCAGACTGTGAGGAGATGTTGATTATTTATTAGGGCATCGCAGATATTGGCTTCCAGGTTTATTAAGGGATCGAAGGTGCTTCTGTTTTGTCTAAAACCACTCTGGTTTACATCGAAAAAATTCATCTTTTCCAGATACCATCTTAGTCTTTTGTTAATAATTTTCTCCATTAGTTTGCCAATAGTGCATGTTAAGGCAATAGGTCTGTAGTTGGTATATTTGCGCTCATCTTTCCCGGATTTTGGGATAAGGATGACTATAGATTCGCCCCACTGTTTAGGAAAGACTCCGTACTTCCATATAACTTTGAACAAAGTGAGAAGATAAACCAAGGATATGTTTGGGAGATTTTTAAGATATATATTCGGGATTTTATCTGGACCTGGAGTTGTATTTTTGCATTGCTTTAATGTAGACTTAATTTCTCTGACTGTGATGCTGGAATTAATTGGAGAGTTATCGTCCATGTTGAAGGTTTGTTCCCGGTTGCTGTTAACATTTTTGAAATTTAGGAATCTAGGGTTTTAGTTTGAATCACTGGAGTTGTTTTTTAAAAGTATGTAATTTCATTTACCATTTGTTTTTTTGTTGTATTTTATGTAAGATATAGATCTTTTTTAAATTAGAACATTGCTTTATTTTCAGAAACAAGCAAAAAGATCAATGCTTGTAAAAAGTGACAAGAGAACCAAAGCATAATATTTATGTAACCACTTGAAATGTGTTAATTAATTAGGAATCTAATTATCTACTGTACTATACACGGGTTTTACGGCGATTTTCGTTGTGTACGACAATAAAAAAATATTTACTATTGTAGGTGAATACTAGTACAAATATTGTTTTGTTAATACAATTTTGCTAGATAGGCACAGCCACTAGATTGTTAAATTTATTATTAATATGATTATTATTATAACCAAAGTAATTAGCGTTAAATAAAGAGTTAAACAAAGAATAAAGCTACCGTTGTTGTTAAATACGATGAAACCTACTTGCAATTATGTTAAAACAGGGGCGTCGGAACGATTTTTTTCATGGATCCTGCATCGGGATCAGCATTATGAACCCTGCATTAGGATCAGGATTCTTAAGGGCATGTGACACAGCTAAATACCTATATTACCGACCACACTTTTTCAGTTCACTGAATGTTTTTTTGAACCTAAGAACTTTCTTTGTAAATAAAATATCGAGCTGATACTTTGGGAAATGTATTAGAGTACAATAAAGTACGTTTAGGTACTGCTATTTGGTAGGAACTTCACTGAAAATTATTTCATCTTTTTTCTGAACCTCAACATTTTTTGAACGTTCGAACTTTTTTTATACCTAAAATATCAGCCTCAAACTTTGGGAAATGCAAGAGACGAAAGAAAAAAACGTTTAAGTACAAAGCTTAATAATAAAAGATGTAAAAAAATATATTTTAACAATCAATTCAAACGGCATCAGCCGGTAACGTTGTACACGAAAATACGAAACCTGTCGGCCACTAGACGAGGCTCTAGACAGTTCGTATTTTCGTGTACAACGTTACCGGCTGATGCTGTTGGAATTGATTGTTAAAATATTTTTTTTTTACATCTATTATTATTAAGCTTTGTGCTTTAACGTACTTTTCTTTCGGCTCTTGCATTTCTCCAAGTTTGAGACCGATATTTTAAGTATAAAAAAAGTTCGAACGTTTAAAAAATTTCGAGGTTCAGAAAAAAGATGAAATAATTTTCAGTGAAGTTCCTACCAAAATGCAGTACCTAAACGTACTTTATTGTACTCAAATACATCTTCCAAAGTTTCAGCTCGATATTTTATTTACAAAGAAAGTTCTTAGGTTCAAAAAAACATTCAGTGGACTGAAAAAGTGAGGTCGGTAATATAACTATTTAGCTGTGTCACATGCCCTTAATTCTTTAAAAAGAAATTTAGCCCGCTACGCACCTAATGCTCTCTTTACAACAATAATGTTATCATTGTAAACCCCAGGAATAAATTCAAACTTTGAATTGGATAAAAACGCTGCAGCACGTTTATCTGAAGAAAGATTAAATTTATCTGACGAAAATAATTATTTGACATAATTATTTTCGATAAAAGAAAGAAAACAAAGGAAATTTAAACTTACAAACTAAAAATAACGCAGAGATTTTGAACCGAGCCGGGGGGGGGGGGATCACTTTTTATTGTAAATTCAAAGATATAGGCCTAAAATAAACACACAAGAGGGGATGTATATGTGCATATGTGTATCTATGTATGTGTATATGTATAGATATGTGTGTGTATATATGTGTATATATGCATGTGTGTATATGAATATGTGTGCATACTTATTCTTTCCAGTCGCGACGCCTAAAATGAAATTTGTTGTTAATGGTTCTTTTTCTGTCAAAAATTATACTACCTGGCTCAAAACTGAATCATTTTCTTCAAAATTCGACAATTCTGTCAACATTCATCCTTCTCGTTTAATAATAATTTTTATTCGGTGGTAAATTCAATTTTTTTTAATTGGGGGTACAAATGTATGTTTGAAAACTGATCTGTTTTAGTTGCTTGACATTTTCTTCTCAAGTGACAGTCTATCTATATTGTTGAAAATACAACTGTTTTATCGAAAATACCGGTTTTTTTGCTGTGATTCGGATATGAATATTTCTTGAAAATGAGTCTTTTTGGTCTTTTTTTATTCCTTTTTCTGGATCTACATTTTATATTTCTCCAATTC
>NC_046659.1:126711630-126712996 GCF_010883055.1 Belonocnema kinseyi | reverse complement strand
TTTGACTAACTCTCTAAGTCTTTCATCCGCAACAACAAAGTCAATTATACTGCGGCTATTTCCTTTAGACCAGGTGTACATGTGGATCATTTTATGCCTAAAACAAGTATTTCTAATAAACAGATCCCTTTCTAAGCATAGACAAACTAATTTATCTCCGTTATAGTTTGTTCTTGGATCCCCAAAATGACCTAATACTCTTTCTGTATCCTGATTTTGGATGCCCACCCAACCGTTCATGTCTCCTAGTAGAATTATTCTTTCCCCATGTTCGCAGATGCTTATTGTGTCATTTAAAGTGTCCCGGAAGGCGTCTTTCACTTCTCTAGGATCACTATCAACCGGCGCGTAACATGCTATAATAAATAGTCTTCTGATTCCTACTTTCATTCTAGCTCACAGCAGTCTGGGAGACACGAAGCCATGGTCTCCGAGATGCTGCTTTGCTCTTTCATTCAAAATGAGACCTACTCCTTGTTTACCATGTGATTCACAGTCTACTCCTGACCATATTTCGAATCCGCCTTTCAAAACGCCGTTTTTTATGTCTTTAGTTTCGCATCCCTTTTTCTTTATTTCGGGCACGCATAAAATATCTAGTTTCTTCACGTACATAGTTTCAAGCAATTCTTTTACCTTGAGATCATTTACTCCCCTAGAATTCCAAACACCCAGTGTCCATTCGTCGCCTGAAACATGACCTTTAGATTTTCCGTGTGCATGCCTTTTGTCATTAAAAGTTCCAGTCCTTTCCGAGGCTATTTTGTAGTTTGTATTATTCATTGTTTAGATTATACGCCCAACTAACACCTTTATGCAATAAGTTTATTTTCTGAGTCGAAATCATGTCAAAGTTAAGTATCAAATCGTCATATGGTGGAGATTGTAGTTATAACGTCAGTCCCACCAAAAGCTTCAGTTAATAAGGGAGGGTTTGGAGAGGGGGGAAGTAGAACTGGAACCGAGAGAGTCGTCTTGGGTTTGTGTTTTTGTTTTCATGCTGAGAAGGTCACCAGCCTTCAGCAGCGTTGTGATATATGGAAGTTAGTATCTGGCCGTCTTCTCAGACCGTCACCAAAGACTTATATATATATATATACACACACACACACACACACATATATATATATATATATACATACATATATACATATACACATACATAGATACACATATACACATATACATCCCCTCTTGTGCGTTTATTTTAGGCCTATATCTTTGAATTTACAATAAAAAGCGATCCCCCCCCGGCCCGGTTTACAATCTCGGCGTTATTTTTAGTTTGTAAGTTTAAATTTCCTTTGTTTTCTTTCTTTTATCGTGAAATTATAATGAATTGCTATGAATTACTTATCTTTAAGTA
>NC_046659.1:126686449-126711530 GCF_010883055.1 Belonocnema kinseyi | reverse complement strand
GTGAATGAGACCCTACTTAGAAGAGACATAAGAAGTCACAGAAACACGAGAGCCTGCATGAAAAAATTCATGGACATAAAAGAAGCTAGAGAAGTATGCCAGCACAGGAAAGTATGGTGGAAAATAGTTAATAAAAAGAGTGTCAATAGAGTGAACGACGCCTGAAACAAAAGACCTTGGCTATTAATGGACCCAAGTGGGGAACCTTACATAACGGCTACATAATCAAAAAGATAAATTTTCAACAAAATAGATCCATGATCAACTAAGAATATCTATTTTCAAGCAAAAGTTGACTGGTTAAGTTTTTAGTTAAAAATATTAATTTAAAAAAATAATAATAGTATCAAAATAGTTCACCTTTCCACAAAATAGATTAATTTTTTGTTAAAAGAATGAAGCATCATTAAAAAAAAAAATTTTAATAAAGTGGATCAACTTTAAGCCAAGAAATAGGGGAACAATTGGGTAATAAATTATTTTTAATAAAATTTTGGTGGGTAACATGTTAAGTAGAATAAGAAACGAATTTCAAACTAAAATGACAAATGTTCATTAAAGATGCATTTTTAATCAAGCGGTTCAACTTTCTACCAGGTATAGTTATTTTTTTATCAAAAAGATGAATTTTCAACCAATCAGATAAATTTTGTACTAAAAAAGAATAAGGTGGTTTAATTTTCAGTCAAAACATGTAAATTTCCCCCAAAAAATTGAATAGACAAATTAACATTGAAAATATTAGTTTTTAATATATGAAGCTTCAACACGAAAACTGAATATTTATTAAAATATTTGAATCGTCAAGAAAGTATAATGAAATTCACAACCAAATAGATTAATTTTCTGCCAAAAAAGAATTTTTTTAAACGACTACTAGGTTGAATGTTGGAATCGATTTGTTAAAAAAAAATACTTTTTTTGTAAGAAATTAATCTTCTTGGTTGAAAATTTCACTATACCTTGTTGAAGAATAAAATATCACGTCCAAACCTGCTCGACTAAATGCGAAATACGAACTTTTTTTTTATCAAAATTTTCGGAAGAGATCGTAGAATCTGTTGGCATGTGAAAGGATTCTTTTACAGGCGGAGAAGTTTAATTAATTTTCAATTGTTTAAAACAAACGATTATTCCAACAATAAAAAAAATCTTTTTTCCTACCAAACAATTTTTTTAGCGTAAAGTATACTTCGTAAAAAAATTTTCATAACTCAGTTATTGAATTTCGATAAACCGTTCGCGAGTGATCCATTTTTTAAGAAAAAATTACCAAAACCTTTGATTGTTAATAACTTTAAAAAGGGTAAATTTTCTGCAAAAATATTTTAGATTTATTTTGATATAAAAACAAATTGAAAAATGTCTATATTTAACCTAGACGTAGCTGATTTATATATCACATATTTATAATAAATCTTTTTGTCAGATAAACGTGCCGCAGCGTTTTTATTCAATTTAAAGATAAATTCTATTGCTGGGATTCACTCTGCTTGTACTTTCCTCACAACATTTTCTCATTGCGTACAATTTTATAAAGGTTGAATAAACAAACCTTGATACTAAAGTTTAAGATTTCTCGACAATTAGAATTTGATAGAATTTTTGCAGGTCTGGAAAGCAGGTTTTAATATATGTTTTGCGTGGTTAAGATATTAAATATTTGTTAAAATTATCAAAATGTTTAGTAATTTTGAATAATATATTTAATAGGACTGCATTAAGTTTATATTAAAAAAGCGTATTCTAAACTATTAAATTTACTGAAAGTAATAGAAATTTGTACGGATTTAAGCACAAAAAATTTGAATGTAACAATTCTTTGCTACCATTTTTTTTTAATTTCAAAAGAAGTTCGGATTTGTTTAAATGTAAGTTTCAATTTTCTATAGTATACATGTTTTAATTTTGTTTCATGTTTCTTTAAAATATTTAATTTAGTTCTCAATTTCAACGTCTTCCTAATGAAACTGTCTAAATTAGAAAGCTTTAGTATGAAGGTTTTGAATTTTTGAAGCTTCTGTTTACAAATTATTTATAGGTAAAATTATCCAACTTTAAAAACTTCTATTCAGAAATTATACAAGTTGAATTTGTTTTCAATCAACTCGAAATATTGTCTAGTTTTTAATTTTTATCCGTCTAAAATATTTTTAATTAAAACGTCTTAAATAAAACAAATTTTGTAAAATAATTTCAATAGTTTTCTTTGGAAATTTCCGTATTATTTTTTATATTATTTCATATTATTTTTCTTCAATTTTTAATAAAGTCCATATCATCGTCTTAAAATGTTATTTAAAATAATAACTTAAGATATTATTGAATTAAATTAATAATTATTAAGAATATTTTTCAGAAGCAGTACGCTTGATTACATTTTTTATTTTATAGTTATTTAATATAACTGGATATTTTTTAAAGAAAATGCATTGAGATTCATCAAAATTAATGAGTACAATTTACTTGCAATTATAGAATACATTAAAAAGCAACAATAGATTACTATAAACCATAAGAAATTTTCTTTTTTTAATAAAATTCATATCAGCATGTTAAAATTTTGCTTAACAAAATAATTTCGGATGTTATTAAGTTAAATCAATTAATATTGAATATATTGTTTATAAGCTTGCCGTTTGCCGTTCAATTGATTATTTATCCTAAAAAAGTTGTGTAAAGTACTTTATTGCAACCTCCAATTCTAACCTCAAATTCTTCCAACTGCTTAAGTAGATAACTAATTTAATAGTAACTCATAAAATTTAATTTTTCTATAAAAATTAGCAAGTATAAATTTAAATTTGATGTTATAGATTAATAATAAATATTATAAATATTAATAAGATTAGTATTATCGATTTACTTAAAAATTCAACTGTTAG
The DNA here is from genome assembly GCF_010883055.1 of Belonocnema kinseyi. Lineage (NCBI taxonomy): Eukaryota > Metazoa > Arthropoda > Insecta > Hymenoptera > Cynipidae > Belonocnema > Belonocnema kinseyi. The sequence goes on along the minus strand of NC_046659.1, from coordinate 126,708,645 downwards.
ATTGTAAATTAACTTTTCTGTTGAAAATTTATATTTTCGGGATAAAAATATAACTATTTTGAAAGAAGCTCGTCTTTTTGGCATGAAAATTCATTCCTTTTGGTTCAAAAGTCTACTATTACATTTTTTTATCGATTTCACCTTGATTAAAATAAATACATAAATTAAAAAAGTGTTTAATCAATCTCAATAATTTTTTGTTTAAAAATGGTAATATTTGATTGAAATGATTAATATTTCAACTTTGTTGTCGAAATTATGTTATATTGTTTATTTAAAATTTATCTTCATTAACGTTGATAAATGAATTTGAAAATGTGTTAAAGAAAAACTCAATTACTTTTTGGTTAAAAATGTTATTATTTCGTTGAAAATAAAGGGATTTTCTCTAAACAATTAATTTTTTCTAATTAAATAGTTTTGTTAAAAAATCGTTATTTTCGGTTAAAAAATCCACTGATTTGTACAAAATTCATCATTTTACTTGAAAATTCCACCGGTTGGTGGTAAATTAATTTTTTTTGTTGGAAATGCATATTTTAGAGTTAAAATTTAACTATTTTGTAGGTAATATATAATAATAGACTTTTCGACCCAAAAAGAATGAATTCCCATGCTAACAAAACGAGTTTTTTTTAAACAGTTATATTTTTAACTCGAGAATATAAATTTTCAACAGAAAAGTTAATTTACCACCAAACATTTGAATTTCCAAGTGAATCGCTAATACTGACCTTATTACTATTTATAATACCTAATAGGAGTTCTGGTATAAGCTTTTCACCCCACCCCCTTTCATCAAAAAAGGATGAATTTAAAAAAAAATTAACTTTCAACCAAATAGTTTAATTATAAGCGAGAAAAAAGAATTTTTCGTAAGGACAGTGGAATTTTGAACCAAAAAGCTTATTAGGAAATAAAAAAGATGAATCTCCAACCAAAAAAGAAGCGAGTTTTTTTACCAAAAGGACAATTTAAAAAAAAAAACAGTTGAATTTCGTATCCGAAATTATGAATTATAAAAACAATGAACAAATAGCTTAATTTTCTACTCAACAAGATTTTTTTCTATAAAAAAGTTGAATCTTAAATTCGAAAAGATTAATTTTTGACAAAAGAGTTAAAGTTTCCAACAAAAAGATCAATTTTCTACCAAAACGCAAAGTAGTTGAAGTTTTAACCAATAATAAATTTTAAACTAAGAAGATTAATTTTCTACACAGAAAAATTTTTTTACATGATTTAATTAAGTTTTGAAATACGAGTTATTGGCAAAATATTTAAAGCCTCAACCAAAATGATAAAATTTCATCAAATAAGATTAACTTCTTCCCTGAAAAGACAGATTTGTTGTTGAAGATTAACGCATAGAAATGTAATGTGTTTTCATATCAATTTAATCTCCAAAATGAAGATATGAATTTTCAACTTAAATGATGAATCTGCAACAAACAAAAAAACGAATTTCTTGAACAATGCAATGGTCATAACCGAAATGCTTAATTACTTTAGGGCTCGTACTTGTACTTTGGAAGATGACCATTTTTTGTAAACCATTGCTTAACTGTGTCCAATTGACTAAGATTACCAGGATCAAGCTGTCGGAGGGGTTCCATCCCCTTTAAAGCAACGTCAGAAGCCAATTGCACTACAACTTGATAATCACTATGGACTTCACCTGTTGATGTTCTTATCCAAGGAGGAAGCTCTCCCTATACGTCGAGGCGACAGTAATAAATAGAGCTATTCTTCATTCCACCTGAATGAAGATTGAAGCAACACCTAATTTTCTAGAGAGAAAAAATACGTTTATAAAGTTTTTGCACACTAGTGAAAAGTTGGATGGTAAAAAAAGCTTTTATTCAACACTCGACCAAACTGACCATCTTTTTCCCCTGAAAATAGGGGCGTAAGTAGAATATATTTCACGTAAACTGCATTTGCAGAGGGAAAGTAAGATGTGCGGGGCGAAAGTAAAATTTGTGCTGAAAATTTGAAATTTGCTGGGCGAAAGTAAAATTAGCGGGGTGCAAGTAAAATTAGCGGAGTGAAAGTGAAAATTGCAGAGCGACAGTAAATTTTTAGGGGGGGAAAGAAAAATTAGTGGGGTGAAAATAAAATAAATGGGCGGAAGTAAAAATTGCAGCGCGAAAGTAAAATTTTCGGGTCAAGTAAAATTTGCGAATCGAAAGTAAGTTTTGCGGAGCAGAAGTAAAATTAGTTGGGTGCAAGTAAAATTAGTCGAGCGAAAGTAAAATTCGTGGGGAGAAAATGAACTGTTTGGGGCGCAAGAAAAATTAGCGGGAGGAAAGTAACATTAGCGGGACGAAAGTAATGTGAGCGGGCGAAAGTAAAATTAGCAACATGAAAGTAAAATTTGCAGGGTGAAAGTAAAACGTGCACGGGGGCAGTAAAATTTGCACGGTGAAAGAAAAATTAGCGAAGGAGAAGTAACATTAGCGGGATAAAAGTAAAATTTTTGCAGCGAAATAAAATTTTCTTGACATAAGTGAAATTACGAAGCGAAAATAATATTGCTGGAGTGAAAGTAAAATTTGCGGGGTGAAAATGAAATTTGCTGGGCAAAAGGAACATTAGCGGGAAAAAAAGTTAAATAAGTGGGCGAAAGTAAAATTAGCAGCACGAAAGTGAAATTTGCCAATTTAAAGTAAAATTTTCTGCGCAAAAGTAAGGTTAGTGGGCGAAAGTGAAACTAGCGGACCGAATGTAAAATTAGCGAGGCGCAAGTAGTAGTAGCGATGCGAATATAACATTAGCAGGGCGAAAGTAAAATCAGTGAGAAAAAGTAAAAATAACGGCGCAAAAGTAAAATTAGCGGCGCAAAAGTAAAATTTGCAACGCCAAAGTAAAATTTACGAGGCAAAAGTAAATAAATCTGCTCAGAAAAAGTAAAGTTAGCTGGGCGGAGGTAAAAACAGCGGACCGAAAGTAAAATTAGCGAGGGGGAAAAGTGAAATTAGCAGAGCCATAGTAAAATTTGCGAGGCGAAAGTAAAATTGTCATTTTTTCTTTAAAGTTCCGATTGGTCAACGGTCGCCATAATGAAAATCGAAGTTGCTCCGAGCTGATCAGAATTTAAGCCACAAACAAAGCTATAGAAAAATCCGTCAGAACCGCTTTTTGCAGGAAAATGGTGGCCACGGTAGAGAGTGGAATAAATAGAATACGCAGTGACAATTCCTTCAAAGAGACGTGAAGTTTCTGTTACAACGTAAGTGATGACACAACAGTGCACGGAAAGTTTGTGCGCGCTGCAGTGGCAATATTTGAAAAGTTTCTACGATAGGGTTGGGTTGTAACTCGCGAAAGTATAAATACGCTAAGGTTTGTCATAACAGACTTGGAAACTCTAGATGTTTTAATTACTATAACTGTTGGCCCTCACAGTTTCTCAAGGGGCAGGGTGAGAAACGGTTGCAACTCTCGCCTCGGAAAGGCTGCAGTCCGCGAGTACTCACTTGAGTATGTTACGCAATATTATGCATTTCGATAGGAAACGGTTCATTCAGTTTCTCAATTAAAATCAAAATAACTAAGACCATAATGACTAAGATGAATTTTCAAGAAAATAACTGGAACCTCTACAGAGTTTTTTTTCTTTCCATAAGAGATGAATTATCAGAAAAAAATCACTATTCAACCAAAACTTTAACTAAACAACTGAATCTTTAACAAAATAGTTCATTTTTTATCCAATTAATGTAATTTTCAATACAAAAAAGGTGAATTCTCAAAAATATAGCTGGATCCTCTAAATAATTTTTTTTTATCAGAAGCGACGAATCTACATAAAAAATTACTATTCAACCCAAATGTTAAAGTTTGTACTTTGAAAGTTTTTTTTTTCAAATACATACATTATTATGAACTAAATACGTAAATTGCCATACCATTTTCAAACCAAAAAAGCGAATTTTAAGCAAAAAAGTAAATGTTTAACAAAATAGTCAATTATTAACCAGTTTGTTGACTTTTTGACAAGATATTGAAAGTTTCTGCAAAAACGAATTTGAAACAGAATATTTCAATTTTCCACCAAAGAGATGAATTTTCGACTAAAACTATGAATCTTCAACCAAACAACTGTTTTTTTAACAAAGTAGTTCAATTTTTAACAAATTAATTGAATTTCAGATGAAATAAGATAAAATCTCAACAAAATAGCTGGATCCTCTACAGATTTTTTTACGAAAAGAGACGAATTTTCACCATTGAATTTTTAACCAGAAGAAACGGATTTTCATCAGAATAACTGAATCTTTAATCAATTTAGAATAATTTCCTATAAAAATAGTTAAATTTTCAACCAAAAGAGATCAATGTTAAAACAAAAAAGCCGAATTTTAAACAAAGAAAGAAACAAATTTCCACTAAATCGTTGAATTTTAAAACCAAGAAGACGGATTTTTTGCAAAACAGATTAATTTTCAAACCGAAAACATTAATTTTTGAGAAAAAAGTTATGTTTTAACTGAATTGTTCAACTTTCGACCGAAATACTGAATCTTTAACCTCACTAAATGATGATTATCTCGTATTTCCAGAAATTAATTGCAAAATAATGTTCTCGTATTTCTGATTGAAGAAATTCTGTAACTTTTTCAACAATTTCCATTTGTTTAAATTTTTTATGTTTCAACTGCTGAAAAATTAGTACTTTCTTGAAGTAATAAAAATTATTAATGGTTGTTAGAAATTATATATTTCTTCTCTCTTCTAAAATTAATGAGGAAGTTCATTAGTTAATTTATGAACCAATTTATGTATTAAAAAGACTACATTTTCAAGATTTGATGAAAAAAATCTGAGCATATAGAAATTGTTTAAACAATTGGATAATTTTTTGAACTAAAAATATGATCCGAAAGTTCTTTAAGTCTGTTACTATTTCCTGAATTTATGAGATCTTTATAATTTAGAATTGAAACTAAAACTAAAACTATTATTAAATAAATATACTTATTACTAAAAAACAATAAATTTATGTTGCGATAATAACAAAAATTTCCGTTTCAATAATAAATTTTCCATAAAATTACTATTTTAAATTTATTAGAGCATTTTTCGAGCACAATACAAACGGGTTGAAAATGGTTCGTTGACAGTTTTTAAATAGTGACTGAACACTGAAATTCAATTTCCAAAAATATAATAAAAATTAATTGTATTTCCTATTTTTTCAAATTCGGGATGCACAATAAATAATTTTTCATGAATATTTATGAAATCCAAGGGACTTTTTAATATTCTAAATAAACAAAATGAGAGAAAGACGTTTCCAATGGTTTCAAAATATCCATTTCTCGTGATACTTTATTAATCAAGAATAACTGTTCACTCTTATCAATTTTATAAAAAAAATTAATTTAAATCTGCTGGTTGAAACTAGGCGACAATCTGCATTTTTTTTTATCCAATTTCAGTACAAATTTAATTTTTGTTATCAAGAATTAAAAACTTTTATACGTATTATTTATTTACAATACATTTTTCATGAATTTCGGTTAAAAAAACCATGTCTTTGGAGCGGGAAATGGCTTCTATTTGCATTTGTTTATTAAATTTGTTCACAAAATAAATAATTATTTTGGATTCATAAGAAAGGGCAAGCATGAATTTTTTACAAATAAAATATTATTCAAATGGGCCAAGGTTATTCTTCGAGTAACTTTCAACGAGAAACAGAATGATGACCTTCAATTGAACCTTGAACTTGACGCTCAAAGTCGTTTCAAGGTCAGCTTTAGGTTTTTAAACGCGTACCCCTATTTTTGACATCGGCAATTGATAGATTGGGAAATTTTACATTCAAATATGTATTCAGGTTATAAGTCAGGTGTGACTTTGCAGGTTAGCTGAAGGTCATTCAAGGTTAAGCAAGGCTTGGCTTAGGTTAACTTCTCGGCTCTGTATTTCCTCAGGTCAAGATCATTCTTAGAGTGGGTTTCAACGATAAATCGACATCGGCAATCACAAGCGGGGAAATCTTACGTTGAAATATGTACTTAGGGCATAGGTCTTATGTGCTTAAATGACCTTTAGCAGACCTGCAATGTCACACCTGACCTATGTCCTGAGTAAATATTTAAACGTGCAATTCTCCGCTTTTTCGATTCCCGATGTCTAAAATAGAGATTCCCATTTAAAAACACAAAGTTGACCTTTTAATCACCTTGAAATTCAAGTACAATGTCAAAGTGAAGCCGCGATTGTACTCTAAGCATGACCTTGACCCATTAGAATAATATTTTGCCTTCATTGCTAAATGTAAAAAATAATAATTTTCAACCGGATTTCATAAGTCTCTTCTAAATTGACTTATCGTTAACTTTCTAAAAAATGTTTAAAGTAGATCAAAATTGTAAGCTCTAGAATAATTTATAAGAAAAAAAATTATTTTCCCGACTCTAGGTTTCTTATACTTTTTTCATAGGAGGGGGGGGTATGCGGAAATTAAAGAGAAGGGACAGCAAGGAGAATTAGGCAAAATGAATGATGGAGAAGTTGGGATGAGTAGAAGTAGGAGGGAATAGGAAAGGTTGAGTGAAGTGGCGGTGGGTAGAAAGGTACGAGCAGGCGTCGTAGAGGATGGTGAGTCGGGAAGTAGGAGAGGGGATGTAGAAGTGGGGTGAAAGAGTAGGTGGGGGCAGTATGGGAAAAAATTATTTATTTATAATATTTTGATTCCTAAAATCATAGAAAAGCTATTTTTCAGATATCTAAAATTTTGCACGACAACTACCTTAAACGTATTTTTGCATACTTTTTTCAAAATCAATAGTTTTTGCAAAAATTTTAAATAAAAGTTTTTTAAGTCTTACTTTCACTTTCCTTTTTACATAAAGCACATTTGAGCGCACTTTCGAAATACACGTATTTCAATTATTTATTAACATGCGAAATTTGACAGCATTTCTGAGATTCTATTTACTGTGCAATTAAGAGAACCATGATGTTTGAAAACTTCAGAAATGTGCACTGCGTGTGCGATTTCAAAATGAACGACTGCTATATATACTGATTTTTATTATCTATGCAATTACATGATTTATTTATTTTTCAAAATAAGTAGAGTGCAAGAAGGAACATTATTGATGCCAGATTTCACAATTTTCCTAATTTCCTGTATTTCTTTCCTATCGAACCTTCAGATTAATTAAACATTACAAAATGTGAAACAACAGAGATGAAAATCGCTTTCCAGATATTTTTCTGTTTCATGTATGGGATGCTCCACGTCAACCGGGCCACCTCTTTGCCCAAAAATTCAGGAGCCTGAAAAAAATGTATACTAGTTCGAAATTTTTGTCTTGATGATCGCTTTAAAATGCCGTGTAGCGCATTTTAGATTTTTTTTAATGGCGGCTACAATATAGTGCCGAAAACCCCAAAATTAATGGTTGATAGCAAACAATGAATCCCTAAATTATGAAAAGAGTAATCCCAAATTTTTTGCTTGCTAGATACAATGCATTTAATACACTCAGCATGAAAAAAATCCACGACCCCGCAGCAGTCGCGAAACACCCTTAAAATAAAGGATGGTTGTGAAAAAATGCGAAAAATTTAAACACCCCCAAAATAAGGGTTTCATTTGAAAAAATACAAAAAAGGTGATTATAAATTTCAAAAAAGAATCCTCAATTTTTTTGGTTCAATGTGTTGAATTATAGATTTCAGATATGAGGAAAAAATTCAAACCCCTAATAGGCTCAAAAAACCCCTATAATAAGATATAATATTAGAAAAATGTGAAAAATCGAATCTAAAATTGAAAAAAGGTAGCTGGGTTTTTTTTGCTCAATACCTTGCATTGGATATGACAGATTTGCACACAAATTTTCCGCCTCCTAGCCGGCTCAAAACACGCCTGGTATAAAAGTTAATATTTTATAAAACGAAAAAAAACAATGCATGAATTTAAAAAATCTGTCCTTGACTTTTTTTGTTTAATATATTTTATTTATCAAGCGGATTATATAAAAGCATTTTTTAACCTTAACAAACATTGGTCACGCCTCAGAGAGTTGTGAATCACATTTTTACACAAGTAATCCTTAATTTATCGGGAAATTAAATATTTGCAACTTATATAGTATAGTTTTTTTGTTTACACAACAACAACCCTTAATTTAGCGATATTCCGCTCGTTGTAGGGGGTCGATTATTATTCCTTATTAAATTTGTAATATCGAATATTTATAGAATCGCAGGAAAGTTACTAATAATTGCAAATTTTCGTCTTACATGCCTTGTTTACTCATTTCTACTCTACTGTCCCTCAATTCAGGGGTGTTCAATCTCTATTAGAAGGTTAAAAATGTTTTTACATATTTAGCACATTAACTAAAATGTTCTAAGTTTTATCACGTTACAGCGATTAGAGATTGCGGTGGTAATTTATTAAGAAAAATTTACTCTTGTTAGAATAAAAATATTTGTTCTTTATCTCTCGAGCGGCAAAGAGACCAAGTATTATGGGAACTTGCCTGATCTAAAGAGTTCAAACTCACCTTGCTTACTTTCTTTATATGATGAAGGACAAAGGATTTGGGAAATAAATGGGGAAAATATAAAGGTAAATTCGATTAACACAATGTTTAATTACTTACTAATAGATGAGTTGGCTTCCTAACTTTCGCGTAGGGTCTAAGGATCTTCCCAACAAATTTGATGTTATGGCCGAGCTTGCCAAAATAAAACTGAAGTCCAGGTACTCCGGAAAATCGGCAATCAGTCCCCGTCACGTCAGAGTCTTCCACTCCACTCGAGGGAAACTATCTCAAGAGGGGCGGCGTTATGAGGTGGTGGTTTAAGAAAGGATAGAAAAATTTGAGGATTGAAATTTGGAAGAAGAAGAGCCAGATATCGAGATTTAGGAAACTTCGAGAGAGAAAGACTTATTATTCGTTCTTAAAATATTTGCAGAGGACAATCATGAAGACAACCTTTTCGAAAGGTTTTGGGAGCTGATGGGTTCGAGTCCCATCAATCCGCCCTTCAAAGGCGGAGGCAATTTGAGTTTAGTTTATAGTTATTTTGAATTCAGATAGAAATTCATTATTCAGGGAAAAGGTGTCTTCTTAAGAAATAGAAAACCGAGACGGCACACGGAAGAATAACTTGCAAACTCTCTTACGCACCTGGATGACATATACAATTAAATTAAAATGACACAGTGATTATTACATGAGCTATTTGTTAGATATTGAGTGCATATTCCAATATTATAGTAAAATAAAAATAGGGGTATAAAACAATAGTAAATATCCAATTAAATATAAGTACACTAATGCTTTCTGCATCAGCGCGAGGCACATAAATATTCCGAAATGGTAATGAGAGGTTAGAACGGTTAAAAAAGGTAGAGAACTTATGAGATAAACGGTGTAAGTTAAATTGTTAATTTAAGACTTTTGCCTGAACAGTTCGTAACACAAATGATAAAAGTGACAGCAATAATAATTAAACCACACTAGAATTACTAATTATATACTGTATTAGGTTTTCCGTTCATACTGATTTTAGAATAAAAGTTATCATAAGAGATTAAGTATACATTACAACAACAACAAAAAGAATGCAAATTCAAATTACACGACTCAACGATAAAGTAGCATTCCTCCATTCGTATAATCGCTAATAACAACAATTTAACAGAACTAATTTTCTTATTATTTAATCATGCAGAATTATCATAATATAATTATCATCAATTTAAAACCTAGTCATAATAGTTAAATGAATATTAATACAAATTTCTGTAATCGAGTAATGCAGAAAGTGTATGATCTATATTAAAATTTAGATGCTATCACGTGAATGGTCTTTTTCTTTGATGTAAGAATTTCGCGACGTTCGGACGGATTACATTACCCTTATACGGGCGAATTTCAATCAACAAATTTTAATTTCAGCTATTGTATATTTATCTTGGCCCTACCTCCTTTTTAAGATTGTAGCTGAAAATTCACTTCCTTCTTAAGAAGATGGCAGGGACTAGAGCCTCGTTTAGGCTCGCCTGTAAAAATGCAGGGCAGTGACTTAGATTAGACTTAGTTCTTTCTGGGAATCTGTGAACAAACTTGATTGGATATTAGTCAGAGCTAAGTTGGATTCAGGTTTATCGTCAGAATTTGGACAATAATTTTTTATTTTATCCATGTGACTATGTTTCCGTTAGCCATTTTCGAGATCCTTCAGAATCACGTCATTTCCGCGGATAGACTTCGAGAATCTCAAAGGGCCCTATATATTCAACTGAAACCTTATTTTCCTTAACTTCCTTGAGATTGACTACAAAATCTCCTACCTAGAAAACCTTTCAATGCTAATCGCGATCGTAATATTGCTTGGACCTCAGTTTCGCGTCCGTGAGATTCTTAGTAGCGATCGCGCGAAGTTCGTCCAACCGAGTAACCAAATCATTAAGGTACATACCGTAAGTTTCGACGATTTAGGTAGAAGGGTAGGATGATGGCATACGAGCCTCCTTTCCAAACATTAGGTGATAAGGTGAAAATTTGGTACCTTCGTGTACTGAAACATTATACGAGGGCATGGCGAATGGAAGAAAAGTATCCCAGTCGTCATCGTAACGCAAATAATGTTTCAGGTAATCTGTTAAAATCTTATGGCTCCGCTCGAGACTTCCGTTTGTCTGAAGGTGGTAACCAGAAGTTGAAATCTCTTTTATCTTGAAGATCTTGTTGAGGTTAATATTATTTAATTGATAAATGATGTACCTCGATCGGATGGAATAGCTCTTGGACGACAGAATTTAGCAATAAATTCCCGAGCAAAGGCATCAGCTATGGTGGTTGCACGAATATTAGGCATAGCTACGGCAAGACAATACTTCGTGAGGTTGTCCTGCATTGTTAGGATATGCGCGTTTCCGTTCGATGTCCTTTCTAAGAGTCCTACAGTATCCAAGCAGACCTTGTCGAAAGCTGTAGCTGGCGTTTCCGTGAGCGCCATCGATTTCCTTGTTTTTATTCGGACAAGTTTATTAAACTAACAGCATTGACACGTTTTGGTAGTTTCCTGTATTTCCCGCTTCGTCCCTTTTAGAGATCCTAACGGATTTTATGCGGGCACTGATCATGCCCTATTTTAACCCATTTAAAACGGTACAGAGATCGTCTTCTGTGGTAAGATCAAGGAATCGATCACGAAAAACTAAGCTAAAAACTTGTATTGCTCCGGATTGCGACACTATGATTAATCCTCTTCTAACGCACTGTTCCTTCAAAGTAACTTCGCTATTGTAACCTGATTCTGTCAATAAATAGCCTATTGGCAGCACGAGTTTACGATCCGAAAAACAAAATGGGCGAAATATTGTCTGGCGTCATTATCAGAGAGTCGGAGGTGATATTCGGATTCAAATCCTGATTTTGTGGCACCAAAGAGAAAATGCATCTACGAGGGACTGATAGTGGCGGTTCGGGAGGAATAGTCTCGTGGTCTGACTCCTTTAGGCCCTATCTCCTTAGAATTTCATTGACACAGTATAGAGGATTGAGGAGTATTTACGGAAGGTTTATTTTTGACAGAATCTGTAGCAAGCGAAGGAACGATGGGTGTTTAAGCCGATGTAGAAAGGGGATTTAAGAAATTCGCAGTTCTCAGGCTCTCGATAATTGGTCTGCGCGAACTTGTAAGCATTTCATTTATAGGCGTAGATGCATTCACGGTGTCTTCCGCTTCGAAATTGACATCTGAAATTGGGTGATCCTCAAAAAGTTGGCCATTTTGTGTCGAAGCTCTATAATAAATAATAAAGAAGATATGGGCAATGCAAAAAATTCTCATCATAGGAGCTCAAAGTGAGAAAAAACCTCCCTCATTTTAATAAATCTTAATTATCCCTATTGGCAGCTAAAAATAAAAAACCATTAGTAATGTCCTGTTGGTCCCGTGTCCCCAGTACGAGTTTTCTCGGATTGTAGCAACATTAAACTTCTATTATGGTAAATTATCTCTCTGTGACCAAAATTATATCATATGTATGAATAATAATATATAAAAATACATTTTGTAACTTCGATTATTGTCTTATCGTCCTTTGCAAATAATTTCAACGTTGTCCTTTGTTTTCATGTCCTATCCGTTCCACGCATATTCAATTGGCTTTCATATAAAAAAAAATAATAAACTCAACGTAAATTTGGCTGAGATTTGTTACTCGGATAGTTCTTCAATCAATTTCACCGGTAGAGAATTAAATAGTCAATTTGGCTTTTCAAAAAATTAATTAAACTCTGCACTCAGACAAGCGTACCTTAATTATATGTCCTGTCGGTCCTGCCTTAAACTCTACTAATTCGCAGATACGACGCTCTCGTTGTCGTTTTGATAAGCGAGGACGCGATCGGTTCTTAATTATTTTCTCGAGCTCTTCGTCAGATTCAGAAGGTGACTCGAGTTTCTTATCAATGTCATACATTTTTAATTCAATAATTTTCTTGGGAGCAATCTGTAAATCTATATTTTCGTGACCGACGTTATAGGACAGTACAAAGCATTTTCAATTTTCATTGGAAACTTGTGCATGACCAATAAAAACGTTTTTCCCTGCATCTATTAGTGGGAGATAAACCTTCTTACATTCCGTGTTTAAAAGCTCGACTGGAACTACGTGTCGAGCTTCTGCTTTGAGAGTCAGAACCGGAGTTTTTGAGGGGAGCTCATAATGTTTTTCAGCTTCGAAATTTAAAAACCTTTCTGAATTTTGGTATTCTCCACCAAGAATACCATAGGATAATTTTCAAATATCAACTAGGAATTTATTGCATTTTGAGGACTTTGAAATGGTCATATTTTCAAAATTTTAATCTAAAATCATTCAATCTCGAGAATGTTTATTTCAAAATAAAATTATTTAATTGAAAATAGGTTAAATTAAAAATTATACAGTGTTAATTCCTATCTAGTAAAATGGACCGAGTATAAAATATTTTGCCTGCTCTTTAAATTTGAACGTATTTAAATCAAAATCGTCCAATATATTTTTTTTCGAAGGCTTTAGCTTTATAATTATTGAAGATCATTCATTGTTTAAAAAATAAATAAAACGATTTAATTTAAACTTTTTGTAATAATGGATTTTCAAATTCTTGAAACAAAAATAATGTTGAATATAGCAAAATATATAATTTTTTAAATTATCATGGGCACAGTTCATTTTTTGGTTATTTAAATTTTTTATCTTTTGATGTTTCTAAAGTCGTCTACATTTTTGTCAGATCTTAGGATACTATTCTGGAAGAGATAATTATACATTCCAATTCACTCCTGTGATTACCATTTAAGTTTGGCTCAAATAAAAACGTTTAAAAAATTATTTTGAAAAAACTGTGAACACTCGAAATTTGTGAATATAATGAAATCTGCGTAAAATGAAATTAATTAATATTTTTCATTCCTAGACTCGATTATTGTTTTTTTTTCAGCATAGAATAACTTTCTTACGTTAAAATCTACTTTAAAAAATTCAGAAAGTCAGATTGTTAAAAATTACAGGTTCTTGAATTTTTTTAATCATTTCGGAATTTTTATCTATCTGATCTTATTTTTTGACGTAAACTTCGAACACAAAAAAGTGTCTCCAAGCTGAAAAAAAATTGTTTATAATTTTCAGTACTTCTACATCTGTTTTCAATTTCAGGTTTACATCAAAAGTTCAATTTCTCTTATATAAATCTAAATTAAATATTTAAAAATAGTTAAAATTATTAATATTATGCAGATCAGGAAATCAAAATAACATTCACGATTTTTCAAAATTGAAAGTCTCTTCTAAACTTGGTTTAATTTAAGAAAATTTTTAACTTTCAAATTTTAGAAAAATATGCTTCTGTTCAGAAGTATATGTTATTATTTCTCGATGTCCTTCCTTCATTTAAAAGATCTTTCAAAATAGAATTTTTTAATTCAGAGAGAACAATCTGTTAGAATAGTGCCAACTTCGTCAGAAAAAACTATTACTTACCAAATTTAAATTTCTTTGCATAATTGAGAATTACTTTCGAATGTTTATTAATATTTCTTTTGAACAACAATAATCATTCTGGGTAAAAGAAAAATGAGAACGAAGTGGTCAAATATGCAAATTTGACACAGAACCTTTTAGAAAGCGAAAAAGAGAATTTCAGATTAGAATTTTAAAAATTTTAATTGATTTATTTCGATTAAAAAATATTATTAATTTTCAATACAAAAGGACGAATTTTCGACGAAAAATCGAGATGACTCTTTAATGAATAAGTTAAATACTTTACCAACAAATTAATCTTTTTTAAATATTAGAATTTTTAAACAAATTTTTAAAGTTTAAACCCAGAAAGAAGAATTGTTAGCCCAATAAATTCAACAAAATAGTATCAAAATTTTCTAAGAAGAGATTTTTTATTTGATAAAGAAAAAAGGTTCTTCAACTTTCGTCGAAATTTCAGTAGAAAAAAGGAATTATATCTAAAAAAGTTGTATTTTCAATTCAAAACTGTGGATTTTCAGGAGAAAAAAATAGCTTTCAATTAAAGACATGAATTCTTAAATCATATGATTTTTTACGAAATTTGAACAAACCTTTAATCATGTTGTCCAATTTTCAAAGAAGAAATTGTTTTTTTTTTAATTTAAAAACAGTTGAATTTAACCGGTGAAGACGAATTTTTAACAAAATAGTTGAATCCTCAACAAAGTAAGACTAATTTTAATCAGAAAATTAAATAGTTATTAAAAAAAAATTAAATTTCTCTTAAAACAGTACTTTTTTTAATTCATAGGAAGAAGATTTTTAAAAAAGTAATTTCCTACCAAAAATGATTTAATTTGTATTTTCAATTTTCAGGTAAAATATTTTTTGAAAAAGGTAAAGGTCATCCTTAAAATAACTTTTAACGAGGAATGTAGTGGTGAGCTTGAATTTGACCTTGAGCTTGAAATTCAAGGCTATTTTAAGATTAAAATAGTTTTTTAAATTGGAAACCCCTATTTTTGACAACGGCAATCGAAAGGACGGGATATTTCACGTCCAAATACGTAGTTAGGACATGGGTGAAGGATGACGTTGAGCTTGACCTTCTTGGTCATTTTAAGGTCAACTTTGTTTTTTTTTTAATGGGAACCCCTATTTTTGACAACGGCAATCGAAAGAGCTGGAAATTTTGCGTCCAAACATGGACTCAGGTCATGAGTTAAGAATGACCTTGAACTTCAGCTGAAGGTTTTTAGGCTTAACTCAGGTATGGTTGGGGTTCAATCTGTACCGCTTCGGCTAACTTGACTTCGATATTTTCCTTTATGGTCATTTAAAGGTCAATTCTTTATCATTTAGCGTTATTTTTCATTCGTCGTCAAAAGTTACTATAAGAATGACCTCGATCTTTATCGTAAATACCTGAGAATAAGTAGTACAGATTGGACCCGAACAATACCTGGGTGAAGCTTAAAAGCCTTTAGCTGAAGTTCAAGGTCATACTTGACCCAATACTTTAGTAAATGTTTGGGCGTAAAATTTCCCGCACTTTCGATTCCCATTGTCAAAAATAGAGGATCTAGTTTTAAAAAACTAAGTTTACCTTGGAATAACCTTGAAGGTCAAGCTCAAGGCCATTCTTAACCCATGACCTGAGTACATGCTTGGACGTAACATTCCATGCTTTTTCCATTTCCGCTGTCAAAAATAGGGGTTCCCAATTTAAATTACAAAGTTGACCTTCAAATAACCCTAAAGGTCAAGTCCAAGGTCAAATTCAAGTTTCACACTGGATTTACGTTAAAAGTTACTCCGATGATGACCTTGACCTTTTTTAAAAAACATTTGACTTTGGAAATTACTTAGATGTTTCGTTACTTTTTGAATATTCTGTATACAGTCACTAATGAATACATATATTGTAACAAGCCAATTTTTTAATTGCATTTTTTTTAGTTTTGATTTAATTCAAAGATTTGATTCTCTGGCCTTAGAGAAATAAAATCGATTATTTTCTAAATTTGAGCCAGTTCTATATTTAAACCAATCTATATTTTTTTAATTGAATGGATAATATCAAATAAGTTATTTTATGAACTTAATGGAGAAAAAAGTTCAAAAGTCCAACTAAAGATAAACAAACTTTTTCTTTGTTTTTACAGTTACTGTATCAAAAATATCAATACATAAATGTCCACCATCAGCATTACAATCTCAGTAGAAAAAAACTAGACTTTTTGATTGTTGTTACTTTTTAAAAACGAAGGTGATGAAGTTCTTGATCTTTGCTTTGGCGGCACTTTACATCTGTGAGTATAAGTGAGGGAATGAAAATTAATTAAACAAATTATTTTCTATTTTGTGTGCAATTAATTTTACATTGATATTTATATTTACACATGAAAAATTGACTAACATCTCCAAAATTAAAAAATTTCCTTCTATTTTTTCACATTTTAAGAACATATGGATTAAACTGTTTTACACCAAACGTGTTTTAAAATAAAACTGAATTATTTTTTATTTTCCCTAAAATCTTATTGTCAGCAGCGATAATTTTTTGCTTACCGATACTGGCAATGCTGTTTTTACCGGTACAGACGAAATATGGAGTGCTAGTGACATATTAAGAAAATGATTATTTCCCAATGATAAGACAAACATTTATAATTAAATGTTTCTTTTTATCAATAACGTTTTGAACATTCCGAAACAAATTGTATCATAAAATAAAATCCATTTTTTCGAAATTTTGGTTTAGAAGATTGATGATACAAAAAAATCGTAATGTTTGTTAATAGATAAACACATTTATATTCTCTTTTAATATTCCTATGGAGTGATGGATAGAATTCTTTTGCCATTTTTAAATGACTATTTTTTAGGCTCATTAATTTTTGAAAATTTTAGATATGTTTAAATAAAATATCAACAAAAGAGTTCATCTTGAACCAAATAGTTGAATTTTGAAATAAAAAATCTGCCCGCTGCATTCGCCTGAATTTGAATATTGGACTTTTTCATAGTATTTTCCATAAATAAAACAAAAGTGAAAAGTTCTATCTATGAATAAATTTAACAAATTTTGTAGAAGTTTTTAAAAGCTGCAATTTTTCGTCAAAACATTTTTCCGCATGTCACGTCGTTTGGCTTAAAATATCTATTTTCTTAGTGCATTTTCAAAAAATAAAATCGAAATGATAGGACTTAGGACAAAATGGTTCCAAAGATATTATAGAATTTTTTTAAATCTACAATTACTTATTAAGACTTTTTGTAACTCTTCTCTAGATCTCTTTTATTTATCTCTCGTCGCATAAAAACTGAAAAAACGTCAAAATATGAATTCCAAATTAAAATGTAATAATTGATATTCTATAAAAAAATAATTTAATTTTTAATTAAGAACAGTGAAATGGGTCCATAAAGTCGAATTTTCGAAAAATATAGTTAAATATTCAACCCAATCAGATAAATTTCCGATAAGTTGTATTTTCAAAAACAACAAATTGAATATTTTTTAAAAGAAAAGTATTTTCTACAACAAATGCAATTTCTTAACCCTAAAATATAAATTTTCCATAAGAAATTAAATTTTCAAGGAACCAGATGGAATTTTAACAAATAAATACATTTTTTAGTAAGAAAATTAATTTTTTACCGTAAAGGACAAATTTTAAACTAAAATGACGAATCTTCAAGCAGGGAAATAAATTTTCTCGTATTTTTTTAAGAAATTCAAACAGATTTTTGAAAATTTCAGATATGTCAAAAAATTATCTGACAAAATTCTAAGCATTT
Source organism: Belonocnema kinseyi (assembly GCF_010883055.1). NCBI lineage: Eukaryota > Metazoa > Arthropoda > Insecta > Hymenoptera > Cynipidae > Belonocnema > Belonocnema kinseyi. The sequence goes on along the minus strand of NC_046659.1, from coordinate 126,690,839 downwards.
TTTTCTTTTGCAGGATTTCGCAAAAATTTGGAAGAAATTTTAGTGGTTGAAAGATATTTAAAACTTTTTGATGATTGAAAAAATAATTGTTTTTAAGTTTTCCGGATTCTTTATTGATAATTTTAGAAATCTTTTGTGAAATAAATAAAATGTGTAAAATAAAAAGTCGTTATAAAATTATTTTGTATCCTTCTAAAACATTGAAATATCTTTTAAATTTTCCTTGGAATAAAATTTGTCGAGACCTATAATTTATTAAAGATCTATTTTTACGTTCTCATCAGGGAAAGTAATATATTTGTGTACAAATTTGACCACCCCCCTTTTTGTCAAATCTATGTATTTTCGAAAGCTCTACAAAATCATTATAACAATTTTTTTATTTTTTGTGTAAAATCGAAAATTCAAATTTTCATCAGACAGAAAATAGTGAAAGATAGAAAATTCCGTTTTGCTGTTAAACAAATATTAAAGTAATAAATAAACATAATATCTGTTGTTTATTTTTCTATATCTGAATAAACAGCCTCAGACCGAGGTACAGAAATAAATATAATACACATTTGTTATAATAGAGTAAAAATAATGTATAAATGTTCCCATTTTTGACGAAATCGAGTGCAACGCATGATACACGTGATGAGAATGTGTTCGTTAAAGCCGAAGGAGCTTTAAAAAAAGAGAATTCACAATCACCACATGACAGTTCTTTTGAGCGAAACGAACAGTGCGCAGTAGGTAAAAAACCTTTCCATAAATAATATAACAATATATACATGTACATTTTAAAAATTTTCAGATTTTTCAAAATCGGTTGCATCAAAGTCTAATCCGCTGAAGAATGACAGAAAGGGAGTCATAATTCGATTGGCCTCAAATTTTGCATTGACGCCTAAAAAAATAGAGAAAGAATGTAAAAACGTTAAATTCGAAAAGACTTGGTCCGACATTGGTGCTGCTTTGGACAATCTTCAGTCTGCTTACGATAAAGAGAATAAAAACTTTGTGGCTGATGGTTCAAACAGTCTAGTTGTCAAGAATGCTAGAATGGATGTCATTAAATTGGCGCTAAATTTCTGCCAAGTTAAGACACTGTAAATTCGTTTAATATTTTATATCAATTCAACAGAGCGTCCCAGGCTCAAGTGGCCGGACTTATATGGCTGTATACAATTCAAAAAAATAAATCGAAAGTTCCTTTTCCAAAAATCAGTTTAAGTTTTAGTTTTTGAGTTATAAGATAAGCTTAACCAATCAGGAGCTCGAGATAAACAGTTGTAAGTGGGTAAGCGGGAGTCTAGTGTAGCGCAGTGACCAATGTTCTCTCGTCGCTAACCACACCCAGGCGCTCTCTTCAATACCACTGCGTTTGACTAGCGCTCACGCACGCACGGTTGTTTATGCGGCGCTCCTGATTGGTCCAGCCTAAACATTTTATAACTCACAAACTAAAAGTTTAAATGATTTTTTGAAAAGACATTTTCGATTTCTTTTTTGTTTGTTGATACAGCCATATAAGTCGCGACACTTGAGTCTGGGACACCCTGTATATTATAGTTGAAGGCTCGGTAACCAGAACCGAACGAGCGCTCAAGCAGTAGGCAGGAGGGGGGATATTTAATTAAATATTGAGATATGTAGTGAAGTTTTTTCATGACACAAATTCTGAACAATAAAATTTGCAAAGAAAAGATTAAAACTATAAGCAAGTAAAAAAATATTATATTTTTCAAATAAAAAGGAAAAACTTTTAAGAGAAAAGTATGTTTTTTACTAAAAAATTATACTTCATCAATAAAAAAACGGTGTTTAAATCCAAAAAGACAGATTTTCAACAAGAAAATTTTATTTGAAAAAAATTGCTTTAGAATAAAATATTTTAATTTCAAAAAAATAATTACATTGATTTAGAAATAAATACATTTGAAGAAATAGCTTAACTCTTGAAAAAAAAATTAATTAAAATAAAGTTGGATTTTCAACCATAAAATTTACTTTTCAATCAAACAGTATATCTTTTTTTAATGAAACAGATTAATTCACGGACTTTTCAGTAAAAAGTACGATTCTTTTTTTTTACCGAAATGTAAATTTTCAATCAAAAAATTTTAATTTTTGGTCAATAAATTTTATTTTCTGTATTTTAAATTTCAACAAAAGAATTAAGTTGATTTAGAAGGGAAAAAAATCAATAAAACAGTTGAATTATTTTTAAAACAAATTTAAAAAAAGTTTAATTTTGAAGAAAATATTTAAATTTTGACCCAAATAGTTGAACTTCTTTGTTAACACAGAATAATAATAATAATTAAACATGCAAAAAGCAGTTGATTTTTCGAATCAAAAGATGACTTTTCTATCAAAGAATTGAAGTTCAAACAAATCAATTAAATTTTAAACTACAAATAGTACAATTTTAATATAATATTAGACGTTTTAATTAAAAATGAATAACAATATGCTTTAAGAAAAATGTTTCTTTTTATGATAAAAGATAAATTTGGGATAAAAAAGAACGAATTTTAAATGCAGAGATGAATTTTTTAATTTAAAAACTTAAAATTCCAACAAAACGTTAAATTTCAAAAAATTATTTTTAAAGAAAATAGTTAAATCTTAAACAAAATAATGAAATTTATTTAGAAGGACAAATTTTCAACAAAACATTTGAATAATTGAAGAAATGTTTATAAAATATGGTGGATAACAAAAATGTTGAAGCAAATAGTAGAACTTTCTTCGAAAAATCGATTAATTATGCAAAAAAAATATTCTAGTGAACTTTGAAAATAAACCAAAAATTGAATGTTTGAATTAGATTAATTGAAATTATTGAAGAATTAATGGAAACTCAAATTCATGATAGAATACATTTTAACATGAAAATTTTCATCATATAATATCAATTTAATCAACGAAAATTTTAACGACCCAGAAGTTAGCTATGCATACAGATTTGAAAATTCGACCGTGTTTCAAAAACAATTCGAGGTGTTTTTTTCATTTTTTTTTAATTGATTATTTAAACAATTATATTGTTTATAATTTTTAAAAATTAATTTAACAATTGTGGTAAACAATTCCGAGTAGTTAAGTGAAAAATAACATACCTTAAAGTATCATGAATGAAAAAAAAATCTTGAACAATGCAAAAAAGTTAGTTTAAACATTGTTTTTGCCCCCTCTACGCACACAGCTTCACGATATCCCATTCGCTGCTGTTTGTGTCCAAGTTGCTTTGGTTCCTCTGAGAAGGCGAGGACGGAGCGCTATGTCCTTTAGATCTTTGGTTAATTGCTCGCTAAGTCGATCGGCCCCTCCGTTATCTAGGTCTTGCAAAGAGTAAATTTTACCATGTAATACCAACCTTTTACCTGTTACTTTGTCTACGAGGCCTCTTTTCTTTAAGTGGTGAACATATTTGACTAAATTTCCTCTTTTCTGTTGTGCTTCCTTGCTAATGTAATTATTTATATAAATATTTGTTCCCTTGAGTGAAGAACGGCATCGAAGAATTTTACGTTTGATAATAAAATCTCCAAGGACAATCAATACCGGTCTTACTTTGCTTACTGAGTTTATTCCTAGTCTCTTTATAGAATCGATATCATCATTTTTGAAATTTATCTTCAGTTTATCTGTTATAAGCGCGATCACTACACTGCGCACAGATGCTGTAGTTTCTTTAAGATCCTCCTGAAGACAAAAATAATCTGGTGATCCTGTCCATGATTTGCTGATGCTCATCCAGTTGGCTTTTGAGTAAGCCATTTTCTTTTTCAAGTGCTTCTATTTTGCTTACGCTTTCGTTGACCCTGACGATAATATTTTCGAGTTTCTCCTTAAATACGGTTTTAAATTCATCATTAATTTCCTTTCTGAGTTCACTCATTTTTTGCTGTGAGCAGCTTTTCTATTTCCTGGATACTCGCCATCGTCCGTTTTCGCCAATGATCCGCGACTTGACAGTTACTATTCCACACCACAGTACAGTATAACTCAAAGATTCGCGTCGATTTATTCGAGTTTAACACAAAAATATCAAAGTATATTCAAACACTTGATTTACCGAACTATAGCCTCAAAAAAAGTAAAACAGGGAATTATTTTTGGTTCAGAATCGAACAAATTTAGACTTTTATCAGGACCGACTAAGACTCGTTCCGTTCGGTTCGGCCATCTTGGCGACTCCTCTAAAACAGGATTAGATTTCTTACCAGGTGTATACATATGAAACCGGTATTTTTTCAAGAAAAAAACACATTTATTTCAAGAGAATGATAACAAGTATTTTATTTAAAGTATGCGCCCTCGCTGGCTACACATTTTTTCCACCTCTCAGGCAATTTATGGATACCTTTCCAAAAAAAGTCTTCGTTTTTTGAAGCAA
>NC_046659.1:126667457-126686349 GCF_010883055.1 Belonocnema kinseyi | reverse complement strand
CGCCAATTAGCACAAATGGTAAGTTCCGACAGTGCCTACAAGTGTGCCTACTGGCCGCTAAATGGCAATACCGGTTTCATATGTATACACCTGGTAGTTGAAAAAAAGGTAAGTAATTTCTATAAATCTAGAAGCCCCGTAGCCTAATTAGTACATTTATCTACAATGCTGCTACAGGAAAATTCACTTTTTAGAGTTACCAAACGTGTTATTTTTTATTAAAAGTAAAATTCGAAAATATAAAAATCTAATACTTTCTTTCTAGCAACAAGATTATTCTACAACCTAAGTAGAAGCTTATATCTATTTATGATTTTAATGTAAGAATTTGTGGCTAAAACAAGATTATGTTTAAAAAACATAGTTATCGAACAAGAATCATCTGGTTATTTTCTAAATATCTTTCTTTTTTTCAAGAAAAAAGAACAGTTTAAGATGCAGTGCAACTTGAAATTTAACAAAAAAGAATTCTGCACAACCCTACTCAGCAGAACGCGGGTGAGTCTATTATCCGTTTCGCACTGAGCCTAGGCTAGGCTCCCTCACTGCGGTGAACCACCGCATGCGGGAAGTGGTAGGAGAACGTCGTACATGCCCGGCCTGCGTGCGCTCTCACACCACTTCTCCCCATGCGGTGGTTCTCCGCTACGTGGGAGCCGAGCCTAGATTCAGTGCGCACTTTCAGAAACAGACCTAATGTGATTTGAGTGAACGCCGTTTATGCTAGGTTCGTGGCAAGAGAAAATTAAATAATGGAATTATTATAATTTATTATTTTATCATGAAATTATATTTAGTATAAAATGTTGCATAATACTAATATTAAAGAGCCTTGTTACAAAATTTTGGACGAGTTAAAAAACACTTTTCATAAACTTGGCTAATTGTCTCAAATTTTCGGACGAATAGTCTTTGCATTTTTAATTGAATATATTTATTATATTTTAGAAAATTTCCAATTTAAAGTTTTACCCTTTTTAAGAGCACAATAAGCAGTTCTTGATGTTTAAAAATATAGAGTTACACTTTATTCAATTGAAAAAAATTACGCATATATTAAAATATGTAATTTGAAACTTTTTTCATGGAATATTTTAATTTTGAAGACTTAAAGTGAAAAATTCTTCAATTGTAAGAATTTTAAATTGAATACTCTCCAATTTTGGAAATTTATGATTGAAAACTCTCTAAATTTTAAAGGTGTATAAATAACGATTCTTAAATTATCGAATTTTTTCAATTTTTCTCAGTGAAAAAGACTAAATTTATTTTGCGATTGAATTAAAAGAAAATTGAATTTTTAATTAAGTAATTAAATTTTGAACCAAATTTCCCAACTTTCAACCTAGAAAGAAAAACGTTCAACTAAATGTTTGAACTTTTAAACAAAAGAAATTTCACTTATCCATAAACAGCTCCATTTTCAAACATATAATTTTTTTTTTCACAATCCACTTGATTTTTTAACGAAATTTTTGAATTATCATCTAAGTAGTTTAATTTTTATCCAATGGCTTGAATTTTATTACCAAAAACAATGCAATTAAAAGGTTTCATTTTCAGAAATAAAGATAATTTTTTCATTGCAAAATACGAATCTTATTTAAATGTAGATATTGTTAAAAAAGTTTAATTTTAAATAAAAAACATTTAATTTTTAAATTCCTAAGGCCAAAAAAGATAATCTTAAAAAAAATTGTATTAAAATATTCAACGAAATTTAATTTTCTGCCAAAATAATTGAATTTTCAACGGCGTAGTTGAATTTTAAAGGTAAAATCGTGAGTTCAGAACAAAAATCGCAGAACTCAAGAAATTCATGCAATTCAATGAATTCACGGAATTCATAGAATTAATGAAATTCAAGGAATTCATGTAATTGATGGAATTCGTGAAATTTATAAATTCATGGAATTCAGGGAAATCATAGAATTCAAGGAATTCAGAGAATTCTTAAAATTCATGAAAGTCAAAGAATTCCTGGAATTCAATGAATTCACGGAATTCAATAAGTCTGCGGAATTAATGTAATTCTTAAAATTCAAGGAATTCGTGTAATTAATGGAATTCATGACATTCGTGTAATTCAAAGAGTTTATGAAGTTCATGAAATCCATGGAATTGAAGAAATCTGCGTAATTATTGGAATTCATGAATTTTTCCGAAATTCTGAAAATTCAATACATTTAGTCAATTGAATGAATTCACCGAAATTATGAAATTCAAAGTTTCCATGCAATTAATTGAAATTACCGGAATTCGTGATATTCAAAGAATTCACAAAATGTATTGAATTCAATAATTTCATAAAATTCTCGGAATTGATGGAATTCACGGAATTCAAGGAGCTCAGAGAATTCATGAAATTCAAGGAATTCGTGAAATTCATGAATGTTATGGAACTAAAAAAATTCATGAGATTCAATAAATTCACGGAATTGGTAGAATTGACGGAGTTCAAGGAAAAAGAAACTTTTATTAAAAAATCAAAGCACCTTTAAAGTCTTTTGGTATATTTTTGTGAACCACCTCGATGAAGGTCTTAATCTTTGCAATGGTGGCACTTCCCGTCTGTAAGTACACGTAATGGAATAAAATTTCCTCATTGAATTATTTGTCTTTTCGCATACAAATAATTTTACATTTTTATTAATATTTACACATGAATAATTTTCGAGTCTCTCAAAAATTTAAAAATTTAATACTATTTTTATCACATCGTAAGAACATATGGAATAATATGTATCTTTCCTAATCGCAAATGAAAATAACTGAGCATAAATTTAAAATTGTTTATTTTATCCTGCATTTATTAATTTTTACTCTACACTAAAAAATAAACTACAAAGGGTGAATTCCGCAATTTATAAAATGAATTATTGTAACTTCTGACTTTGAAAAAATTATTAAACTAGCATCATAAGTCGGCGAAATATAGTTCTCCGACTTCCGTAAACAAAATTTTTTTATACAAAATATGAATTTGACTAGCTATTTATTTTTGAAGTTTTTTTTATGTTTGTATAAGTATAATCTTCCTAAGATTCTTTAAAAAACTGAAAAAGACTTTTACAGATTTTATATATTTCAAATCAAATTTTCAACAAAAACTTTCTTTTTAATCAAAAAGTTGAACCTTAATATAAAAAATATTTATTTTTAACGAAAAATGTAATAGTAAATATTTCAAAGATAAATACTTTTATTTTTATCAAAACATATTAAATTGATCCAAAAAGACGAATTTTCTACAAACTATTCAAATCATTAACCAAAAAAGATTAATATTTTTCCAGTTTTATGTTTAACCAAAAAAATCTAATATTTTCCAAGAGGAACGTGTTTTCTACAAAAAATGTAATTTGTGAGCGCAAAAATGTCGAATTTCCATTAAAAAGTTTATTTTCAACGAAACAATTAAATTTGTTTTCAAGAAAATTAATTCCCAGCAAAAGAAGACAAATTTTCAACAAAATGTTACATCATTTACCAAAGTGATGAATTTTAAACTGGAATCATGGACCATAATTTAAAAAATATTTTTAACAAGGCAGTTTTAATTTTTAATTTTTTACTTTCCGAATTCATCCAAGAAGATGAATTTCCAATAAAATTCTCAAATTTTTATCAAGAAAATTGAAACGGATTTTTAAATATGTTGATGTGTTGAACTAGTATCTAGCAAATGTTCAAGAATTTTATTTATTTTACAGCATATAACAAAATTTTAGAGAAAAAATGTATGTAGCTTAAAAAATATTTCAGAAGTTTTTAAGAATGGGAAAATCTTAAGAAGCTTTTGTAAACTTTTGGAAATCTTTTAAAGTTCTAAAATATTTTAAATGTCTTCAAAATTTCAAAAATTTCCGAATAATTTTTTAATTAACTCGAATTATTTATAATTCAGAAAAAACGATTTTTACGAAGGTGTCTGTCTGTCTTTCTTTAGTATGTTGTCTAAAGCCTATACTTAGAAATTCAAACAATTTATCCTTATTACTTTTTTCTATAAAAAGAAAATGATCAGAGTTAGAGAATTCTCAATCTCAACAAAAAAAAATTAAAATTTTAAGCCAATTTCATTTTTGGTCCAACTATTCAAATTACGAAAAAAAGGAATGAGTTAAAATTGCTCGCCCTGAAAAAATCTACAAATTTGTTCTCAATCACTATTCAATAGGACGCGTAGTTTTTGTTTTTAGTCGTAAAAAATAATAAAAATAAAAATTAATTTTACGACAAACGACCCAAGCTATAAAAAAATTAAATAGAAAAAAGTTACTCATCCAAAAAATACTGAAAATTCATTCAAATTTCTCATGAATAATTTTTGATATGACACGTAGTTTTTGCTTAATCGTAAAAAAACAAGATTAAAAACAAAAAACGATAAAAACAAGGATATAAGAATTAGCATGTTTCCGTTTTTTATGCATATTATGAATTGTAATGCTATACATGTATTGAAATTATACATGCTTAAGTGAAGTTCAAAATATAATTTAAAGCGAAATAAGGAACAAATATTAAAGTAATCATGATAAACGCAATTTTTGCTTAGTTTTGCAATATCTGAATAAGCAATCACATACAGAGTTATATAAAAAATATATTATATTTTATATTGAAGTGTTGTGTATTATGTAGAAAAGTTAGAATTTTGGACAAAATCGAGTGCGAAGCACGAGATACGTGATGAGAATGTGTTCATTAAAGCCGAAAGAGCTTTAACAAAAGAGAGTTCACAATCACATAATTACAATCCTGGATGTTTATAGTCTTAATTTTAAAAGGTTTGGGCAAGAGCGTGCGAAAAATATAAATATCGAGCGCGTGGTAAATACATAATCGAGCGCGAAGCGCGAAAATGAACAGTCGCGCACCCTAGGCGTGCTCAAATTTCCGAGCGAGTAGTTAAAAAACCTTTCCACCATTATAAAATGACACATATTTTTAAAAATGTTAAGGTTTTTCAAAATCAGCAGAAAAGCCAAAGATGAGCAAAGAGGATGTAGCATCTCATCTGGAGGAATATTTTGAATTGACAACTGATGATTTAGAGAAAGTATGTAACGTTGACTTCAAAAAAGCGTGGCACAAAATCGGCGCTGCCCTTGAAAAATTTGATGATATTTACTATAGTATCTATGGAGAAGTAACAGCTGACCCCGAATCTGATGATGATACAAGGGTCAAACAGCTTTCGGATAAATTCCGCTTAAGTAAACCTTTCAATAAGGCAGCAAAGGTTGTCATTAAAACTGCACTACCATGCGCCGAGAAAGACAGTCTGAAAAAACATTTTGAAACTGCTAAACCTCTCATGTACTAAAGCATGTACCAATCGAAGCCACTGCAAGTAAGTTCATTCTATTTTTTATATCAAGTCCATATTATAATTTTAAAAATAGTATATTTTTCTGTGTAACTCTACCAACTGATCGTTTAACAAATGCCAAATGATCAAAAAGGTTCCATTCAGCCAATGTTTGATCAAAAATAGAATTAAAAAATTATTCAATTTATGGTATCAGTGAAAAAAAGTATAACTGAAGACTCTAAAAGCCGAACCGAATGAGCGTTCAAGCAGTAGCCAGGAGTAGGGATGACGCGCAGAGAACGCGACGAAAGAGAGAACGGTCTTTCGTCGCGTCTTCTGCGCGACATTCCCACTCCTGGCTATTACTCGAGTGCTCATTTGGTTCTGCTTCAATAACCTTTTTCGAAAACAAATTTGTTTGAGGAAAACCTAAAAAAGTTAAAGGAAGACACTGTTTCTGTGAGAAGGGCATTCAAAAAATTAATATTGACAGAATTTCTGAAAAATTGAAGAAAATTATGTTTATCAACATTTTCATCAATTAACAATACAAAAAAGTGCAGGCGATTCAAACTAATTTTTTTATACTTTAATAAATTGTTTTCAAGCTAAATACCGACATTATTAGGTTTTAACTTCGGATTGAAGTTTTTTGATTTAAAAATGGGGACAAAGAATTTAAAAATAAAATGTTCCCAGAAAATTAATTTCAAGATCTTAACTATTTTAAAATCCTTCCATTTTTGAACAAGATAGAAATTGTTTAAGTTTTAATGTTCAAAGTTTAAACTCATTAACTTTGAAAGACGCTAGAAAACATCATTTTTAAATTTTTTAGATTTATTAGACCTTAAAGGTTTACGAAATTTAAAGTTCTATAAGTTTGTGTGATTTTTTTACAGGAATCGTCGGTCTGAAATTTATGTGATAATTTTTAGGCGTTTCGAATGTCAAATTTAACACCCTTATTGTTACAAATTGAAATATTGAAAATACTGGAAAAACTTCACTCTTGAGTTTTTGAAAAATGCAAAATTTCATATTCACAGCCTTAAAATTCAGTTTTTTATTTCATAATTTTAGATTCATATATTCTACATTAATTTTGAATTAAATGCCTTCACAATAAAATCAACACAACGAACAGGAGAGAAAATATTTAAGAAAATGTTTGAAAATATTGAACATTTCAAACCAAACTTTAAGAAAACAATTTCGAAATAAAACTCATAAAATTGTTCAGTTAAAAAAATTGGAATAATATATGGCCCTATTTTATGTATTCTTCTCTAACATTGGCAATTTCAATGTAATATCTTGATATTGCACAATTTTTGGTTGAAGATTAAAAACAAATAATTTTCAATTGAATTACAATTTTAGGGTTACGTATTTTCATGTTGGTCGCTAAATTTTGAATTATTTCTTTTCCTAAGATTTTATTTTGCAAATAAAATTAAAATAGTCAATTTTGAAAAGCATAATCAACAATTAATTTTTTTTTTAATTTTTAATCGTTTTTAATTTACCTAATACAATTTAAATTGTAAAGGATTTAAGAATAAAAATGCTTTAATTTCGCAATTCTCAGTAATTATTTTTTTAGTTTTAAATAAAGTTCGAGTTTGTTCAAAGTTCAATAATTTATTCAATTTAGTTCATTCAATTTAATTTGCAATTGAAGGCTCGAAAAGCAGAACCGAACGAGCCGAGCATTCTATTTCAAATTATAAAACTTCAATCGCTTTGAATTAAAAGTTGTTTTAATTAAAAAGGTTTTAATTTAAAAATATTCCATTTTAAACGCTTTTCATTGGAAGAAATAAAATTTCAACTCCATTGAATTTCAATTAATGCAGGGTTCGAGATTCTCATCTAAAATTATTATATTCTTAACATTTTAAAATTGTCCTTTTTTCAAAATTTTAATCTCAAAAATTCAATTTCGAGATTCTTCGCTTCCAAATAAAATTGTTAAATTTTGAACGCTTCGAATTATAAATGATAAAATATTAGCTTCTGATTGAAAATTTTGCAACTTCAAGTACTTTTAATTTTAATCTGTTCAATTTTAAAAGCTGTTATTAAGAAATGATACTATTCAATCATTTGTTTAATAATTAGTTTTTAAATTGTTTATGTTCATATTGCTTGAAAGTAAGAAATCAGATACGTGAACGCATTCCTTGCTTATGTTTTAATGTTTTACAATCGCGATTGAAAAATATTTATATTTATTTAAAAAAATTATCGCAGTTATGTCTTTTTATCTTTTATTTGTTTTAGCTAAATTTATGTGATCAACTACTGACTGATTTAACTATTTTTGCAATTTGTTAAACAATTTAATTGTTGAAGTTCAAAACACTAGTTTTTTTATTAAGTATTTTTTATAACAAATAAATGTTTTTCAAGTTGAATAGAGCTTTATTTTCAGAGCTAAGCAAAACGTTTAAATCGAATAAAAAGTAGCAGGAGAAGGACAGGACAATATATATATATGACGACTTGGAATGTTTAAATCAAATTATGAATCTAATAATTCAATTAATTATCCGCTGCACTATATACGGCGTTTACTACAATTTTCCTTGTGTACTACAATAAAGAAATGAATACTAGTAAAGACTTTTTTTTAATTAATACAATTTGGCAAGATGGGTGCAGCCGCTTTGCTCTTAAATGTATTATTATTATTATTATTATTATTATTATTATTATTAAAAACATTTCTGTGTTTAAATGTTGTCACAGGCTTATACTGCCCAACATGTCGAAGGCATTTTTGGTTAGAGATGGATTTTTATTTAATCATTTTTGCACGGGACTGTCCCGGTATATATCATCAGTCACGGACGCATTTTTATAATTCAATCAAGTGATCTGATGAGAGCAGTCTGCCCAGATATATTGGACAAAGCCTGGTTTTTACCCCATCATTAACGGACTGGGGGTTTCAGTCAAGTACACGATGGGGGGACCTACAGCTTAAGGTGGGTTCCGAACCACCAGAACGTCAGTAAAGGTACATTGAAAAATTTCCAGAGGTACCGGCTCACGGATCGAACCCCGGACCTCTGCGGTGAAGTCCGGGGGTCTAACCAACTGAGCAACAACAATAATAATTATTATTGTTTTATTTTAGTTATTATTATTATTATTAGCATAAAATAAAGAGTTAGTACTAACAGCAATCCATTATATTATAATTACAAATGCAGGAATCATACTTCTGATGCATCTAAAAATTGTGCGATCTGCCTCAAAATAAGTCACGATTGAAAGCTCGGAAAACAGAACCAAACGAGCGCTTGAGCAGTAGTTTGGAGAGGGGATAAAGCGCAGAAAACGCGACGAAAGACCTCTCTCTTTTTCGTCGCGTTTTCTACGTGTCATCCCCACTCCTGTAGCCTTATTCGTTTATTTTTTTTACATGACTGCTATAGGAATATCTACTCTACAGAGTAGCTAAAACGCCGACTGTAATAAATACAAATTTTCTGAATACGAAAATTTAAGGATAAATTATTTAATTTTTCATCTCCCCAATTTAAATGATGCTATTTTTTCTAGTTTTGAATTTTAATTGTAAAAATTCCATCGTGTTTAAGAATTAAAATATTTAGTTAACAAATTCACGTATCTCTTTAAAAATTATTATTTTTGGTAGAAATATAAACTTTCTTGTCGAAAATTCTAGTATGAGGTGTAGAATTCCATTAAAAATTAAAATATTTGTTTAAAGTCATGGATCTAATTAAAAATTATTCTTTTTTGGAAGAAAATTAATCTTTTTGGTAGAAAAGTCTTCTATTTTGTGAAAAATTTGTTCTTTTTTTTTCGCATCGAAAAGTAACATTCTCCGTTCAAAATTCAACTATTAGTTTAAAAATTGCATGTGAAACTAAAATATTTTGTTGGAAATTATTGCATTTTCTGAAAAATTATTCTTTTTCAGTAGAAAATTAATGTTTTTGTGTCAAATTCAATTTCCTTGGTTGAAAATTAGTGTTTAATTTTTTAAAGTAATTTTTTTTGTCTAAAAATTTATCCATTCTATTTTTTGTTAAAAATTTGGCTTCGATAAACATTTAATATTTTCCGTTGAAAATTCGTCTGCATCATTGAAATGTTAAATATTAAGTTAAACATTTATTTTGGCCGAAAACTAATTTTCCTAAACGAAAATTAAATTATATTTTATTTTCTGTTTAAAATTCATCTTTTTTTTGGTTGAAAATTCATTCAATTTGTTGACAATTTGTTTTATTTTTTTCAATAATAATTTTGTTTCAAAATTCCATTAAAAATTAAAAGTAACCTATTTGGTTCAAAATGTCTTTTTTTAAATTAAAAATTCATCATTTTACTTAAAACTTAATTTGTTTGGTTAAAAATTTAATAAATCTTGTTGATCATTATTTTTTTTTTACTAAAAATGTAAATATTTCATTTTCGCTAGAAAATTTCAGATAAATTTTTCAGATCTTTTTCAATAGACAGTTCACTTATTTTGTTGAAAACTCATATTTTTTAGTCGAAAATTCAATTATTTTAGTAGAAAAAGAATATTTTTGTGTTCTAATTTCCACTTTTTTCAAAAAGAATTTTTTCCTTACTGACTGAAAAATATTTTTTGGTTGAAAATTTAACTCTTTTATTCAAAATTTGTGTATTTAGTTATATTTAACAGTGTTTTATTGAAAATTAAAATATTTGCGGTTAAAATATAAACTATTACACTTTTTGGGTAGAATTTATTTTTTTATTCAAGATTTATCATTTTGATTGTGAAATTGTACAATTATGGTGAAAATTCCCTTTTTCTTGGTTGAAAAATAATTATTCGAACTGAAAATATCATAATAAAATTTGAAATTAGTCAATATTAAATTTTTGTGAGTTCTATTATGCACCAAAATGTTTTTCAATCAACGTAGAACAAGGTATTATTAATTATTATAAATCCTAATAATTTGATCATTTAAACATTTAATTTAAAGTTTATTCTTTTTCATTTTTAAAGATCAAATATTTTTTTTTTTTTAATTTTGTACATAAAATTTTAATAAAGGAATAATGTCTGTCTTACTAAAACCTTAATTATGATTTTTAATATTTTTTATTCTCAATTGAGCATTCTTATCTCTCGAGAAAAAAATTGATTCAAGTGTATGACATTGGCATCATTAAAAACAAACTTAAAAAAGACGTGCGATATCTTATCTTGTGCATTGCGTAAAACTGTATGATTTGTAAATTTGGTTAAAAAATATGTATAGCTATCACAGAAAAATTGTTGGGTTTACTTTAAGGAAGAACTTTTAGTACATGTGGAAATTTAGAGAAAATTAAAGGATATTTATTATTATAATTTAGGACATTTAAAATAAACGGAGAAAAATTTCGGTAGATTAATTCACGGCAATGCTCCTCGATTTTAACGCATTGGCGTGAGAACTAATATCTCGGAACTATTGCTTTTAAAGCATAGGTTTTGAAGTTTCAACTATTAGGTCACGCCTCTGCGCTCTCAGGTCTCAAATTCTATACTTTCAAATCATAGAGTCCGAGACTCTAAAGTACGTAAAAATTATAGCTCTAAAATCAATTACTTATCGAATTAATCTCTTGAAATTTCTCTAAGTGTAGATTAAAACCAAATTTAAAATTCTATTTAACGTCTAATAACCAAGTTAATGTATAGAATTCCTGAAATCAAAATCGAGGATCCAAAATGTCCAAATTTAGACAACCACCATAAAATTCTCCTATTTTAATTTAAAAAATATACTTTTAAAAAAAATTCTTAAAAAAATCTCTGGACAAACATAAAATAGACGAAGGATAATGAAACGTCAACCAACGAAAATGGAAATAAATCAATTGAGTCTGATCCAAAACAATTATTTATTAAGAAAGTGATTCAATCAAATCTTTTAAATAAAATAGTTTAATACTGAAAAAAAGAATAATAATTTTTGGATATTATAATTAATATATACAGCTCCGGATAAATTAATACATTTTCATTTTTTGTCATTTACCTGTATTGAAAATAAGCTAGCAAATTTTCGTTAGTAATTAGTAACATGTCACCATACAACTGTTTTTCTAATTGCTTTAAAAACTATCAAACAATATACAAAAAGTAGAAAATTAACAAAATGGCTACAATTTTTCGAGAACTCAAAAATTTTTATTTTGTTTTCAAAACATATGCGCAAAACTAACGCGGAATCTGTATTATCATCAGGGAATTTGCTAATGTCTTTACAGACTAGATGGATCTATCAATTTAAAAAATTTCAATTAAATTTTTCCCGTTAAAAGAGATTTTCCTTTCGCTCTGCTGGGAATCGAAACACAGAACTTACGATTGCCGGTCGGGTGGTTTCCCATTAAGCTGTTAGAGAAATCGAAAGAATCCTTTTTCGGAAGCGGAAAAGGCACATTTGTCAAGTTTTTCAATTTTTCCGGTAAAATAAAAGTCAAATATTTATGCACACATTTATTTAAATTTATGTCGTTCATTCTAAATACCCCTTAACACAACAGCGTAACAGGTTGCAAAATAAAGGAAGTTTAAAATAAAATTATGAATCTTCAACTGGAACAGTGTAATTTTACACAAAAAAGATGGATTTTCAAACAAAAGGAGGAATTTCTAAACAATAAAATTAATTTTTATGCAAAAAATTTTATTTTTCACCAAAAATTACAATTTTTAACAAAATAAATCAACTTTTTACGAAATGCTTGAATTTTTATTTCAATTAGACAAATAGTTAACCAAATAGTTAAATTTTGAACTAAGAAAAAGGAATTTCCAACAAAAATGGAATAATTACATTTTTAGTAACGAACATTAATTTTCAACCTTACTAATGAATTTGAAACTAAAATGAAGAAATTGAACTGGAATAGTTGGTTTTTAACAGACATGATGAGTTTTCAACTCAAAACAATACTTTTTCACCTGCAATAATCGAATTCTCACAAAAAAAATTAATTTTTACTCCAAAAATGAATGTTCACCTAAAGAGAGGAATTTTTTAATAAAATTATAGAATATTGAATTGAAATAATAGTTACATTTACAGTTAAAAAAATCTATATAGTTGTCAACCAAAAAGAAACAAATTTTTAACAAAATAGTTCAATTCTCGGTAAAAAATTCCTTCTTATCCAAAGAAAAGACAAGTTTTCAATCTGATAGCTTTATTTTTAACAAAGAAATTTATTTTTAATTAAAATTATGCTTCAATAAAAAAATAATAATTTTTAACAAAAGTGTTTAATTTTCATCACAGTAATTTTATTTCCAACCTGAAAGATCAATTTTCAACCAATAGTGTAAAAGTTAAATGTTTATTTGGGTAAATAAATTTTAACCAAACTGATGAATTTTATCTCTTCAAATAAATGAGATTTTAATTATAAAGATTAACTTTCTACAAAAAAGACAAATTTTTTACAAATAACATTAATTTTCCAATGAAAAGTTTAATTTTAAAATAAAAATATCAATTTTCAACCAAACAGTTGAATTTTTATCCCGAAAAGATAATTAATTTTTTAACAAAAAATAGAATAGTTGTATTTTCCGTTAAAAACATAGTTCTCAATTTTTGAAAACGGATTTTCAGCGGAATAGTTAAATTTTGTGCTTGAATATTTTAATTTTTAAATAAAAAAATTATTTTTAATAAAATAGTTACATTTTTAAAAAGAGATAATTTTTTACTCTTATGATGAATTTTCAGAAAATAAAATTAATTTGTAAAAAGATTTTAACTTTCTACTGCAAGTAGTTAAGTTTTTAATTTTAAAAAAGGCAAATTCGTAACGAACAATGTAACCAAATTGTGTATCCTAATTCAGAAATATTTTCTTTTTAATATGCTACTTCTACTTTGAAAACTACTTGAAGTACGTTCTTTTTTCATAATATAAGAGAAGAAACTTTTAAATTGTGATGAATTCGGACTTGGAACAGGCATTTTTTAAACTCATTTCTTTTCAAATCGCATTATAATTCTTTTAAGAAATTCCCGTTCCATGTCAAAAATGTCCTGTTCCAAGCAAAATTATTTTTTTTTGAAAATTCCCTTTCCTAGACTGAAAACGATAATTATTTGCTAAAATTCCTCCAAGTCAGAATGTACTATTGAAGAATTATAAATTATAATTACATTAGAATATAATGATATAATCGAAAAAATCCAAGATCCATAAGCTTTCAAAAAGTAGGTAAATCCGTAACCTAATAAACTAAGATAAATAATAAAGCCCCGCGACTGTAGATAAAATAAAAATCAATTTTCTAAATTGCCCAAAATTACTAAAATAATGAACAAGTAAATTTTACATCCTTTAAACTTCGTGAAAAAACTTTGACATCGCTCGAATTAAAATCCTGTGACTTCTTCACAAATTTTGGAAATTTCTTACAATCCTTTATCATTCCTTAAAATGCCATAATCATTTTTGCGATCGGCAAAAAATGTCCTTAGATCCTTAAAATGACTCAAAATCGATAAAAATCCGTTGTAAAATTGATTTTCTCTGTAAAATTGTACCTTCTTCAAATTCTTGAAATCTTTTTGAGGCTTAAGGCCCATGTGACCAAGCCAAATACCTATATTACCGACCTCACTTTATCAGTTCACGGAATATCTTTTTGAACCTAAGAACTTCTTCTTTAAATAAAATATTGAGCTGAAACTTTGGATAATGTATTAGAGTTCAACAAAGTACGTTAAGGTACTTAATATGGGTAGGAACTTCACTGAAAATTATTTCCGACCAAATTTTTTTCTGAACCTCCACATTTTTTTAACGTTTGGACTTATTTTATACATGAAATATCAGCCTTCAACTTTAATAAATGAAAGAGCTAACAGAAAAATACATTAGAGTACAAAATTCCATGATATAAGATGTAAAAAAAATATTTTAACTAAATCTCATCCGGCACACAACAAAGGACTCTCAACGTAGGACGAGCCAGCTGTTAGAACCTCGTCCAGTGGTCGCCAGCATTATTCCGGCACTACATATAATCAATAGGCATTATATATAATGCCAAACAGAAGCCAGGCAAAGTATGTAATACTCTCTATTGAATTAGAAACTACACGCTAAAATTGGAATCTTCACGGTAAAATTGAGAATTATGAAATAAAATAATCAATGTTTAGTTTTTGTTATTATAATATTATTAAATGGAAAAATTTATGCAATTTAAATGTTTTATACTCACAATTCAAATTAACTGAAAATCAATTTGTTTATGAATAATTGAAAATTTTATTATTAAATTAAGATTTAAGTTTATCAAAAATATATCTTAATTTTATAATTATTATAATTACATAAAAAATTATATCCCAATAAAATGAAGTAATTTAAAATAATAATCCTGATATTAAAAACAATCCATTTTTAAATCCATAATAACCAACTTTTTATTATTAAAAATATATCAAAATTCTTAAATGGACCTAGATAATTTATAACATTATCAAATCTAGCAGATAAACAATAAATAAATTACAATTGAAACTCCTCAAAAGAGATACTTGACAAAGGTTATGTATTACTTAAAATCTTTAAAACTAAGAAATTTGAAATACTATTAATTTGAATGACTAAAATTTTGTACTAATTTCTAGCAGTGACTGAATTGCTAATTACAGGCCTCGGACTCACCACACTATTAAACTATTTTAAATTTTTTTGAAATAATGACACTATTTTTCTACTATTTCGACAAAAATTACACGAAATACACTATTTTAAAATAAAAACGTCCAATTTTCAACTAAATAAATTAATTTTCAACAAAATGCTTGTTTAAAAAATGTTTTAAAAAATAATCATTAGAGAAAAATAATTGTAAATTTATGACTTTTTGTGACTCATCGAAATAGTTTCCAATTGCAAAGTTGATCTAATTAAAATTCACATGTTTAATATAAAATATGTATTGTCGAATCTGTCCTACGTATCGTGCTTTTTGAGAAAGTAAAAATGTTTAATTTTACGATTTTTCATAAAATAACAAAGTTCCTCAAAATGCCATCTTAAGACGTTACACGTTTTTTCGTTTTCCTGAGAAATTTTCTGAATAAGGATTAGCTCCTCATGGTTCCCGATCATTCAATTAATGCTGGATTAAGACTAATACCGAATGGATGCGATTTAATAATCTTTTTAACAATGCCTGGACAATTTAAAAATTAACAATTTTATGTTAAATCTTGAAGTTTAACATGTAGTTATGAGAAAAAGACGTTTCTTAAAATTTTATTCAGAATCGTCTTAAACTTGAATTAACTGTTACCTTAAACTACTTGAAAAGTAGACAAAATGTTGAATATTTAAGACAAAACCCGCAAATTTTTGCCATTATTTGAATACAATATTATTTAAAATAAATCTCAAATGTATAAACAATTATGTTTGTCTAATTAAATTATGAGCACAAACTAATAAGAAAATTGAAAATAATTTTAAAAATGCGAAAAATATTGTAAACTATATTTAAAAAAAAATTAAAATCAAAAGTGAATTTTTTTAAAAATTGAGCTTAAACATTTGTTTTTGAAAAATACAAAACTTTGTTAAAATGTTTAATTCCACTCAAATAATGGAGAATATTTATTATACACTTTGGCTGGTCTCTGTTGAGCATTATATATAATGCCTAGGCAATCTGTATAATACAGCAATACAGAGTATTGCTTATAAATTTCTCAACAAAGTGAAAAATTATTTTTCTTTACTAAAGAATCACGAGGAAAAACGTTTGCCAACAAAATTAAAATTGATTCTGTTGAACAAACCAAAACCTGTTAGTTAAAAGAATTACGAAAATTTGCATTTTTAATCAAATTTATTTAAAAAATTAACATTTATTACTTTTCTTTTCTGAAATTTAAATTCTTAAATTTGTTTATAACATCAAAGTACTAGACTTGCCCTGGGCTTTCGTAATTAACATGAACTTTGAAACAGGAAAAGCTCAGTTTTCGAAAAAATGGGGAAAATAACTATTTTTCAATAAAATTTTTTTGAAATTGATTTGTATTTTTCAGTAATACTTGAAAATGTTAAACAAATCATTGTCAACCTATTACTTTTAAATTTAAAGCCTCGACCATTTTTAATTGTGCCCAGAAAATGCACCGAAATATGCAAAATACCGATTTTATGTAAAATTCCCTATAAAGACAGGATTTATTGTACTCATCATAATATACATTTTTTCTATTTTATAAGTGACAATTTTTCAAGTATTAAAAAAAAAATTTTTTCATGTAAATTATGATCAGTGTGTATTTTTTGGGACTAATGACACAACATGTGAATTTCGAGAATAATATTTTTTGTTTAAGGCATTTTCAAATTGATTAAACAATATATATTTTTTAGTTTTTGTTTTCATTACAAATCATGGAAAGTTCTTATTTTTTGTAAATAACAAAACCTTTAAAAATGAGCATAAAAACCTTCAAAACCTAGTTGTTAAGTTTTTAAACAAAAAGTTTAATTTACTACCAAACACAACGAATTTTCACTGAAAAGTGTAAGTTTTGATTTTCCATTATTTTTTATGCCGTCAAAATTTGAATTTTCGATATTTCAACAAAAGTTAAAAAGTTGTTATGATAATCTCGTAGGGCTTTGAAAAATCAAGATTTGTCTTCTATTTACTTTCTTTCATACTGGGCATCATTTGGCTGAACATTTTTATTTTCGTACATTTTTTAGAATATTGTAAATGTTACAATAGATTTATAACAACTTTTTCGCTTACCTAATTATTATTTAAAAAATTATTATACTTATCGAAAACGAATTAAAACGCATTTTTCGTAAGTGAAAATAATGAACTTGACAGGTGGTATTCATTTGTCCGAATTTTCATTTTCCCTAAAACTCATTTTACCAAAAAAAAAAATTATTAGACTTAAGGTCGCGTTTGGTGATCACAATTTGATCTTGCTTTATTAAGACAAAAAAGAAGAATTTTTTACCAACAAAAAAATAATCATGTTCTAAAAAAGGCTTTTACTTCCATTTTGTAACTAGAATTGTCACATGACTTTTAAGAATATTACAATATTACTATTTATAAATGTACTAGGAATCGCTCAGCGAGGGACAAAGTATTGATTTCTCCGCCTCTAAACTCGGAATATAATATTTTAAATAGTTTATACAAATTTGCTAATATTTTTAAAATAATTTAAATCTTTGGGAAATCAATTAGATCTTTATGAATAAATAAATCTTTATAAAATATTATAAATATATGTAAGATATTTGATAATATTTGTGAAATAGCGTATGTCTTTGCGCAATATTGAAATCTTTCTAAATTTTCATAATATGTTTGAAACATTTGTGAAATTATTGAAATCTTTGTGAAATCATTTGTGCCTTTGTGAAATGTTTTAATCTATAGGAAATCTCTGTGAAATCTACGCTAAATCTTTGGAATTTTTTAATTACTTGGTATATTTTTTAAATTGGTAAAATCCTTGCAAAGTGTTCGAAATCTTTGATAAATCATTGAGTTCTTTCTGAAATGTAGAAATCTTTGAAATATTGTTGAAACATTTATGAAATCATTCAAATATTTTTGGATTATTTACGAAATATTTTAAATATTTTTGAACTGTTTGATTATATTTATGATAAGGATAAAAATCTTACGGTCTTCATTAAAATAAAAGAATAAAGATGAATAACTGGAAAGTTCGTTTTTTGAAATTCTGAGGTTTTTGCTATCACTGCATGTCTTTTTCAGAGAACAATTACAAGTATTTTGAACAGGGTGAAGAATATAACAGAAGTGAAAGCGGGAAAGCCTAGTGATTAAAGAGAGAAGAAGGTGGATAGGGAAAGGATCAGGGCAATGGAGTTGAAAATGGATAGAAAATAGGAGACTGACAGGAGAAATAATATTGTAATCATAGTGTTAAAGCTAAAGAGCTGGGAATAAAAGGAGGGTTCTGAAGCGCTGCTGCAGATCATAGGATGGGTTAAAGGGAAGGTAAAGAAAGATAGGTTGGAGGGGAAAAAGAAGAACGAAGTGGCAGTTGTGAAATTGGAGGACTGTCAAGAAAAGTTGGGGGTAATGCGAAACAAAAATAGGCTAAAGGATAAAAAGCTGTTTATTGTTCACGATCGGGTGAGGGTCAAGCAGAGTGAAGGAATAGTGAATATGCTGTACTGGAACGTAGATGAGGTGAAGAAGAAAGATAAGTAATAGATTTAATGCTTTCACGATAATTTATTTTGTTAACAAGAGATCTTTCGGGTTTCACTCGTGTAAAAAACTACTTGAGGTATATCCAGGAATTTCGTGCCATGGGACTAATAGAGACGTAGATAGAGAGAAAGGAATAGGATACAATAAAGCCGAAGTTGCCAAGGAGGTATATGGGGCATTATTCTTCAACTGCCCCAACTCAAAAAGTCATGTTTTTCGACTGTCTCTAAATTCTGGGAATATGTTCGCCTACCCAACAGTAGTTAATCCACAAACTTATAGACCAG
>NC_046659.1:126611634-126667357 GCF_010883055.1 Belonocnema kinseyi | reverse complement strand
AACTACTGTTGGGTAGGCGAACATATTCCCAGAATTTAGAGACAATCGAAAAACATGACTTTTTGAGTTGGGGCAGTTGAGGAATAATGCCCCATATGTGAAGGTCCTAGAAGGCGGTCAGAGTAATGAAAAAAGTGTGAGCTAGTGGACGAATTATAACGGAGGTTAGGGACAGATTATAGAAAGTATTTCATTGTGAGGGAGAGCGATACTGGGGGGGGGGGGCTTATTCTAAGATACTAGATGGAGGATAGAGGCTGGGCAGTGGTGAATGTTATGCTAACAAGGAAAAAAGAGGGAGAATATGCATATGTAAGTCAGGGTGGGGTATCGGTGATAAACTATGCAGTCATGAACATACAACTGTGAGAGGAGATGAAGAGATTCGCAGTCGAAGGATGGGTAGAGTCAGAACTTTAGCCATTAGGGCTGTGGGTAAGCGGTGAGACCGGCGGAAGGCAAGGTGGAGAAGAACTGTCGTTAGGTTGGTGGGTGAGCTGAACGAGGGAGGCGATAGGGAGGTACCAGAAGCAGTTAGGAAAGGTACGCTTGGAAGGAGTGTCGGTGAAATAGACATGGGAAGTTTTTAAAGAGAAAGTGAATGGGTGTGTGCAAAAAGGTATTCAGGAAGAAGAAGAAATAGACGGTAAGGCCATAGTGTAATACGGAATGTAAAAATATGAAAAGGAATGCGAAGAAGGATCATAAGAACTGGAAAGAGGGAATTGCGAAAAGGAAGGAGTACGTCGAAATGAGAAACAATTTTAGATTGACGTAAAAGAAAAGAGAAGAGAAAAAGGAGGAAGGTCTGGAGGAGGAGTTGCAAAGTCTGAAGACAGGGAAACATGTTGAAAAGGTAATAAGGTCGAAAGCAGCAGGACTGGATGGGATAGAGAACGAAGCGTGGCTGTTTAATACACAAGAGCTTAGGGAGAGTCTGAAATAGCTAGTAAGAAAACTACGAAGGGATGAGGAACTTCCAGGCGTGTGAAGAGATAGGATAATGGTACCGCTGTATAAGAAAGGAGATAGAGATAAACAGTAAGATTATAGAAAGAATTACGTTAATGATTACGACGTGCAAAGTTCACGAAATTGTTATGGCAAAAAGACTGCGGAAGGGGGTCGAGAAAAACGAATATTGTCGGAGACGCAGGCGGGCATTAGGGCGTGTATCACCCTATACCAGGTATACTCCACTATCGACACTATCTTCGTTCTGCAGCATGTTTGGATACAGAATTAACAATAGGGATCAAAAGTGTACGCGTTTTCTATGGATATAAAAGCCGTGTTTCCTTCGGTGAATAAAGGGAGGTTGTGGGCGACTATGGAGGGGAGGGGAGTGGAAGGAATCCTGACGAAAAGGTTAAGGGAAGCATAAGAAGAGACGAAAGATAGGGTGACAGGAGATCAAGAAATTGTGGAGGATTTCTAGATAGATAAGGGGTTGAGACAAGGGTATGCACTCAGCCCAACGCTTTTTGCGATTTTAATAGCAAAAGTAAGCTAGCGACCGCAGTGATATAGGGAGTTAGGGTAGAAGGGGAATGGTCACTCGCGTCTACACATGATATAGTGCTACTAGCAAAGAGTCAAGTGGCCTTAAAGGATATGAGGAAGTGGTTGAGGAGATAACTAGTTGAAAAAATAACTGGATAAGGAAAGGTTATAGCTAAATTCGGAAGAGTCCAAGGTTATGCTGTTCAGGAAAGGTGGGAGAACGGATAATGGAAGTGAAGGGGTAAGGTGGTGCAGGAGATGAAATAATTTGTGTACCTGAGAGAATAAGAAGGAAAAATTCAGTGATGAGGCAAGTGTGGGCGCTGGAAAAGAAGTAGCTTGCAGATGATTTTGGAAGCAGAATGAAAATGTTCTAGTCACTAGTGATAATTGTCTTATTGGATGGAGTAAGTGTTCGAAATAAAAGTAAAGAGAAGAGTTAAAGAGGATACAGCAGTGGTATGTAAAGTGGACATGGAGGTTAGTAACCAATACGCCTATTTACATTGTCAGGAGGGAGACGGGGAAAACAAGTTTAGGATTATAACGGGAAGTCGAGCGTGGAAATGTGAGGAGAAATTTTTGAAAGAAAGGGTAAGTAAGCTGTTTAGGAATAGTTGGTGAGAGAAGGACAACAGGAGAGGAGTTAGGAAAATGGAGGTTGAAAGTGAAAGGAGAGAGAATGGGGAGAGAGAGAGAGAGAAGGCAGCAGGGGAGGATAGAATAAGAGAATCAAGGTTTAACAGGAACCATGGGTGAATTCTAGCTTTCTAGGAAGAAGAGGATGTGCAAATTGTTCTTGAAGGGAGATGCAAAAGTGGAAAACTGGATGGAGGAGTTTGAGGAGGTGGAAAGTAGTGGGATAAACATGAAGTTATTGATGCATGAAAGGGGCGACAAACGGGCAGTAGCTTGAGTGAAGGGAGTGTTGTGTATGATGGAGAAGAATAGAAAGAAGGAAGAAGTGAAATGGAGAAGGAGAGATTGTAAATAGGAAAAGAAGCAGGTATAAGCAAAATGGAAATATTGTTAATAATACATAAATATTAGGTATTAGCCGCGGAGAAAGACTTTCGCAATGCGAGGCAAAGTAAGAAAGTAGGGACATGCGTGAGAGGCGAGGCGAAGCAAAGAAGAGCAGGCGGTCTTGCAGATAATGTGTGGACGGATGTTAGTTTTTAGGAGTTAGCTTGAAGAAATTGTCGTAAGAAATGAAAATTTAAGCAAGTCAATTTCTAAAGTTCAGCAGGCCAAAATATAATATTTACCTATCGATATATCTATCTAACTAGACAAAAATAAATAAGTTACTGAGCAAAAAATTTCCGAATCGAAAAAAGTAACCACACCGGGGACATTTACAAAGAAGAATCTTTAAAATATATTTTTTTCAAACTTCGATTCAAATGCTTTTTGTTTAAATACACTTTTTATTATTATTTAATTTTTTCTATTCTTTGATTATTTTTAGTTATCTCTCATCGTAAAGAACATAGTTTATTACAAGATGCTCTGTCTTTGCATGTAGACAAACATTAAGATATAAATTAAATAAATTTCATGAAAATGTGTTATCGCATAACATTCAAATAATTATTTCGCATGTTTAAACTATATTACCTGCGAGTTGTCATAAATAATTATTTATATGTCGTATAAATTCCGGTATTATTATATAGAAACCCGTATTTATTTAAAATAAATTCTCCAGTATCAAAAAATGTTGTTCGTCAGTATTTACTTTATTCAATCAATGGAGGTTAAAGTGAATAGGTGATTCATTGTTGTGTTCTGCTCTATAGAGTATTTCCATTAAGTTATCAAAAGATTACATTTTGACAAAAAGATGAATTATCGACAACATAAATCAATTTTCTAACAGAAAAAATCAATTTTCTATTTAAACTATACATTTTTAACCAAAAATAGAATATTTATGTTTTCAGTCAAGAATAATATTTTTAACTAAAAAAATGTCTCTCAGCTGAATAGTTAAATTTTCATTCCGAGGGAGGAGATTTTCCTCTAAAATGATGAATCTTCATTTAAAAAAATTAATCTTCAAGATAAAGCCAAACAGGTGATTTTTCCAATAAGAAGAATTTTAAATTATTTTCATAAAATGTTATGTGGATATTTACAGACGTAATATACCAGCTTATATTGGTAGTACCTAGTAATATTAATATTAATATTAAATTCGATATTCACAAATTCATGAAATAATAGTAATAAATAAATAAATCTTTTGGAAACCAAAATTAACTTATTCGATTTTTTTTCTTTTTTTCATAATAAATATTTTAATAAAAATCCTATTCCGGATAGCAACTCAAATTTTTCATAAAAGCAATTTGATAGAAAATTCAACTACTTTTTCAAAACTTGAACTAATTAATAAATATTGTTGTATTGCAATATTTTTTTCAGTTTGTTGAAAATCAGTTATTTTTAACAGAACATTTAACTAATCCATTTTTGATTAAACATCGATTTTTTTAGTTGAAAATTCAACTGTTAGGTTACTACATTTATAATTATCTATTAGGTTGTAATTTCACGCATTTCGTCAAATTTTCGTCCTTTTTATATAAAATTGATCCACTTTTTAAGAATTTGATAATTTTTAATTAATCATTTTTCATCTAAAATCAATTATTGTGAAATTCAACTGTTGGGTTGAAAATAATCTATTTTGTTTGTTTCATTTTATAATTTTCTAATTTGTTGATAATTCGTCGTTTTTGGTTATATTTAACTACTTTTTATTAAAAATGAAAATTTTGTTGTTGTAAAAATTCAACTATTTTATAACACATACGTCTAATTTGGTTTCAAAATTTATCACCTTTTGTAGAAACCTTTTTTTTCATACAACGATCTCGTGTGTGGTTAAAGATTAATTTGTGCAGACTACAAATTAACTAATAATTAATTTTCTTGGTTGAAAAATTCAACTATTTCGTTGGATATTCAATTTTTGTTGTTAAAAATTCAAATTTCGGTTTCAAAATTCATCTATTTAGTTTTGAGCTTTAAGCAGGGAAACTATTTTGTAAAGAATTGATATTTTTGGCTAAAGCATTTAACAA
Organism: Belonocnema kinseyi; assembly: GCF_010883055.1. Classification (NCBI taxonomy): domain Eukaryota; kingdom Metazoa; phylum Arthropoda; class Insecta; order Hymenoptera; family Cynipidae; genus Belonocnema; species Belonocnema kinseyi. The sequence continues at coordinate 126,662,762 of NC_046659.1, read as the reverse complement.
TTTGGTAGAATATTAAACGGTTTGTTCAAAAGTTAAACTATTTTGTTAAACATTTATTTCACTCTTCAAATAATTTATGGTGTGAAATGATTTTTTTTTCGTTAAAACTGCAATTTTCAGATTAACAATTAATCTATTTTATTTGAGGATTCGAGAGATTTATTGAAAATTTGTCACTTTTGGTTAAATTTAACTGTTCTTTTTTTGACAAAAAAATTTCTGATTTAGGAATTCAGCTACATATTTTATTGAACATTTGCCTTTTCTTAGTTCGAAAATTGATCTCCTTCTGTAGAAATTTTATCTTTTTTGGTTAAAAATGCAAATGTCTCCTGTGTGATTAAAAATTAATCTTTAACAATTTGGTAGAAAATTAAACTAAACTAAAATCGAACTGTTTAATAGAATACTCAATTTTTTATGATGAAAAATTAATATTGTTTAACCAGCAATTTGCATATTCCATTTCTGGATCGAACTTCATTTTATTAATTTTCTTTTTTTTTTAGTTTGAAATGTGACTAAATGATGGAGGTTTATATATTTTGTTGAAAATGTGTTGTTTTTGGTCAAAAATCATTTTTTTGTTTAGAGAGAGAAAGAGAGAGAGAGAGGGTACAACTTTTTAAATAAAAATTATTCTATTTTAGTTGAGGAATTAACTATTTTGTTTGAAAATTCAACTATTTGTTTGAAGATGAACTCTTGGTTAGCATTTAATTTTTTCAGCTTGAAAATTTATACTGTTTTGTTAAAAATTTGTTTATTTCTTCAAATTAAAAATTAATTTTTAAAGTGAATATTTAACTATTCCATTTCTGGTTAAAAGCAGATTTTTTACAGATTTAAATTCATCTATTTGGGTTGAAACTTTTGTGTGCGTTGAATGTTACCTTTTTGGCAGAAAATTAATCTTATGCAATTGTCTTGTATAAAAATCGTCCTTTTGACTTGAAAAATCAACATTTCAAAAATATTGCAAATAAAAAGATTTTATCTTCGACATTGAAGAATAAGATACACTCAGATCACTTGTTTCGTCATCATATATTTCTAATTAAATATGAATAATTTAGACTGAGGTTTGAAATTTATAATTGATTTCACATTTTACGTTTAAATTGTCATTATCTAAATAAAAAAGTGAATTAACAGCATAATTGGTTGTAAATTTTTGTGCTTTTTCAAAACCTGAATCTGAACTTATATAATTTTATAATTTTTCCATGTTTCTTATCTAACCAGAAAATTGCACGTGATATTTTAATTTTATATGAAATTTGAAACCTACGTAATTCGTTTCGTTCCATTTGAATTATAGATTTTTCCGTATTTCGTATCGTATTATCATCTTCCAACATTGTATAAATCACACGATTACATAAAAAGTGTCATTTTTGTCACTCCAACTGATACAGTTATTTGTACTTTTCAGACGTCTTCGTATGGGTGAACAAATGTATGAAATACAAGTATGACAAAAAAAAATTTCCTACTCCAATCAATCTTTTACCAATATTTGATCAAATTTATAGTCACCAATGGGAAAACGATTAGTATATAAGCTTTCGAAGCATCTTGTAGAAAATATTCTAGTGATTCGGTAGTAACCAGTCTTTAGAATAATGAAGATCCTTGCTGCAACTCTTCTCATTGCGTTTGCGGTTTTTCCTGATTCTGTTGGTAAGTACATAATAACTTAATATCAAACCTATAATTTTTATAATTATTTAAAATACACTCCGATCAACCAATTTTATGCGAGAAATTTATTTTACGAGTCAAACTTATGTCTTAATTATGTAGTTAATCGTCGGAGGGTCGAGAGTCTAGTATAACGTCAGTCCCACCATACTTCGGTTAGAACTTCGGACAGAACTGAAACCAAGAGTTACTTAGTGTCATTTTCTTCACCTACATTTTTTAATAGACTTTTAGAATAAAGGGTAAAATTATCGACAACTGTATTTTGTGTGATTGTGAATTCTCTTTTGTTAAAGCTCCTTTAACGGAAACATTCTCATCACCTGTCTCGTAGGGAAAAAAGGTCAAAAGCAAATCTTTAGATCTTATTTTGGTGTTTTTGTTTTGTTATTTTTCAGGATTAAAAACAAAAACTGCGCGTCTCATCTAAAAATAATTTTTTAAAAATCTGTCGATTTTTTTAAGTGAGCAACTTTTGTCTATTAATTTTTGCATACGTATCTTCTGCCGTCTTTGCAAAAATTTAAAATTTTAATTTAATGTTATGTACAACTTTATTTTCAGTGATTGTGAATTCTCTTCTGTCAAAGATCCTTTAACGAAAACACTCGCATCACATGTCTCCGGAAAATAAAACTAAAAAGGAAATTTTCAGATATAATTCAGGCAAACAATTTTGCTCTTAAATATTTTATTATACATTTTTTGTTTGTTACAAAATAAAAATTTGTTCATTTTGTAAAGTCATTTTTCACGATTAAAACAAAAACTAAGCGTCTTATCTAACAATAATTTATAAGAAATTAGTTTATCTTTTTTTCATAAAAAACTTTTATGTATTCATTTTTTTGTATCTTGTGCGGTTAAAAAAAAATTCATTTTATATAATGTTCTTTTTCACGATTGAAACGAAAACGACGCGTCCTATCAAAAAGTGATCCTATAAAAAATGATTAACAACCAATTTTTAAATCGAGAAATGGATTTTTTTATTTCTGACATCATTTTTTACGATTAAGACGCAAAATATGTACCTTATAAAAAAAATGTTTTAAATAAGATTTGTTCATCCTCTTAAGATGAAAAATTTTGCTTCTTAATATTTTCTTCGTACCCTGTATAGTTTTTCGGAAAAATGGAATTGTTTATTTTTCAAAAGGGATTTTCGATGGATAAATCCAGAACCGTTGGTCAAATATGACTGGCAAACGAACTTATTCTTTCGTACGACCGACCAAATAAGTAAATAAGGTAAACTTTCAGTAAAAAAAATATCATTTTCAACCAAAGAGTTAAATTTTTTTAATAAAATTATGAATATTCAACAAGAAATATTAATTTTTAAGAAACTAGTACAACTTCAGCCCAAGATATTGAATCATCAACAAAACAAATTAATTTTCACTAAACAGTTGCTTTTTTAGCTTAAAAATGTAATAGTTGTATTTTCTACCTAATAGTTGAATTTTTTTTTCTACAAAGCAGTTGAATTTTCATTGGTTCGTTTATTCTATAAATTTATAAAATATTAGACGATTTTATTAGCCTTTTTTGGGGGGAGGGGGGGTTCTCGCGGTATCTTACATTTGCTTATCATTATTTCTTTAATTTATGATTTTAACATTGAATGTAATTACTAATCTTACTGGTTACTGAAAGCCCCCCCCCCCCATACAATACAATCTAAAAAATCGTTAAATCCCCTCCACCAACTTTACGTAATTAATGCGCTTTCAACTTATCTTCAAATCTAGCAAATAGTATTCAAGATTCGTCAAATAAAAAGTAAATCATTCACGTCAAATCTGGACCAAGCATATGAAGAAAGATGACGTGATTGCTACGCAATTATAAACAGTATCACAATCAATATTTGAACAAAAAATGATTTTACAGTCATAAATTAAGTTCCTGAATAAAGATTAGAGCCCCATCAGCTCACAATTCGCCTCTTTTGGTTAAAATTTCTACTGTTTGGTTACATTTTTTAATAATAATTCATGTTTTGTTTGAAAGTTCAATTATTTTGCTCAACATTCATTTTATTTGTTGAAGTTAATTTTTTTTAATCTTCCAGAAGTATTCCATTATGGGTTAGAAATGTATTTCTTTTTTTGTAAATTCGTCTTTTTATGTAAAAAATTAGGCCCCCTAATTCAATTTTCACTGCTTGGTTGATTCAGTTTTTTAGTTGAAGATCCATCTCTTTGGTTAAATAATTAACCATTTCGTTGAAACTTAATTTTATCTACTGAGAATTTAATCATTTAATTTTTGGTTAATAACTAGTGGTTTTCTTTTAGAAATTCAAAAATTAGGTTGTAAATTTATGTATTTTGTTGGTAACTCATATTTTTTGCGAAATTTATTCTTTTAAAATAAAATTTAACAACTTGGAGTAGAGTTGAACTACGTCGTTAAAAAATTATTTTATAATTTAAAAATCCGCTTCTGCGATTGAAAATTATTTTTTTAACTTAATTTACACACACACTCATATATATATATATATATATATATATAAATTCATCTTTTTTAATCATTCATAACTATTCCATCCATTTTTGTATTTTTTTGTCGATTCGTATTTTTTGGTGAAACTTATTCTTCTTGATTAAAATGTAACTACTTGATGCAAAATTAAACTCCTTTCTCGAATAATCGTTGTATTAATTAAAAATCCATCTCTGCAGTTGAAAATTTTACTTGATTTTTGGAAATTCTTCTTTTTTTTCGTTAAAGGTCAATTTTTCAACAAAAAATTTAATTATTTCACTTTTGGTTAAAAATACTTTTTTTCCCTTGAAGATCTATTTTTTAAAGAAAAACCTTAACAATTTCAATTTTTGTTGAAATTAGATCGATTTCCGTTTGAAATTAAACTTCTTGGTTTAGAAATTTTACTTGTTTGTTGGAAATTCTTTTGTTTTCGTTGAAGGTCAATTTTACAACAAAAAATTACATTATTCCACTTTTGGTTAAAAATTCTTTTTTTCTTTCAAGATCTATTCTTTAAAAAAAACCAAACAATTCCACTGGTGTTTTGAAAATTTATCTTTTTGGGTTATAAACTCTTTTTTTGTAGAAGTATTACATGTTTGGGTGAAAATAAACAATGGTTTAAAAATTCATATTTTCGGGTTAAAAATTCCACTGATCCTTAGAGAACTCGCCTTTTTGGTTTTAAAATTCAACAATTTCACTGAATTATTTTTTTTTCTCTCGACTGCAGAATCTTTCCTGGTTTAAAATTTAATTCATTTTTGAGAATATATCTTCTTCGTTAAATTACACGGTTCTGGATTCATAATTAATTAATGAAAATGCAAGTAGTTGGTTAAAAGTTGAAACTCTTTGTCAAAAATACATTTTTGGATTAAAACTTCATAGTTTCAGGTTAAAAATTCTACTATTTAATTAAAATTTCAACATAAAAGTTAAATTTTCTAGAATAAAATTGAGATGGCTTTTCTACAGTAAAAGATTATTTTTATACTAAAAGGCTAACATTAAACAGATAAGCTAAGTTTTTGACAAAAAAATATGACTTTAACTAAATAATTAAATCTTAAACAAATACTTAAATTTTGTACCAAAAAGCAGAATATTTAATGAAGAAGAATAATTTTCTACTAAAAGATGAATTTTCAAACAAATATTTGAATTTTTAACTAAAAATGATAAGTTTTTAGCCAAAAAGATGCTTTTTTAGTCATTTACATAAATTTTCATCTGAGTATTAAAATTTTTTTAACAGAAAACGATTAATTTAGTATGAAAAATTAAATACCTAAAATTTTACTAAAAAAATTAATTTAAAAAAAATTCTACCACGTAGTTAAACTTTCTTTTATTTATTAATTTTTTATTTCAAATAAGAAAATATTTATTTGCAATTAAACAGTTTCACTATTAACAAGAAAAGATGAAATTTCTATAGACAATAACTTTCAACCTAAATAGACGAATTTTCAACAAAATAACGTTAATTTTCTATCAAATAGTTTAATTTTTAAGTTATACAGAATAAATTTTCAACAAAACAGGAAATAGTTAAATTTCTATGAATAAATCAATTTTTAATCAAAAAGACGAATCGCTGATAAAATAGTTAATTTTTGTAATGAACCCATCAATTTTTCAGCAATCAGTTGCTTTTTCTAATAAAATAATTGAATTTTCAACCAAACATGTGAACTTTCCGCCAAGATGAAGAATTTTCTACCAAAAAAGACGATTTTTCAACGAAATACATAAATTTTTAACCAAATATTTAAATTTTTTAAGGACAATAGTTAATTAAACTGTTAGTTTTCCAAGACAAAGAAAAACACATTTTTTCTTTAAAATAATTGCATCATCAACCGCAAATATTACCTTCGAACACCAAAATTAATTTACGAATAAAAATGGTCCAATTTAAAAATAACAGTTGATTCAAAAGTCAAAAGAGAATGATAAAATTTCAATTTCAAGTAAGCAGTTACATTTTTAACAAAAAAATATGAATTTTCAACAAGAAGATTTATTTTTCTTTAGAAAATACGCATTTTCACAAAAATACACAAATTTGTAACCAAGCAGTTAATTTTTTTATTAAAGATTCCACATTATACCAATTACTTCACTCTTAATGAAAAAATCATTTTTCATCCAAGAAGAAGAATTTTCAACAAAATACATTAATGTAACAAAGTATTTGAACCTTGCACTAAAAAAGATGAATTTTATTAAAAAGTTTGAATTTTTAACTAAAAAAGGATAAATTTGAACCAAAAATAAAATAGACGAGTTTTTGGCCAAAAATTAAATTTGTGACAAAAAAAGAGTCTTAGATACAATAGTAATTTATTAATTTTGCAGAAAGTGTTTCAAACTTTGAACCAAGTAGTTGAATTTACGACATCCAAGGGTGCTTTTTTAACGAAACAGTTGAATTTTCCAGAAAATTGACGATCTTTCAGGTGAAAAAGGCGAACAGTTCAGGAGTTCGATTTTCGACCTCAAAAGATGGATTTTCAAGAAAATAGTTAATTTTTTTATCAAACCGATGATCTTTAAAACCAAAAAGTTAAGTTTTAACAAAACAGTTGAATTTGATGACAAAAAAAATAAGAAAAGTTATTTTGCTAACCAAGCAATTGAATTTTCGACAAAATAGTTCAATTCTATACATAAAAAATTATATTTTACAATTAAACGAATCTTCAACATAGTAGTTCAATCCTTAACAAAAGAGATCAATCTCTAACTAACGTTATCAATCTTCAAACGAGAAAAGTAATTTTTAAGAAATTAGTTGAAATTTTAACCAAGGAGTTAAATTTTCTATTAAATTGTAGATTTTTCAAGCCAAAAAAACCAATTTTCTACAAAGCAGTTGCATTTTCAACCAGAAAATAATCATTTTCAATGGCAAAGTTAATTTACAATCATATAGTTCAATTTTCAGAGTAATAAATAAATCATCTATCAAAACATTTTAATTTATAACCAAACAGTTAAAGTTTTAACCAAAACTTTTCTAGGAAACAACTGATTTTTTAACGAGAAAGATTAATTTTCTACCAAGAAGGCGAATTTTAACAAAATACATGAATTTCTAACCATTACTTGAATTTTCAACTTAAAAAGATGAATTTGAGCCAAATATTCCAATTTTTGACCAAAGAACATAGATTTTCAATCGAAAATGGAATAGTTAAATTTTCTGTTACAAAAATTAATTTTCATCCGAAACTGAAACGAACTTTAACAAAATATTTAAATCCCCAATCAAGTCAACCAAATGAGAAAAAAAATTGAACTTGGTTTACATTGATTCAAAACAACAAAAAAACCGGATTTTTTAAAAACAGAGTAAAAAATTAAAATTCTAGAATTTATTATTATTATTTTATTTAATAATTATATTTTTCTGAAAAAAGATCTTCTAAATTCGCTCAACTGGGAAGATTACTTTTTATTATTTAATTATAATAAACAAACCCTTCTTAATCTTTACGTATCATAGTTTTATGTGATTCGTGATACATGATGACTTTGTGAAGCTTTTTGCCTCGGGTAATTGCTAGACAGATGGATCGACGGCTTGAGTCGTTTTTCTCCGTTTTCAACCAATTTAATCTTTATCCCTTTTTATCGTTTCTTGGCTTAGATACGAACTAAATTATAAGAACCTGATGAAAAAATTCCCCTACTTTTGGTTCAAAAGTCTATCATTATATTTCTGCTTGAAATTCACTCCGTCTTTTTGAAACATCTAGTCTTTAGTTGAAAATTTAATTTGAGGGTAAAAATTAATATTTTAAAAAGAATTTTAATTTTAGTTGAAAAATCAACTCTTTGGTCAAAAATGTAACTATTTTGTTTAAAATCAGTTTTTTGAGCTTTAATTTTTTAGCTAAATATGTAACTATTCAATTTTTAGTTCATAAATGATATTTTCTTGTTGAAAATTAATTTATTTTTTGCGGAAGGTAATCTTATTTGAAGGTGCATAATTTATTGTTGCAAATTCATATTTCGCATAGCAAATTCAAGTGCCTGGTAGAAAGTTGTTCTTTTTGACTTGAAAATTCAACAGCTTGGTAGAAGATTCAACTATTCTCTTCATTTTTTGAAATTCACTTTTTTTTGAAAATTCATATTTTTCGTTGAAAATTCAACTTTTTGGTTAAAAATTCAACTTTTTGTTTAAAAAATAGACTATTTTGTTTAAAATTTAACTATTTACTGAAAAATTAACTTTTTTAAAAATAATCATAATCGCCCGTTGAAAATTTAGTTGTTTGGTAAATAATTCGTCTTTTTAGCTTTAGCAGGCAACAGTTTTTTTTATAAAATCAAAATATTTGGTTGAAAGTTCCCGTAGTTTAGCATAAATTTATAATGTTTGGTCCGAAATTATTCTTTTTGATTCAATATTTAACTATTTGGTAATAAATGCATCTTTTTTTATTAATAATTCAACTACTTTGGTCAAAGATAATTAAACATTAGTTGAAAATTAGGAATTTCTTGAGATTCACCTCTTTGGCTTTAAAAATTCAACTTTTTTGTTAAAAATCCCCTTTTTTGTTTAAAATTAATGTTTTATTTTAAAATTCTACTATCTGTATTCAGATTCATCTTTTGTTAATAAAAATTCATATATTTGGTTCAGGATTCAACTGTTTTGTAAAAAATGATTTATTCCTTTTAATTAGACTAGTTGAAAATTTATCTTTTGTTATAAAATTGATCTCTTATAGTAGAAAAATTCTATGACTTGGTTGAAAATAAACTTTTCTGTTTGGGTGCACTCACCAAAAATCAAATGTCAAATTTTTAAACCACTCTAGTCGGCCCTAACTCAACCCCTAACATTTCTGAAATTTTGTTAAAAAAAAATAAGTTTGACAACCCTCAAGATTTGTGATGATAATGGCAAAATTTCATGCAATTTTAAACTTATCAGTAAAAATATTTTGACTATTTAGCGACTTTACAGATTTTTTGAAACTTTGAGCCCTTCGTTGGCAGAGAGAATTCGACGAATGTGCCCAATATGGCAGGAAAATTTGTTATCCTCAAAATTTTTATCCTAGGATTTTTGGGGTCGCTGAATCCGAATATGAAGTCAAAATTCGGAAATCCAAAATGGCGGATCAAATATGGCGGACAAAAACACAAAAACGGCTCAATTTGGATAAATCTTAGTACTTACGGGTTTCTGGGGCCGCTAAACCCGAAAGTGAAGTCAAAATTTTAAAAGCTAGACAAAAATATCCGCCATTTAAAATTTTAGAATTTTGTCCTGATATTCTCCTTCAGCGACCTCAAAAACCCGTGAGTACCGAGATTGATCCAAATGAAGTCATTTCTTTTGTATTTTTGTCCACCATATTGGATCCGCCATTTTTAATTTTTTAATTTTGACTTCAGATTTGGATTCAGCAACCCCAAAAACCCCCGGGTAAGATTTGAATGCAAAATCAGAGCAAGTTAAATAGGAGAAAAGAAGATTGACGCATTTTGCTTCAATGTCACACAGGGCACGGAAAATGCGCGAGCGGGATTACACTTTTCTAAATACTTTTTATTTAAATGCCGAAATAAATTATGAGACACATATTTTTTTTACATAAAAAAGATATATTTTACCAACTTCGGGATACTTGTATTATGTAATTTTGTAGCAGTTTGTAAAGCAACCTTCACTCTTTCAACTTCTTTTAAGAAACTTAAAAAGGCGACCTTGGTTTTTTTTAGTTTAATATTAATCATTACTAGTAATTAAAATGTTATTCCTTTATATTGGAAAACTGACTTTTTCAAATTTAAAATAAATTGCAGTAAACATAATTTCTTTCTGTAATTATTCCTAATTTTATGTCTCAAAAAAGGTAATATATATTAGAAATTTCTGTTTTATAAATTGATGATAAGAGACATGATTTTTCGAAAAATAAAAAGTCCAATAGAATATTTTTTTTAACTGTAAGCTTCGTTTATTTTGATCATTTTAGATTCGCTATCAAATTCGTTCTGATTCATATTTTTATTTAACACGAGTATGGTTTCCCCGTTATCTCGGCGTTGTTTGGAGTAGCGAAGTAGGTCTTTCTAACCCCAGTCTATTCTGAGACAAAATTTTATCAGCTACTCGGAAAGCATACTCTAATTGCATCAAATATCATGCGTTCTGAGGAAACGAAGTTTTTTTGCGGTATCGCGTTTTTGCAATAACTCGGCTGCGCCTCGTTTGCGCCGAGTTCTTGCAACCTCACGCTCGGCCGTAAAAAGAACAGATCTTGGTACACAATATAAATTGAATATTAACTCTGATATATGTCTACTTCTTCTTACAGAATCTAGCAAACAACCGGAAAGTAGTTCGGTGCCTGAACGGTCAGCGCCTGCACGGTCAGAGCCTGAACGGTCAGAGCCTGCACGGTCAGAGCATGAACGCTCAGGGCTAGCACGGTCAGAGCATGAACGGTCAGGGCCAGCACGGTCAGAGCATGAACGGTCAGGGTCAGCACGGTCAGAGCCTTCAAGGACAGAGCCTGCACGGTCAGAGTCTGAACGTTTTCACCCTGTGTCTCCAGTACGACGTCGTTACCCTCCGAGATCTCGTCTTTACTATGAAAACGAAGAGCACGATCTTCGTCCACTTCCAGAGCCAGGCTGTCTATTCGAGCTGGGCAGGTTTTTCGTCGCATTACTCCTTGGAGAAAGAATAGTTTATCCATTATATAATAGAGAAAAACAAATTGTCACGGAAGAAACTCTAGAGGAGGATAATAGCACTGAAACAGACACTAGACAATCTAACGGCTACTGCACTAGAGAACAAGTAGAAAGGGCAATTGAACGCAATAAAAATATGCAGGGACTAAGTTCTGGAAGCCAAGGCAGATCAAGTGAAAGAGGTGGAAATGCTGCAAGACGTGAAAACGGTGGAAGGGGTGGAATGGGTGGATGGAGTGGAATGGGTAGACGGGTTGGAACGGGTGGACGAGGTGGAATGGGTGGAGGAGGAGGAATGGGCGGACGAGGTGGATGGGGTGGAATGGGTGGCCGAGGTGGAATGGGTGGAGGTGGTTGAATAGGGCGAGGTTGAAACCAACGCCACTAACAATCATTGCTTTCTTCCTTTACGATCTTCATCCTTTAAAGAAAATTTCAAGTTAAGTTAAATGTACTATATATTACATCCTATTATTGTACACACACTATTATATATTGCACACTTAGGATTCAAACTCAGTATTTTTCCCTAGCGGGTTAGAAATACTCGACTTCGACTCGTGCTCGTCTATGCCTCGTTATTGCAAACTCACGTTCGGATGAAAATACGTTTACCTCATTGTTGCCCACGATATTTCAGTTCAAAAAGTTATGATTTATGAGTTTATCACATCTAACATTTAAGTTTAAGTTGAGGTGGCCATAATTTGAGGTGACGACAGTGAATACGCATGAACGAAGTACGATTATAAGCCTATAAATATCCTTGGAGTATTATGGACTCTTAACTGCACTGTGCACAAGCGCATTTACTGCCACTCGCGTGTTATTGAAACAGCTACTTTCAGAACTATAAATACCCCGCTGGACTTTAAATACTTCAATCTCATAGCAAATAGTGAAGGGTGATTGATTGCTGAGCGAATGATTGGTGGTATTGAAGAGAAAGGAAGGGCGATTGTCTATGTCAAGTACAACCATTGCTTTTGTGAAAATCTAATTGTTTTAACAGATTGACAATAAAACCAATGACAAAGCCTACATTTATGCAATTCTTTTCTCGTTACCTAAATGTCAACATTACAAAATTGAAACGAATAAGCTTTATAATATAGATTTTTGTTTCTTGTTTATCTAATAAGTAATAGGCAACAAGAACCATAGATCGATATTATTAATTGTACATCTAGCCAAAACCTACTCATCAAAAATATATTATTCAGCTTTATGTTTTAAACATCTAGGTTCAAGCGGCGTAACACAAACCTAGATCCAAAAATAAAAGGCCTCAAAATACAGACATATTTTAAAAGATTTCAGGAATTTTTGAAGGATTTTACGAAATCTTTATGGATTGAAATAAATTTTTTTTCGTAATAAAAAATATTTCAGGGAATTTCACAAGATGCCAGATTAATTCTAAAGATTTGGTGGGATTGCATAACGTGTCAAGGGATTGGTAAATATTTTAAGGATTCTTGCTAGAGCTCCAAGAAAAAGCTTTTTCCTTAATTTTGAGTGGAAGGATCTGAAAAAATTAAATACTGCGGTCAGGTTATCAAACCAATAAAGTTTTTCAAGATACTTGCTATCTTTTTTGCAGTATTAAACTTTTTCTGGTCTTTTCGCTCAAAGCTTAAGATGAAGCTTTTTTAGAGCTTTTCTGGCCATTCCGGGCTAAGAATATTCGTGTGGGAATAGCGTTTATTGTTTTTGTTCGCTAACTCTTTATTTCAAGTATAAAAATGTATTCGTTTCGATTAAATTAATCTATTCTACTATTCATAAAAACCTTCTATGATTCCTAAACATTAAACAATAAATAATAAAAGAGAGCAGTCAGTCTTCTTTTACAATAAATTTTTTTTTCATCCCCTTAAACTTCTATGCGTATACAAAACCACGTTTTTAATCAATAAAATTCAATGAAAAAAAAGTTTACTTTTGGTTGAACTACTCTAGAATTAAAATCTGTATACAATCTGTATGTAGGTTAATTGACAAACTCAATTTTTTTTTAAATTAGAATTAATCTTGCAAAATTAAAAAACATCGCTATCAAAATATTGTTCTTAAAATGATCTTTTCCATGAATAAAATGATTTTGGATTTTTATCAGGAAACTTAACAAAATTGTTATTCTCTTGAAACATTTGAAATTCGTTTAAAGCTTCTTTTGTGAAAAGTTCAAAAATCTACACTGAGTATCTTCATGGTCTCGAAAGTGTCTATTAGTGTCTCCAGAACTTGGGATTTATCGGCCCCCACTCCCGACTTCATGAATGATGATCTATATTCTGGTTTGGAAATCCCGAATTACCCTCAGAATGATTAGACTTATTGCGAAGAGGAAAATAGAATTTACTGTAACATGTAAATATACATGGAAGACAAGATTTTTTCAAAACAGAAATTTTTTTCTTCACCCAAATTCTCCAATTTTTAACTTTAGAAACGAATTGAAGCTAAAACAATAAGTCTTCAAACAAAAATCTCTTATGAAAAAGAAGTATTGGTAAGCATCAGATCCAGTGTCTTTTTGGAAAAAGAATTAGCTTTCATTACTAATTCTAAAAAAATATTAGATCCAATCTTTTCTAATACTTCTTTTTTAAGCAATGGACTAGTTACATTTTCAGATAAAATTGAATTTTCAACAAAATAGTTCTACTTTCAACGAAAATTAATTTTGAAGTAAAAAAGATTAATTTTTAAGCAAACATGCAATAGTACAATTTTCAGTTCAAAAAATTAATTTCGAAGAAAAAAGCAATAAAATCCGCAACAAAATATTGAAATTTGCTACCAAAGAAATTAATTTACGAACAAAAAGACGAATGTTCTTTTAAAGAGACAAATTCTCAAGAAAATACATGAATCATCGAAAACAAAAATTCAAAATTTTAAAACAACAAAAAACGAATTATTTACACGATAAATCAATTCTTAAGGAAAAATGGTTACTTTATCAGCTTAAAAATAAATTTACAACAGAAACTTTTTTTAGCAAAATAGTTTAATTTCTAACAAAATACATGAACTTTCAATGAAAAATCCTTACCTAAACAGATCCTTTTTGAAATGCAAATAATAGTTTAGTATTAAAAAACATGAACTTTTAACTGGAAACGTTCGCTTTTCAAGCAAAAAAGAACAAATAAATTTTCAAAAAAGTCGTTGAATCTTAAACGAGAAAATTTAATACATTTTTAACTAGAAAAGATCAATTGTGAACAGTAAATGATCAATTTAAATTTTTAGTTAAAAAAAATTGTTTCTCTAACCAACAAAGAATCGAATTTAATAAAACAGATAAATTGTCAACAAGAAAATAAAAATTTTTAACCTAAATAGCTCAGTTTTCGAACAAGAAGAGTAATTTTCTACTAAAATCAAAAAGATAATTTTTTAACCAAAAATGGAATTCTTACATTTTCAGTGAAAAAAAAACATTAAAAAAGAAGGTTTAACCAAATATTTACATTTTAATCAAACAAATTAATTTTTAAACGAAACCAAGAATTTTCAAACAAATAATTTTATACTGAAAAGACGAAATTTCGACTACAAAAATTTGATTTCAACTAAAAAACCAATGTGTTTTTAAGCAAGAATAGATGTTTTCAAATAAATAGTTACATAAAGATAAAATTCAAAAAAAGTAATTTGTAACAACAATAAAAAAACAATTTTCCATAAAATAGGTGAATTTTCAATCATGAATACTATAATAACATTTTCAGGGTAAAAAATAATTAAAACAAAGAGAATTTCCAACAATTACATGAATTTTCAACCATATAGTTAAATTTGTCAACTAAAGAATATCACTTTTTAACTAGAAAAAGGTACAGTTCAATTATTTAGCTTAAAAATGAATTTCAAACAAAAAAAACGCATTTCAAAACAAATAGTTGTATTTTTATCAAAAACATAATGCATTTTTTACAAAAAATATTCATTTTCAAAAGAGAGTAAGAATTTTCAACCAAAAAGGTGAACTTTCATAGAAAAAAAAAAACACTTTTTGACTGTAAATTGTAGATTGTACTTAAGTTTTAAGTTTAAAAAATTAAATTTTAAGAGAAGAAAACATAAAAAAGAACGAATGTTCTACCTAAGAAATGAATTGCCCACTAAAAAATATAAATTTTCTCAACAAGAAGATTAATGTTATATTAAACAAAATTAATTTTTGACTAAAAATGAAAAATTTTCAATCAAACACGAAAGCAATTTCGAATAAGAATGCTCAATTTCAATCATCATGCTATCGACAAAACACTATTATACACTATTATAAGCTTCTTTGAAGATTTTCTTCTTTTTTATTATTGGCCGTAAAAATCGATGCTTTACAAAATATTAAAGTGGTGCGGGCCAAAAAACCCGACGTTCTGGAGACGATTCTGACTAAAGATTTAGACGAATTTATATGCATTTTGTTGCTCTTATATGACGATACAAAATTATGTTTACAAAATCAATTTTTGTATTCATTCATGCTAATTAATTATACGATAAAAACATTAAAATCTTAATAATATCTATTTCAAAAAATTTTCATTTTTTCTAAAAAGAAAAAAAACTGTACTGTAGGGTTGTAAACTAACAAATGTACAGTAAATTCGAGATCGTCGGAATTTAAGAAAATCTGCCACGGTCACTTTTGATATTCGTAAGATAAGAAGTGCCCAATTTGACACTTTTTACATAATCAAAAAGTTAATACATTTTTGTATGCCCCTGGACATTTTTTAGAATCCGGAGTCTATAACTATATACTTTTTTATTTTATATTTATTTTTAACGTTCGGTTTTTTGACCAGGGAAATGTATTCATGATTTTGATGTTAATTTTTTTGTCTACATGGTATACAATAAAAACTTTTTTGATATTGATTTAAAATCGTGAAATTTTTCTTTTATTAATTTTATTCAACCATGTCGTTGAAAATTTATGTATTTTTTTGTCTTTTTTGGAAGAATATTATTATTTATGTTTGTAAGTTCATTTTTTGGTTGAAAATTGAAATATTTTGTTCAAAATTCAATTTTTTATTTGACCATTGAATATTTTTTTAAAAATTGATCATTTTCAGTTGAAAATTCAACAATGTGGTTAAAAATTCACGTATTTTGTTTAAAATTCGTCTTTTTTGAAAGACTATTAGTATTTTTATTCGCAGATTTATTTCTTTGTTGAAAATTTCTCTATTCTATTTGAGATTCGATTGTTTTTATTTTAATCGAAATTAATTTTTTGAACTGAAAATGTCATTGTTCCATTTTTGTTAAAAAATTAATCATTTTTTCTTGAAAATTAATTTCTTTCGTTAAAAATTGAACTACATTGAAACACTTCAATAGCCCTCCCTTCTATAGTCCTTCCGAGAATTGATCCTGCGCCGCAGGTAGGTGTAGTAGGAGCTGCGCAAGGTGCGCGGGGTTTGCGTTTGTCAATCAGGCTAGCACTCAGGCCTGAACAAACAAAAGCAGAGCAGCCTATAATGTGTTAGTTCCCACTCACCGTCAGCCCCAAAATCAGCGCTATAGAAGAGTCACATTTTTGGTTAAATATCTCTTTATTTAGTTGAAAATTCATCGCCCTTTGGTAGCAAATTATTATTCTTGTTTGAAAATTCCTTTCTTTGGCTGAAAATTTGTATTTTTTCATCGGGTTGAAAATTAACTTTTTCAACTGCAAGCTTAAGTATAAATACAAAATTTCAGTTAAAATTGTGTTTACATTTATATTAAGCCTTGAAACCTTGACACGAGGCTTGTTTTCGCATCATGTAACAGAGCCGACTCACCGACACGCCACGTATGCATAAGTTTTTCCAAGATGGGAATGTGGTGGGGGCCGAAACATCCCACGCTCTGGCGACACTGAGTTTACAGATTATAACGGGAAGTCGAACGTGTATATATGAGAAGAAATTTTTGGAAGAGGGGGAAATAAGCTGGTAAGGGAGTATTGGTGGGAGAAAGACAACAGTAGAGAGGGTAGGGAAATGGAGGTTGAAATGAAAAGTTATTTTAAAATGAATGTACTGCAGATAGATGGATTGAGAAGGATGCACGAAGAAGAAAGGAAGGTATCTGAGATAGTTGAGAAAGGCGGCATGGTAAAAGAGAAAAGGCAGCAGGGGAGGAGAGAATCAGAGAGTCGAGGTTTAACAGGAGCTATGGGTGGATTATGCCAAGGAAGAGAACACAATATTTGTGTTAGAATGGAAAGAAGGGAAGTCAGGAGCTTATATCGAGAATGAGATGTTGGTCCATGGAGGATATTAATAGGTTCTGGCTTTCAAAGGAGGAGACGATGTGTAGATTGTGCTTGAAGAGGAATGCAAAAGTGGAGCACTGTTTGGAATAGTGTGAGGGACTGAAAATGAGTGGGATAAACATTGATATTGATGCATGAAAGGGGCGAGAAAAGGGCAGTAGCATGGGTAAAGGGGGTGTTGTTTAGGATGGAGAAGAAGAGACGGAAGGAGGAAGAGAAATGGAGAAGGAGAGATTGCACATAGGAGAGAAAGTAGGTGGGAGCAAAATGTTAATAATGTTAACAGTGTATATAAGAATTAGCAATTAGCCGCGGAAGCAGAGTTTGGAAATGCGATGCAAAGTGAGAAAGTAGGGACATGCGTGCGAGGCATGGCAAAGCAAAGAAGGCAAACACATTATTATATATTGTACACCTAGCAGTCAAACTCAGCATTTTTCCCTAGCGGCTTAGAAATAGTCGACTTCGACTCGTGCTCGTCTACGCCTCCTTATTGCAAACTCACGTTCGGATGAAAAGACGTTTACCTCCTTGTTGCCCACGATATTTCATGTCAAAAATTTATGGTTTATAAGTTTATTCTGTAAAAGTTTTCAAGGATTATCGAAGGGTTTCAAAATATTTCAAGGTATTTTACAATATTTTAATTCAATTAAAAATTTTCAATATGCTGTTTTTTAAAAAAGTTGTCTGCTTTGGGGATTTTCCAAGAGCCCAAAAATCAAAGACTCTATTTTCATTGTAAAATTCTAAAAAAAAGTTATTTTTTGACAAAGTTGTATCTACGTAGTAAAGAGTAGTTGATCATTGACGTGAAGGGTTGGAGCCCAAAAATCGTAGTGAGTATTTTCGAGAAGCCCAAAAATCAGAGACTCTATTGACAAATTAAAATCCTCAAAAAAGTTATTTTTTGACAAAGTCGTATCTATAGTACGTCGTCGAGAGGGATTCATTATTGACATTAAGGGTTGGAGCCCAAAAATCGTAGTCAGTATTTTCGAGGAGCCCAAAAATCAGAGACTCTATTGACAAATTAAAATTCTCAGGAAAGTTATTTTTTGACAAAGTCGTATCTATGTCCTAGAGAGGGTTTGATTATTGACGTTAAGGGTTAAAGACGAAAAATCGTAGTGGGTATTTTCGAGGAGCCCAAAAATCGAGGTGGGTATTTTCTGGGAGCCCAAGAAAATCCCGAAAATTTCCCGTGATTAAATTACTGAAAATTTTCAATTTCTTAAAGAGGATTGGTTTTGGAAGTTAAGGGTTGGTTCGGGGAAATTTTTTTTCACAGATTTCAAGAACCCAAAAAAAGCCCAAAATTTTGGTGTAATTAAATTTTCATTATTTAGTGATTTTAAGAAGTGGAGGTGCTGGGTTAATGTAAGCTGGCACCTCCACAAGAAAATTGAATTTTTGAAAAAAGTAAGAGCCCAAACATTTTAATTGACGCCCAAAAAATCCCAAAAAAGCCTAAAATTCTGAGCTATAAAAAATCCCAAAATTCGATTGTGAATTTTCCCGGAAATGTGCCTGGTGTGATTATTTTTAATTTCAAGTATTTTTTACCGTTTTAATTGATAAAAGGTGAGACTAGGTTCCTATAAGATAAAAGAGTTTCATAGCTGATATGATATATTACTCTATAGATAGATTTATTAACTAGATGATTTGGGTAGTTATTTTTTATTTGAGCTTTTTTTGGCGGTTTTAGCTGATGGAGGTTGAGACTTGGTCCGTTTGAAGTGACAGGGGTGGTTTCTAAATGTTGTTTAATTTTACCTTGGAGATGAGGATATGAACAACTTCTTTGGGAAAGTGTTTGTTTCACTTATTCCTAATTGTTTTGCTTTTTTGGCTGCTTTTTTTAAATTTATTCTAGTGAAAGTGTTGGCGGACAGTATCTCCAGATGAAAAGTCCGTTATTTGAAGAAAAATAAAAGAGCCCAAAAATCGGTATTGGTGCCCAAGAAGTATCCAAAAAAGCCCAAAATACTGGTATGCTTTCATTAGCTTATGTGCATATTGAATTTTAGAGTGGATTCAGAAGAAAGGGTTTGTTTTTCAAATTTGAATTTTGCATTTTTAAAGAACCCAAAAATGCCCTAAATGCGGACGCAGTTGGTTTTTTGAATTTTTTGAATTTTCTGTACTGGAGGTGTTAGCGGTCAGCACCTCCACCTAAAAGTCCGGTTTTTTGAGAAAAATAAGAGAACCCAAAAATCTTCATTGGGATCCAAGGAGAGCCCGAAAAGGACTAAAATTCAGATATGCTTACATTTAGTTCCAGGGCATATTTAATTTTAAGGGTAGTTTTCAGAAGAAAGGGGTTGTCTTTTCAAATTTAATTTTTGTATTTTTGAAGAGCGCAGAAAAAGCGCAAAATTATAGCGCTGTTGATTTTTGCAATTTTTCAAATTTTCTGTACTGGAGGTGCTAGCGGTCAGCACCTTCACCTAAAAGTTCGGTTTCTTGATAAAAATAAGAGAGCCCAAAAATCGTAATAGGTGCCCAAGAAGAGCCCAAAATAAGCTTAAAATTCTAATATGCTTACATTTATTTTAGGTGCATATTTAATTTTAAGAGAAGTTTTTAGAAAAAAGGGGTACATTTTTCAAATTTAATTTTTGCATTTTTGAAAAGCCAAAAAAAAAACGAAAATTCCGGCGTTCTTGTTTTTCAGAATTTTTTAAATTTTCTTTACAGAAGGTGCTAGCGGCTGGCACCTGCCTGCTTATAGCCAAGGACTCTCTTCTGCGAATTTTGTACTCCAGTTCTCAGACGCTAAATAAAAATAATTTCGTACTAGACAGCAACGAAGCCTTTTGGGCTAAGAAATGTCCAGAACCATTTGTGAAATTAATCATAGTATTTTCTCAGTAATTATTGGTAATTGATAATTGTGAATTTGTTTTGCAATATTAGATGTCTAATTTTTTCATGAACGCTAGGAATCGAAATTACTCCCAGAATAAATGTATAAACTCAAACTAGTTTGAATTAAAAAGGCATCAAACTTAAGATAAGTTTCAATAAATTTTCAATGCCCATCACAAATATTGCTTGAATAAATTTGACAATATCATCATGTATCAATATCTTAATTTAAACTCCAATAACGTTTTCACAAAAAACCGATTAACATCTCATGTGAATAGAATATTATTTTTACATTTTCAACCTTAATCACAGCATGTACCTCTTCTCTCTTGTTTTGAGGTATGTTTCTTCATTTTCAACATCAACAGTATTCTTCTTCGTTAATAATTGTGTTTCTTAAAAAGTAATTCGATTTTTATTTATCTTCTATTTAGGAACAGAAGATGGAGGTTATAGAAATTGTTATGTGGAATTTTAAACTAAAATAGGACAGAATTTTGTTGTTTTTATTACTGAAGAAGCTTGGTAATCAGAACAATCAAAATGTAGAATATTAAATGTGACATTATAAACATTTTCTTTAGCTCAATAAATAGGCTTTTAACAAAAGACCAGATAATCAACACCTACAATTAGACCTTCACACTATCTATTATACTGGTCGACACCTTTCAACATCTTTATATGCAATAATTATAATATTACATTACACTTACTATTAAAACAAAGAAAACAAACAAATGTGCGATGTAGAGTTGAAAAAGCAATCTTCTTTTTATTAAATAGACACAATCACCTAGAAATAAAAGAATAAGCTGATTTCTGAAGAACTGTGTATGAAGTGACTTGCTAAATGGCTGCTATATATACTAACTTTTATCATCAATGCAATGACAGGCCAGATCAGATAATTTTCCATATTTCCTATACTTATTCCCCATTGAACCTTTAGAATAATTAATTATTACAACAGGTGTAAAAACAGAGATGAAGATTGCTTTCGTCCGCATATTTTTCTGTCTCATGTATAAAAATGTATACAAAGATAAAAAAAGTAAAGGCCTTAATAACGCTCGTGGTTTTTCTGTAATTTTTGTTTACCAATTGCAAGTTTATTAAACAAATGAAAAGAGGAAAACCAAGCAGAGTCGTAATTTATTTTTTCGTTAATTTTGTAGAGCACGAACTGATTGGGACAATTCTTGATGTCAAAGTATGTCTACATGTAACTGGCAAACTATCTGCCTTGAATATTACTGTTATGAAAAGCCAAGCGATATGAATAATTTAACGCAAGTCCTGAAAAGTGAAGGAAATATAGAGGTCTTTAAGTTTGGATTATAAGTCTTGAATTTATGGATTAGACTAATGGAATGCGTACTAACGTTAGCTTTTGGTTGCCAATGAAAAACCGGGGCATTTAAAACAGACGTAACTAAAGAAGTTCGCGATACCAGGAAAGAACTAATAAAGTGGAAAATCCGTCAACAGCTTGGCCTACTTCCACACCAATGAGACGACTTATGAAAAGATTTTTGAAATCCGTATTTCTTGTCGTAGCCGTATGTTATATGCTCAGAATATAACTTTCTGCTATAAACATTAACCATTGAGCCAATGAGATAACCTAAAATAATAATAATTATTATTATTATTATACAAGGCGCCATGAAGAAATCCTAAAAGTTCACATTACGATTTATGAATTATTAATTTATGGAATTTAACGTTTTTCACTGAAATTAGAGGACTTCGATATTTTCAGTGACGTGCGGCTACAACAAGTAATACGAGTTTCAAAAGTCTTTGTAATCCATGAAGAAATTTTGATCATAAGTCAAATCACGGTGTATCCTTACAAGCAGAAACTAAAAGCTTAGGTTTTTCCTTCATTTTCAATCCATTTTCTTGGAGATTTAGGAAGGCCAGCATAATTGGCTCAATAAGAAGAAATCCGTCTGACAGTAACGTGATTACTCGGCACTTCGTTGAATGGATTTTTGATGCGTTCTTAGTATGCCTAACGATCTCGTGGAATCTACAACCCGTGCTTATACGGGGATTCATTCAGTGAAGTTTCAATGGCAAATATGGAATTATAATTTCCATTACACGAAGTCCTACTTGAAATTCTCACGCACGATTAAATTGTAATCCTTCCTACCGGGAGGAAAAAAAGATTAGAAAATAGCTGAGTAATCCCAAATAGAGCACGTTAAAAAGAAGCACGAGACAAAATCGATAAGAGATTGCGCAAGCTAAACGAAGAAACTGCGAATTTTTAAAGTATCTTAATTATTACACTGACTCAAAATTATGCGAGGTCTAATGGACCAGAAGATATAAATAGCAGAAATCCACCGCAATTTGATTCTCGATTCTAAAAGTCCCATTTCCGTGTCAAAAAATAAAAGAATAGATTTAAAGGGATTCATGAAATTAAAAATCTTGTAATAGACGCAAGATTAGACTCTGAATCTATGAACAATTACATTTTCTAAGAATTTCAATTTAAAAAATTACTTTAAAACTAAGGGTCTTAAAGTAGAGAAAAGCGAAGCTAAATTCAATGTAGATTGGGAACCAGCATCTGTAAATAAAGTTTCTTCCCTTCAGTCGTTGATGACAAACTATTAGGTTCCAGGTTTATTGTCCTTCCAGGATTGGTAATGGCGTAACCAAGGTGTCGCGTCATGACTAAAATAAATGATCTAAAAGAATTAATATCATAAACTAAAGAATAATGTTACAGCTTGTAACCAAAGTGGAATACATGTATGCGCGAGGTGATTATAAGTTCGGTTTAAAACATACTCCGATGCTAAATGTTGGTGTGCAAATTTATTGAACTGAGCCCCCAGAAGGGTGTTGCCCCAAAAGCGATGTTGATTGGTGGCGTCACGTGAGGCATCAGCTGATTTGGCGGGCTCACTATAGAAAATTCTATGGATCAACGACCGACCATAAGAGGAATTTAAAATTACCTTTGTTTTTAACTAATAGTGTAGTCCTCCATCATTTGAATTTGAATTGTATTCTTTTATGCGGTCAAATGTTCTAAGTCCGCGATCCTGCTAGACCAATCCTTTAACCTGAAGTATAAATTGTCGTTGTAAGCCGGAGGCTTTGAAGTTCTAAAGCGCGGCAGATTGGTTATTCCCGATTTCTCGTGCACGCGCAGGGCTCATCGGGTAACGATGATACCTACCAGGAGGGTGCTCAGACGACGGGCCGACATTCTGTTGTGACTTGAAATGTCTACCTCGCTTAAAATATCTGTCTTCAACCTGGACGTAATCATCCAATTCAGCTCCCGGGCTGAATGATCTCGTGTGATCAATATTGCGGCCGAAAGTGGATTGATTTGACATTGAATTCTCGTCGGAAATTTTGTGAACTGTGGTAGTGACTTCATTACACAATTTTTAAACGGGTGATTTTAATGAGCAAGAAATAGATCACTAAATGAGAAACTATTCTCTTCATGAAACAATCTTAAAAATGAATTTTGTCGTAAGTAATAAATTTATAATTGCTTTTGTTTAGATGAGATAGAGTTCGTTGCAATACAAGTGAATTGTCTGACTAATCGCGCAGTGAGAACTGCGCAAGAGTTGCATCTATCGTTCAGTAGAAAAAGGCGGTAAAGTTTAGACAGTTGCGTCAGGCCAAAAAACGAATCAAAATTTTAAATGAATTTATTTTCGTGGTTACCTGAAGAATATTTTTAATGTGAGATGTGTGTGACTTCTTTCTAATACATGGATGACTTTCATTAGTACCTCTAATTCATTGCCTACCGCGAATGATAGAGTAAACGGTCTGATCGTAACGTGTACCTATCACTTGGCGAACAGCTGACTCCGTGGTTCAGTAGCAAAATTCAGTGAAGATAAGGCAGTTACTCTTCGTTTAAGAAAGTATGTCGAATTTATAGTTTCGATGTCTATGGTTGCATCTAGCTCTGAAACTACAGCTCGAGTTGTCATAGAATGAATAAATTAATTATGTGAATTATAATTTGAGAATCGAGTGTGATAAAAAAAACTAAGTTTAAAATAAAATTTTGAAAAATGTTTCAGCTTCTTTTTCGCCTAATACATTAAAGACGTAGTTTCAACTTTGTTTATTTTTGAAACTGACAGAATTTTTAATAAGTGAATCTATTTCAGGAGTTCCATTCACGGGAGATGAATCCGTAAAATAGAGATTCTGACCATGGATTTAAGCTCGATACAATTTTTAATAAAAGGCAATTAATTATGTAAAGTATTGTATATTGCCTTTTGAGAAACGTGGTTTTAAACCATGGTTTAAGGCTGTCCTTAGCTCGCAATCATTTGCACTATTAAATTATTCAAAACCGATAAAAGGATTTAAAATTCTAAAACGTTTTTAAATTGGTTGGATTCATTATTTTATATTCTTTTGCTACTGTTCTCGAATCAAATGGTTGTGAATAATTTCTAAGAAATTTGGTATTTAAAGCCAAAAATCTAAGTTTTGGAGTAGAACTTTAAATTCACAAAATGATAAGTAACAATTTGGAATTATTCGTTGTTTTAAACCTTTCATACTACAATCTTCTAAAAAGAATACATACAAGGTTAATTCAGGGTGTTACGTAGGTTTATTAACGATTACAAGGCTTGCGAGCACGCTAAGTATACCAACGCCTAACTTTGGAAAATAGCTATTTTAATAATACACTGAAGTTTAATTTTGAGGTTTATTCAAAAGAAGTAAGAAACCTATGCCACTACATTAGCTGTTACGTCTCGAGCTAAAGGGGAGGGTAGGTTAGAAACGAGTTAGATTGAGGGAGACCAGTATGCTGATTATGTCAGGCTTGTAAGACCTGACCAATTATTCTTTGTGGGTACGTTTTTCACTTATCAGCTCTATACGAGCTGCCTTAAAATGGTGTACAAAATAAAATAAGTGTATTTAAGACAGTAGATGATTTATTATAAAGATCAAGAGAGGTATGTTATTGTCAATTAGATCTCCGTATATCTTGAAGAGCAGCGACGGAACTCTTCCAGATGTTTCGTTGACTCACTCAAAGGGAACTCAATTTTGTTTTGCAAACAGTTCTATTATCATGGACGTATAACACAGCGAACTTTATTCAAGAATAGACTCACTTTACGACGACATAAATTGAAGGGAATTTAGTATAAGACTCGAACACGTTAATTCCCTTTTGGTGTATATTACAAGCATCCGGTTATCCGTATTATTGGCGTTAGATGATAGTGGCGACACCACCGATAAGCACCAATATAAAATTTAACCCATTTCTTTCTTAATTAACACATACTGTAACGAAGTTTTATGTATAAATAGCGAAAAGATGTAAATGCAACCTTCCGGGGTCTCGTCGAAGCCGTACTTAACCTCGGAACGCGAGAACCAAACCACACACAAATACAGATTTAATGAAGTAACAGTCCAGTCAGGATCCGAATCTAAGTTAAGAGGGCAGGCTAAATCATAATTGTATTATAATACGCTAACCATTGCCGTAAATTAAGATAATCGGAGCTAACGTTCTGTGTTTTAAAGAAGCGAGGACCGAACACCGAAACTGTAAAACGTCGACACCGAGGCTGAGCAAAAAAGATGGAAAAGTCACCACGTCCAGCAACGAATTCCTCGAACTCGAGGATATCAAGGGGGCGAACTCGTAACACGCAGTCTTGATGCATAGTCACGGGCTACAGCACCGACTGGCTAACACTTCTACGGCGGCCATATTCACCAACCAAAGAGAAGAGAGATACTGCAACCAGCGACCAGACGGCGCCATCACGATGCACCAGCGATACTACCAGCGGCGAGCTGCGATACTAGCTCGACCCCTGCGTATCAGATCGAACCAACCCTGCAGTACTACGTCGGAAATATCCATCAACAGCGGTGGCGACGTTGTGAGGCGACCAGGCACCGGCAAGGGTGGGGAGGCAGCCATATTGCACGCCGTATTTTGAGAACCAATTCTAAGGACCAATAGGAGTAGCCGTAGTCCGCGCGTGAACTAATCAGCGGGCTAGGCACTAAACACAGAAGTTCGAGAGGAAATGAACGGAAAGGAGTACGAGCATACTAAAAACTGTCACTTTTGGTTCCTGACTCGACGGGGATAGTAGTCGCTTCTGACACCAGAGTTAAAGCGGAGAAATAAGAGGGCAAACGACTGTTGATATGGACCACCGAGCGAAAGCAGAGTTAGCCAGCTGGTGCGAGGTTCGTGGTAAACTTTCACCATTTTCTCGCGAGTGTTCCTCGGCCTTGGTGAACGGTATCCACGCGACGTATTCGGTGCTTTTCACGTGTGTGTGATCTCGAACCCGGGAAGTAAGGACAAATGTCCGACACACCCCCGATACTCGGCAGTTGGAATACCCCCGACTCAAAGCCCGACTGTAGCCTAATTGAGGCATGCGTCTCCCAACAGAACCTTTGATGTGGGCACTCCACAATAAACGGCGATCGGCGTAAGTGGTAACGCGGGAGTCTCGGGCGGCCAATTTGTAATGTCAGGGACTGCTGCGAAGAACTTTTCTGTCATTTCTGTCTTTCAGAGAATTATTTTTTATACTAATTTTGGCGGATTGGAAATCGGAAGTTTTTTGGCAGTAGGCCGTGCTAATTTAGTAACATTGCGATTGTGTCGTGACTGCGAGAACAACAAGAAGCAAAAAGGGATTAAAAGGATTAATTAAGGAAAAACCTCATTTGATCGACTTCTTTCATATTGTTTATTCGGCAATTTATAAATGGCGTTTCGGAATCAGACCGATTCGCCCGCCAAGGTTTATTCATCCATAAACCTCAGGCATTAGTTTTAAGATAGATAGCTCAAAATTTGGTATTTACTTTATCATTTTAAATTTAAATCCATTGATAATTTCACTTCAAAATTGAACCTATATCAATGAATTCACAAGTCCACCACGACTTGTTACCTAATGTAGGCGAAGTTACTAGATTAAATGCAGTTATTTGGAACTCTCGAAAACTTGGGTCTTAACAATTATTCACTGCCCCCCACCCTATCCTTGAAATTTATATAAATATATTTTTTCTAGACGATCTCGCGAAAAAGTGAATATAAACATTCGGGAGCGATCCTGAATGATCGTTTGGCGACTTCGGCGACCCTAATTAGGAAAAACAAAGTCTTATTCGTTATCAATAGTTTTTCCAGCTTTCAATTGAATTTCATTCTTCGGAGGCCGATAGTTGCTCGTAACATTGAGATCAATCGTTTCAAGAAATCAGCCCGGTCCAATACTGTATTTTATAGTTTTAAATTTCTTGAAATTGCCTAGAATGGAGTTCTGGGCAGAGAAAAATAACTTCTCGGAGTTAGTTTAGTTTTCGCATAGAAAACTACGATTAAAGGTTCTATTGTGATCAAGTTGAAAATCCTATCTGCTAAGTTTAGGTAGATTTAAATTTTTTTGTGATAACGAATTTGTTGAGATCTTCATAATGTTATAATATCAAATGCCACAAATGTTTACTGGCAACAAATTTTCTTTTCATAGTATTACGGGCAATAATTGAATATTTTAAACCTTATTTACTTTTAAATACCATATATTTTTTCTTTTTATTTAGCGAAACCTCTTTATTTGCGAACCACGCATAGTTACCAAGTCTTAGCTGACCGTGTGGTAAGCCGGTACACTGCATCCCTGGATAAGAATCTAGTTTCCTTTTTTTGTCCAGATTTTTGTATCTGGATTTTGTTATATTGGATTTTGAGAATTACAGTGGCCTCGAAACGGGCCTGGCACTCAACTAAACTAAGTGAAGTATTGACATCTGTCACGAGAGGCGCTAACCAATTTGGCGGGATCTCAAAAGGACATCTTGAGGAATCAACGACAAACCGCTAAGAAAAAGGAGGGATTCGAGACTCCTTATTTTAACTCTTATAAGTATTATCGATACTTTTCCTTTTTCTATCTTCGTAACATATAAACTCATTAGGTTACTTAAATCATCTCAAGCCCGCGATTCCGCTGGAAGTATAAAATCCTCATTACATTAAAATAGTATCCGTATGTTACGAAATGACCAAATTTATGTGCGAACTATATTTCACTTCATATATTACTAGTATTACTAAAAATCATACTATCTAACAATCAGAGCGTTAATAGTGGAGCGTCATGTCGGTTTGAAACCAAGTAATTCAAAGAACAAAGAATGATTCATTTAATCGCGTTCTAAGATATCGTGTGAGTCCCAACATGATACCCAATGAATCAAAGGGCTTCGTTCAAACCGAGAGGGCGAGACTCCAAAGAAAGTAAACAACGTGTGATGTGTTTTGACGAAACATGAGATTATGTTTTTGAACGAACGAATTTAATATTTGTAATTCACTTTATTCCATATAATCGATTTATTTGGTTTTCATCCGACGTGATAACTTTATGAAAAAACTGTAATTTATAGTTCAACAAAACGAACATGCAGCTCGTAAGATTAAAATTCAAGTTCACAGTATGCAGGTTTATTTGTAAATTGTCCAACATAATGTTAAATAAAAGGAAAATTTCGTTGAAAAGTATTCGAATATTTTCATGATGACCGAAGTTGAATATTTAGGATATAAAGTCACGGAAAAAGGTATTACGCTTACTGATAATCACATAAGGTGTATTATCAATTATCTCGTCCCGAATGATACACAATGCGTACAAAGTTTTCTTGGTCTAGTATTATGCCTTCGAAAATTCATCAAGTCATTTTCACACATTGCCAAGCCACTCTACGATTTGTTGGAAACGAAAAGTGAATTTAAATTCCTTTAAACTAAGTTAAATGCTTTTAATGAATTGAAAAAGGATAAGCGTTTCTATACTCGCGATATACAGGGTTTGTTCGGAAAGTAATAGGACTGATTTTCTTCCGCCGCGACTTCACTTCGGAGTGTGCGCACACCGACTGAATTTGGTAGAGGGCATACCTAGCTAACGAACGAGCGGCTGGTCAGTTGTCTCCGAGCACTTGGAGAGTCAGGACAGGCATTTTCACGCGACGTGTTTCTGTGAGTGGTGCAAGCCGAAAATGCAGCGTTCGTTAGAGCAGAGGTACGCGATTAAATTCTGTGTGAAACTCGGTAAATCTGCGACAGAGACGTTTGATATGATCAAGCAGGTTTACTCAGATGTTGCTTTAGCAAGAAGTGGTGTGTTTCAGTGGCACTAGGCCTTTTTGGAGGGCCGGTAAGAGGTCGCCGATGAAGACCGTGCTGGAAGACCTTCGACTTTGATAAACACCGACAATGTGACTCGTGTGCGCAAAGTTTTGAACTCAGACCGTCGACTGAGTATTCGTTGAATTGCCCAGATGTTAAATTTATCAAAATCTGTAGTTCATGATATCGCAGCCGACTGGAAGTTGCACCACGACAACGCCCCGGCTCACACCGCCTTTCTTGTGAACAGCTACCTGACCAAGGCCGGCATCCCAACGCTTCCGCAGCCGCCCTACAGCCCAGATGTGCCCCCCCCCCAGACTTTTTTTTGTTTCCTTGCCTGAAAAGGCCGATGAAAGGCAAGCATTTTGAGACGACAGAGGGGATCCAAGCAGCATGCACCGCGGCCCTCAAGGCTACTCCGGAGAATGGCTTCCGTGACGCCTTCAATGCTTGGAAATCGCGCTGGCAACGCTGCATCGACGCAGAAGGAGCCTATTTTGAAAGTTTTTAAAGAATTGTAACGAATGGCTCAATACATTTTGGACAAATTAATACCTACTGTCAAGTTCTTTATTTTCATTTACGAAAAATGCGTTTTAATTTTTTCCCGATATGTATGATAATTTTTTAAATTAATAATTGAGTGAGCGAAAAAGTTGTTTTAAATCTAGTATCCTGATTTATAGTTCGAATTTACTCATATTTAGCAGTTTCTTTTTTTTGCTCATAACAGTCTCTAATTGTCTCTTGATAATTTTATCTCACTCTACGTTTAATACTTTTGCGAAAATATAAAATCTATTTATTTTTCAACAATACAATCTTATGGGATCCTACACAAATAAATAAAAATATGATTTTTGAAATAATCTAATCCAAGTTGATTGAAAACTCTTCTTTTTTGGTAGCAGATTTATCTTTATGTTAAAAAATGTGTGTTTTTTTGTTGTTGAAAATACACCTTTTTTCTCTTCAGAGAATATATAATGTTTGTGAAATTGTTTAAGTCTGCGTCATATTAAAAATCTCTCGGTGAAATCTGTGAAATTTTCAAATTACTTGGTATATTTTGGAAATTGTTAAAATCTTTGCCAAATGTTCGAAATTTTTGGAAAACCATTGAGTTGTTTATAAAATTTTTAAATCTTTGAAATATTTTTTAAAAATTTGTGAAATAATTAAAATTTTTTTGAAATCTTCACGAAATCTTTTTTAAATTTTCGGTTATATTTGTGAAATGATAAAAATCTTACGGTCTTTATTAAATTAAAAAAATAACAACGAATGACTGGAAAGTTAGTTTTTTGAAATTCTGACGTTTTGGATGTCACTACGTGCCTCTTTCAGAGAACAATTACAAGTATTTATAACTTGGTAGAGAATATAATAGAAGTGAATGCGGGAAAGCGTAGTGATTAAAGAGAGGAAAGAACAGATAGGGAAAGGATCAGGGCAATGAAGTTGAAAATGGAGAAAAAAGAGAAGTTAGGTTTCAGGGGAAAAGAAGAACGAAGTGGCGGTTGTTAATTGGAGAGCTCGTAAACAAATTTGGGGGTAATACGAAAAAAATAGGCTAAAGGATAAAAAGGGTTTTATTGGTCACGATTGGGCGGGGGTCAAGCAGAGTGGAGAAGTGGTGAAGGTGCTGTACTGAAGCGTATATGGGTTCAAGAAGAAAGATACGGTTTTCCTGAGGTATATCTAGAAATTTAATGTGATGAGACTGGTAGAGGCGGAATTCTAACAGAAGGTAGGCATGTATTAGAGAAAGAATTTCATTTCTAGGGAGAGAGGGAGGGCGTGCAAATAAGGTATTAAATATTGGAGTGGTAACGTCTAAGTTCGCGATTGTGTACGATAAGGATGGTATGGAAAGGATTAAAAACGGTGGAACACCTTATAGGCCAGAGATAGAAAGGGAGAGAGAGAGAGAGTGAGAGAAGGATATGGCGGCACAAGGGGGGGGTGATTCGAAGGAACTGGATGGAGGAATAGATATGGGAGCATTTGAAGGAAAAAGTGAAAGGGAGTGTGCAAAAAAGATATTCAGGTAGAAGACGAAATAGATGGTAAGGCCATAGTCTAATATGGAATGTAAAAATATGAAAAGGAATGTGAAGAAGGATTGTAAGGACTGGAAAAAGGGAATTGCTAACAAAATTTCAGAGGATTTCTGGATGGATAAGAGGTTGAGACTCAGTCAAACACATTTGCCATTTTGATAGCGGATATAGGAAGTAAGCTAGTGGCCACAGAGATATGAGGAGATAGGGTAGGAGGGGAATGGTCACTAGCGTATGTATATGACATAATGCTGCTATCGAAGAGTCAGGTGGAGAATTTGTGAACCTGAGAGAGTGAAAAGGAAAAATGTAGCGAAAAGGCAAGCGTGGGCGCTGGGAAAGAAGTTTTTCGCAGATGATTTTGGAAGGAGAATGATAATGTTCGAGTTACTAGTGATAATTATCTTATTGGATGGAGTGCGGGGTGGGGGAATGAAAATAAAGAGAAGAGTTAAACAGAATACAGGAATGATATGTGAAGTGGAAGTCGAGCGTACAAAATGTGAGAAGACATTTTTGGAAGAGGGGGTATGTAAGCTGGTTAAGGAGTGTTCATGAACGAAAGACAACAGGAGGGGGGTTAGGGAAATAAAGGTTAAAAAAGAAAGGTATTTTAGAACAAATGGACTGTAGATGGATGTAGTGAGAAGAGTGCACGAGGAACGAGGAAAGGTATATGAGATGATTAAGAAGAACGTCATGGAGCGAAAGAGCTTTACAGTGAGAATAGGATGTGCGTATTGTGCGGAAAGGGCATTGCAAGAACGGAACACTGGTTCGAGGAGTTTGAGGAGGTGGAAAGAGGTGGGAATAGCGTGGAGTTACTGATAAAAGAAAGGGGCGACAAAAGGGCAGTAGCTTGAATGAAAGGAGTGTCGAGTGAGACGGAGAAGAAGATAAATGAAAAGGAAAAGATTTGAAAATAGGAAAGGAGGTAGGTATATGCAAAATGAAAATATTGTGAATACTATATAAATATTAGGTATTAACCGTGGAGAAAGAGTTTGGCAATGCGAGATAAAGTGAGAAAGTAGGGACATGCGTTTGAGGCGAGGCGAGACGAAACAAAAAAGGCAAGGCTATAAGAGCAGGCGGTATTGTAGATAAGGTGTGGAAGGATGTTAGTTCTTAATAGTTAGCTTTAAGCAATTTTTGTATAAATGGAAATTTGAGCAAGTTAATTTCTTAAAGTCAACAGGCCAAAATATAATGTTTACCTATCGATATATCTATCTAACTAGACAGAAATAAATAAGTTACTAAGCAAAAAATTTTCGAATTCAAAGAAGTAACCACAACGGGGTCATTTACAAAGAAGAATCTTTAAAATGTATTTTTTTCAAACTTTAATTTGAATACATTTTCTTTAAATACACTTTTTATTATTATTTAATTTTTTTCCATACTTCGATTATTTTTAGATATCTCTCATCGTGAAGAACATAGTTGATTACAAGATGTTCTGTCTTTGCATATAGACAAACATTAATATATAAATTAAATAAATGTCATGAAAATTTGTTATCGCATAAAATTAAAAACATTATTTTGCATTTTAAAACTATATCACCTGGGTGATATCGTAAATAATTATTTAGACGTCCCATAAGTTCCACTATTATTATTAACAAACTCGTATTTAATTAAAATAAATGGAGGTTAAAGTGAATAGGTTATTTGTTCTTGTGTTACGTTCTGCTGTATAGAGTGTTTCCATTAAGCTATCCCACATTAAGTGCACAATAGATTCCATCAAAGAAATTAATTTTTCAGCAAGAATGTCAACATTCAACCAAAGAGTCAAATTTTCAAACAAAAAGTTGACTTTTTAACCAAGAAGATTATTTTTTGACAGAAAGATAAATGATCAACAACATAAATGAATTTTCGAACAGAAAAAATCAATTTCCTATTTAAACTATTAATTTTCAACAAAAAATGGAATATTTATGTTTTCAGTAAAGAATCATATTTGTAACTAAAAAAATTTTTCTCTGCTAAATAGTTAAATTTTCATTCAGAGGGAGGAGATTTTCCTGTAAAATGATGAATCTTCATTTACAAAAATGAATCTTCAAGAGAAAGCGAAACCGTTAATTTTTTCAATAAGAAGAATATTTGATAATTTTTATAAAAGGTTAAGTGAATATTTACAGACGATAATAATCATTATTTAAAAGTCATGCTCCGCGACACCTGAACCAATAATAAATAATACACAGAAAAAAATTTAAAGCTGACATAATCATATATTTATATTTGATTTGTTTTAACTATCATTATTAATTTTTTTAACTCTATTGACATTTAAAATAACATTACTCGTAATAAACCTAATTATATTAGTAGTACTTAGTAATATAAATATTGAATTTGATATTCACACATTCATGAAATAATAATAATAAATCAATCTTTTTAAAACAAAAATTAACTAATTCGATTAAAATCTTTTTTCTTTTGTGCATATTAAATATTTAAATCCAAATTTTATTTCGGATAGCAACTCAAATTTTGCATTAAAACAATTGGATAAAAAATTCAACCTTTTTTTAATTTGAACTAATTAATAAATAGTATTGAATAGTATTGAAATATTTTTTTCAGTTTGTTGAAAATCAGTCATTTTTAACAATACAATTAACTAATCCATTTTTGATTAAACATCGATTTTTCAGTTGAAAATTCAATTATTTGGTTGTAATTTTATGCATTTTGTAAAATCTGTTTTGTAAAAACTGTTTTGTTTGTTTTATTTGTTAATTTTGTAATTTGTTGAGATTTCGTCGTTTTTGGTTATATTTAACTACTTTTTATTAAAAATGAAAATATTGTTGTAAAAATTCAACTATTTTATAAAACATTCATCTAATTTGGTTTTAAAATGAATCTGTGTCGACTGCAAATTAACTAATAATTAATTTTCTTGGTTCAAAAATTTAACTATTTCGTTGAATATTCTGTTTTTTGTTTTTTTTTTTGTTAAAAACATACATTTTGCACCTTGAAATTCAACTATTCCATTTTTTATGAAAATAATTCTCTGGGTTAAAAATTTTAATATATAATGAAAAAAGAAAAATCGTCTTTTTCTGTAAAAAACGATTTTTATAGTTTAAAATACAACTTTTTGTTTAAAAATTTTTCTATTTTGTTTTGAGATTCAAGAAATTAAACTATTTTGTAGAGCATTAATTTTTTTTTGCTGAAGCATTTAACAATTTGGTAGAAAATTAAACTATTTTATCATAAGTTAAATTATTTTGTTAAAAATTTAATCGATTGTTCAATAACTTAAATATATTACACAATATTTATTTTTTTAAACAATGCTTATTAGTTGAAAATTGAACCATTCTATTTTAAATCAAAATCGATCATTTCAAGAAGAAAATTAATCTTCTGGGATAAAAATTTAATCATTTGGCAAAAGAATTACATCTTTCATTAAGAAGTCGTCTTTTTGTTATAAAACAAAATTTATTTTTCGTTAAAAACAAAAAATAAAATTTTTGTTTGAAAATTCAGCTACATATTTTATTAAACATTTGCCTTTTTTCAGTTCGAAAATTTATCTCCTTCTGTAGAAATTCAATCTTTTTTGGTTAAAAATGCAACAGTCTTCTGTATGATTAAAAATTAATTTTTAACAATTTGGTAGAAAATTAAACTAATTGTTGAATAGTTTAAATTGTGAATATCCAAATGAAAAAAGTGGAATTAACAGCATAATTGGTTGTAAATTCTTGTACTTTTTCAAAGCCTGAATCCGAACTTATATAGTTTTTCTATGTTTCGTATCTAATAGAAATTTGCACGTGATGTTTTAATTTTATATGAAATTTGAAACCTACGTAGTTAGTATCTTTCCGATTGCATTATAGAGTTTTTCCGTATTTCGTATCATATTATCACCTTCTAACATTGTATAAATCATACGATTACATTAAAAGTGTCATTTTTGTCACTCCAACTGATACAGAACACTATTATTTATACTTTCAGACGTCTTAGCATGCGTAAACAAATTTATGAAATACAAGTATCAGAAAAAAAAAGTTTCCCACTCCAATCGATCTTTTACAAATATTTGATAAAATTTATAATGAC
The DNA here is from genome assembly GCF_010883055.1 of Belonocnema kinseyi. Lineage (NCBI taxonomy): Eukaryota > Metazoa > Arthropoda > Insecta > Hymenoptera > Cynipidae > Belonocnema > Belonocnema kinseyi. The sequence goes on along the minus strand of NC_046659.1, from coordinate 126,627,259 downwards.
GAATGGGAAAACGATTAGTATATAAGCTTTAGAAGCATCTTATAGAAAATATTCTAGTGATTTGGTAGTAACCAGCCTTTAGAATAATGAAGATCCTTGCTGGAACTATTTTCATTGCTTTTGCCGTTTTTCCTGATTCTGTTGGTAAGTAGATAATAACTTGATATCAAATCTATCATTTTTATAATTATTTAAAGTACACTCCTAACAACCACTTTTATGCGAGAAATTTATTTTACGAGTCAAAATTATGTCCAAATTAAGTAAGTTAGTCGCCGAGGGTCGAGAGTCTAGTCTTAACGTCAGTCCCACCATACTTCGGTTAGAACTTCGGAGAGAACTGAAACCAAGAGTCACTTGGTGTCATTATACCTCACCTTCATTTTTGGATATGATTTGTAAAATAAAGGATTAAATCATCGACAAATGTATTTGTGGGGGTTGTGAATTCTCTTTTATTAAAGCTCCTTTAAGGGATACATTCTCATCACCTGGCTCGTAGGGAAAACGTAAAAAAAATTTAGATATAATTTTAGTTTGTTTTTTATTTTTCAGGATTAAAACAAAAACTACACGTCTCTTCTAAAAATAATTCGTAACAAATTTGTCAAATTTTTATAGTGAGCAACTAAACTGTTATTTTTAGGATCAAACCAATAGCTATGCTTCCTATCAAACAATTATTTGTGACAAATTTGCAGTTTTGAATTTAGCGCTGCGTGCTCAGTCATTGTACTTCCCCAACATTTTTGCATAGGAATTTAAAATAAACGGTCAAACCATCTACAAGTGTATTTTCCGTGATTGTGAATTCTCTTTTGCTAAAGCTCCTTTAACAAAAACATTTTGAACACATGTGTCCTGAAAAGAAAACTCAAAAGCAATTTTTCAGATATAATTCCGGCAAAAAATTGTGCTCTTAAATATTTTATTATACGTAGCGTCTTTTTTACAAAAATAAAATTTGTTTATTTTGTAAAATCATTTTCATCTTGTACTCTTTTTTCAACAAAATTTAAATTTTATTTAATGTTAATTTTCACTCGTAAAACAAAAGCTACGGGTCCTATCAAAAAATTATTTGTAACAAATTTCTAGTTCACTTTAAAAGGATCAAGTTTTATCTATTTATTTTTTTCGAATCTTGCAATGGTTTTACAAAAGCTGGATTTTATTTTTGCTTTTTACGATTAAAAGGAAACCAGCGTTTTCCATAAGAAAAATGATAAGCAAAAAATTTCTAGATCTTGCTTAGAGTAACAATTCATGTCCTTTCGTTTTTTTCTCACCTGGCAAAATTTTAACGAAAAATTGATTTTATTATTTCTGATAGCATTTTTTACGATTAAAACGCAAAATTTGTGCCTTTTAAAGAAGGTTTAGAGATCAGACTTGTTTATCCTTTTAAGATAAATAATTTTGCTTCCTGCCGGCTAAATGACGCTATGTCTCTCTCTCTTTCTCTTTTACAAAGAGCATATAATTTCAAAATTTATATATTTGTTGAAAATTACTTCATTTTGATTAAAATTAATCTTGTTCCTTAAAAATTCATCATTTCCATTTTAGTTGGGGATTTATATATTATGTTAAAAATTCGTCTTATTTAATTCAATTCGAGAGGTTATTTCTTTCTATTTTGGTTCAGAATTAGTTTGTAATAGGTAAAAATATAGCTATTCCATATTTTATTGAAAGTCTATCTTTTTTAGTTGAAAATGCAACTATCTGTTTAAAAATCCATGTATTTTGTTAAAAATTTCCCTTCTGGTTAAAAGTTAATCTTCTTAGTACAAAAATTCGTTCTTCGGGATTGAAAAATTATGCTTTAATGACAGAAAAGTCATCTTTCTTGGTTGAAAATACAAAAATATTTTCTTAAAGTAAACGTTTTTTTTATTCGAAAATTCGACTGCTTTGTTGACAATTAGTGTCTTTTGTTAAAGGTTTAACTATTTGGTTAAAAAAATTCCAGTAAATTTTTTAAAAGCTATCTTCTTTTGTCGAGAATTCAACTGTTTTAATCAAAATTAGTCATTTTTCTTTGAAATTCAAGTATTTAGTTGAAAGTTTAACTATTTTCTTAAAGTAATATTTTTTGGACGAAAATTAAACTATTTTGTTAAAAGTTCGTCTTTTTCTTAAAAGTTGAATTATTTCGTTGAAAATTCGAATATTTTCTTAAAGTAACCTTTTTTATCGAAAATTTAAACTTTTTGTCAAAACTTCGCCTTTTTGGATTGAAAAGTCATCCTTTAATGATACAAAGGTCATCTTTCTTGGTTAAAAATTCATCTGCTATGTGTGAATTTTAGAAAATTAAGCTAAAAAAGAAGACACTTTCAAAAAACCAGTGAAATTTGCAATCAAAGTTTTCGAGAAAGTGGTTGAATCGTCGATCAAAAAAATACTATTTTGCAACTAAACATGAATTATTAAGTAAAAATTAATATTTAAGTAAAAATTGGAAAATTTTCGAACAAAAATGAAATAGGTAAATTTTCAGTAAAAAAATATCCTTTTCAACAACAAGATTAAACAACAAATTTTCAACATATTACTCAAATTTTCAACCAAAGAGATAAGTTTTTAAATAAAATTATGAGTCAGTGGAAGCTTCTAATGTGTCCCCTAAGGGTTTACATTTTTCTTACACCTTCTTTATTCCTTTAAACACCCTCCACACACTTACTTGGTGGTGGAAGGGGGACCTGCAGTTTAAGGTGGGTTCCGAACCACCAAGAGCAACAGCCTTAAGTACTTAGAGAAAACCTTTTTCTCTAGAGGTACCGTCCCACGACTCTCCGGAGATGAACAACTCCCTTGCTAGGCTAGTGTTCACCGCATGGGCCACCGAGACTCTTCCAGAGTGCGAGGCGGGAATCGAACCCGCAAGCCGAAGGAGTGGGTCCAAAGCCTACGCTTTAGCCCCCACGACCATCGTCCCACTCAATAAAATTATGAGTCTTCAACAAGAAATATCGATTTTTAAAAAACTAGTACAACTTCAACCAAAGTTGTTGAATCTTTAACAAAACAGATTAATTTTTACCAAAGTGTTGCTTTTTTGCCTAATAATGGAATAGTTGTATTTTCTACGTAATAGTTGAATTTTTTACAAAGCAGTTGCATTTTCAATCCGAAAATGCAAATCTTTAACAAATAAATTTAGGTTTGAGTCGAAACAGATTATTGTATAACAAGACGAAAGAAAAAGGAAAAATACAATGAAGCCTGTGATAAATAAATAGAAATTTTAATCATTTATTATAGACTAACTAATAATATTTTAAATCAAACTTTGTGGGCTCTAAAGAAATTATAAAATTCTATGTTTATAACAGGAAATACACTTTATTTTCTCAAGCTAATTTGATTAAATTTCCACTTTTATTTAATTTACATAATTTATATTCAAATGTTTGTTCATTTTCTAAATTTACAAAATCTGAGGAAGATATTGTTGGTTGGAGGGGGGGGGAATCTCGCTGTATCTTACATATGCTCATCATTATTTCTTAAATTTATGATTATAACATTGAATGTAATTACTAATCTTACTGGTTACCGCGACCCCCCCCCCCACATAAGTCAATCTAAAAATGGTTAAATCCCCTCCACCAACTTTACGTAATTAATGTGCTTTCAACTTATCTTAAAATCTAGCAAATAATATTTAAGGTTCTTCAAATAATAAGTAAATCTTTCACTTCAAATCTGGTCCAAGCAGTTGAAGAAAGATGACGTGATTGCGGCGCAATTATAAAAAACATCACAATCATTGTTTAAACAAAAAATGATTTTACCATCATAAATTGAGCTCCTGAATAAAGTTTAGAGCCCGATCAGTTCAGAATTGGTCTCTTTTGGTTAAAAATTCTACTATTTAGTTGAAGATTTAACTATTTTTTTGCAAAATTGAAATGAAAAAATATTTATTTGCAACTAAATAGTTTCGCTATTAACAAGAAAAGATGAAATTTCTCTAAACAAGTTTAACTTTCAACTTAATTAAACGACTTTTCAACAAAATAACGTTAATTTTTTATCAATTAGTTGAATTTTAAAGCTATACAGAATAAATTTTTAACAAAACAGGAAAAAGTTGAATTTCAGATCAGAAATTAATTTTTAATCAAAAGGACGAATTGCTGACAAAATAGTTGAATTTTGAACTTTCAGCAAAATTAGATTTTCACCAAATACTTCAATTTTCTACAAAATTTTTGATTCTTCGAGCCAAATAAAAATTTCAAACCAGTTGAACTTTCAAACTCAAAACATTAATTTAAAAAAATTAATTAATTAATTTGTTAACCAAAAAGAATAATTTTCTACCAAAAAATACGATTTTGCAGCGAAATACATGAATTTTCAACCGAGTATTTGAATTTTTTACTGGCGATCGTTCAATAAACTGTTGGTTTTCCCAGAATAAAATCTTCAATTTTTTTTAAAACAATTGCATTGTCAACCCGAAAATATTAACTTTCAACGAAAAAATTAATTTACGAATAAAAATGGGTGAATTTAAAAATAACAGATGAATCCAAAACCAAAAGAGATTAATTTTTAAACAACCAGTCAGATTTTTTAACTGAAAAAAATTAATTTTATTAAAATATTTGCATTTTTAACTAAAAGAGGCTAAACTTTTAAACAAAAATTGAAAAGATAAGTTTTTGACCAAAAATTAAATTTTTGACAAAAAAAGAGTCTTAAATACAATAGATCAATTTTCAAATAATATTTAATTTATTATAAATTACGATATTCAACTGAAAAAATTAATTTTGCAGAAAGTGGTTCAACTTTTAACCAAGAAGTTCAATTTTAAACTTCAAAAGATAAATTTTTATCGAAAAAGTTGAATTTTTTACCAAATTGATGATCTTCCAACTAAAAAAGTCCAATTTTCTATAAAATTGTTGATTTTTCAAGCAAAGAAGACGAATTTTCTACGAAAAAATTGAATTTCAAACCAGAAAATAATCATTTTAAAATTTATTTACGATCAAATAGTTCAATTGTTAACGTAATAAATGAATCATCTATCAAAACAGATTAATTCATAACCAAACAGTTACAGTTTTAACCAACACTTTCTGACAAAATATCTGACTTTTAACGAGAAAGATTAATTTCCTACCAAGAAGATGAATTTTTAACAAAATAAATGAATTTCTAACCATTACTTGAATTTTCAACTAAAAAAGATGAATTTAAACCAAATATTTCAATTTTTAACCAAAGAATATAAATTTTCATCATGAAAGAATATTTTTTGACAAAATTCTTGCATTTATAACAGAAGAATAAAATTGTTAAACAAAGAGTCAAATTTTTAACCAAACGAAATGAATTCCAAACCAAAAGTATAATGGGAAACTCTTTAACAAACAATCAAAATTGAGTTTTGAACAGCAATAGTTGTATTTGCTTACTGGGTTCTATTAACTTAGTTTACCTTAAGTCAAAACAAAATAAAAACAGGAATTTGTTTAAAACAGAGAAAAAAATTGAAAATTTTGAATTTATTATTATTATTTAATTTAAAAATTCTATTTTTCTGAAAAAAGATCTTCTAACTTCTTCCTACTGGAAAGATTTCTTTGTATTATGTAATTATGATAGACAAACCCTTCTTAATTTTTCCATAAAATATTTTTATGTGATTGATGACACATGATGATTTTGTGAAGCTTTTCGTCTGCGATGATTGCTAGAGAGATTGATCGACGACCTGGGTTTTTTTCCCGTATTCAACAAATTCACCCTGCATCCCTTTTTTCTTTTCTTCGCTTAAATACGAACTAAATTGTTAGAACCTGATAAAAAAAATTCCACTACTTTTGGTTAAAAAGTCTATTATTATATTTTTGTTTTAAATTTATCCTGTTTTTTAAAACCATCCAGTATTTAGTTGAAAATTTTATTATTTAGTTCACCATATAACTATTTTGTTGAGAAGTAATTTTTTTCATAAATTCAGTTGCTTCGTTGAAAATAGTACAACTATTCCATTTTTAGAGAATTATTTTGTTGACTGAAAAATCATCTTTTGGGTTTAATTATAAAATTTTTGAATAAAAATTAATTTTATGTTTAAGATTGTTCATGTTGGTTGACAAATCAACTCTTTGGTCGAGAATTTAACTATTTTGTTGAAAATTCCGTTTTTTTAGCTTTAATTCTTTAGGTAAAAATGTAACTATTCAGTTTTTAGTTCAGAAATGATATTTTCTTGTTGAAAAGTCGTTATTTTTGCGAAAAGTAATCTTCTGAGTTGAGGATTCATAATTTTTAGTTATAAATTTTCATTTCGCATCGCAAATTTAACTGATCTACTCTCTTTAAAATTCTTTTAAGAAACTCAAAAAGGCGACCTTTGATTTTTTTACTTTCATAGTAATTATTGCTAGTAATAATTATATTATTCCTTCATATAGCAAAACTAACTTTTTAAAATTATAAATAAATTTTAGTAAATATCATTTCTTTGTTTACATATTCTTACTTTTATGTCTCAAAGAAGCTAAGATCATATAATAGACATTTCTGTTTTATAAATCGATGATAAGGGATGACATAATTTTTCCAAAAAATAAAAGGTCCAATGGAATAGTTGTTTCATTGTAAGCTTCGTTTATTTGGATAATTTTAGATTCGCTATTATAGCCGTTCTAATTCAAATTCTTATTTAACAGGAGTATGGTTTCCTCGTTACCTCGACGTTTTCTAGAACAGAAAAGTAGGTCTTTGTCACCCCACACATTTCTGAGATTTAATTTCATGTGGAACTCGGAAAGCATACTCTAATTACATAAAATATCATCTGTACTGAGAAAACAAAGTCTTTTTGCGGTCTCGCGGTTTTCCAATAACTCGGCTGCGAAACGTTTGCGCCGCGTTCTTGAAACTCACGCTCAGCCGTAACAAGAAAAGTTCTTGGTGTACAATATAGAAATGAATATTAACGCTCATCTATTTATAATTCTTCTTACAGAATCTAGCGGACAGCCGGTAAGCAGCTCGGTGCCTGAACGGTCAGAGCATGTACGGTCAGAGCCTGAACGGTCAGAGCCTGCGCGGGCCGAGCCCGCACGGTCAGAGCTTGTGCGCTCAGAGCCTGAACGGTTGCACCCTGTCTCGCTAGTACGACGCCGTTACACTCCGAGCTCTCGTCTTTACTATAAAGACGAAGAGCACGACCTTCGTCCTCTTCCAGAGCCAGGCTGTCTATTCGAGCTGGGCAGATTTTTCGTCGCATTAATCCTAGGAAAAAGGATAGTTTATCCATTATATAATAGGGAACATCAAATTGTCACGAAAGAAACTCTGAAGGAGGATAATAGTACAGAAACAGACGCTGGACAACCTGGCAGCTACTGCACTAGGGAACAAGTAGAAAGGGCAATTGAACGCAATCAAAATATGCACGGACGAAGTTCTGAAAGTCAAGGCAGATCAAGTGAAAGGGGTGAAAATGATGCAAAAAGTGAAAACGGTGAAAGGGGTGAAACTATTGAAGGGAGTGGAAAGGGTAGACGGGTTGGAACGGGTAGACAGGTTGAAACGGATAGACAAGTTGGAACGGGTAGACAGATTGAAACGGGTAGAAAAGTTGGAACGGGTAGACAAATTGAACCGGGTAGACAGGTTGAAACGGGTAGACAGAATGGAACGGGTAGACAGATTGAAACGGGTAGACAGATTGGAACGGGTAGACAGATTGAAACGGGTAGGCAGATTGGAACGGGTAGACAGGTTGAAACGGGTAGACAGATTGAAACGGGTAGACAGGTTGAAACGGATAGACAGGTTGGAACAGGTAGACAGATTGAAACGGGTAGACAGGTTGAAACGGGTAAACAGGTTGGAACGGGTAAACAAATTGAAACGGGTAGGCAGAATGGAACGGGTAGACAGGTTGAAACGGGTAGACAGATTGAAACGGGTAGACAGGTTGAAACGGGTAGACAGGTTGGAACGGGTAGACAGATTGAAACGGGTAGGCAGATTGGAACGGGTAGACAGATTGAAACGGGTAGACAGATTGGAACTGATAGACAGGTTGGAATGGGTGGACGGGGTGGAATGGGTGGACGGAGCGGAATGAGTGGACGGGGTGGAATGGGTGGACGAGGAGGAATAGGTGGACGGGGTGGAATGGGTAGAACGGGTGGCCGAGGTGGAATGGGTGGAGGGATGAAAAGATGTTTACCTCCTTGGTGTCCATGATATTTCATGTCAAAAAGTTATGGTTTATCAGTTTATCACATCTGACATTTAAGTTTAAGTTGAAGTGGCCATAAATTGAGGTGGTGACAGCGAATGGGCATAAATGGATCACGATTATAAGCCCATAAATATTCTAGGAGTATTATAGATTCTTAGTTGCTCTGCGCACATGCGCATTCACTGCCACTTCTCATGATATTGAAACGGCTACTTTCAGAACTAAAAATACCCCGCTTGACTTGAAATACTTAAATCTCATAGCAAACAGTGAAATGTGATTAATTGTTGAGCGAACGATTGGTGGTATTAAAGAGAAAGCAAGGGCGATTGTCTACATCAAGTAAAACTATTGTTTTTGTGAAAACCTAATGGTTTTAACAGATTTACAATAAAACTAATGGCAAAGCCTAAATTTATTTATTTTTTTTCTTGTCACCTAAATTTTAAAGATCGATATTATTAATTGTACATCTAGCCAAAACCTATGCATCGAAAACATATTATTGAGCTTTATGTTTTAAACATTAAGTTTCAAGCGGGGTAGAACAAATCCAGACGCAAAAATGAAAGGCCTCAAAATACAGACATATTGTAACAGATTTCAGGAATTTTCGAAGAACTTCAGGAGATCTTTATGGATGTGAATAATTTTTTTGTATATAAAAATACGTTAAAGAATTTCACAAGATTTCAGATTATTTATAAAGATTTGGTGGTATTGCATAAATTTTCAAGGGATTGGTAAACATTTCAAAGATTCTTGCTAGAACTTTAAGAAAAAGCTTTTTCCTAAAGTTTGAGCGGAAGGATCTGAAGAAAATTAAATACTGCGGTCAGCTAATAAAACATCATAGAAATTTTTTTTTGCATCCCATTTAAAAACATAGATCACATTGAAAAGTCAATATTCCTAGCCCAAGATTAACATACAAACTCGAAAAAAAATCTCTGCCTAAAATTCTGAGCGGAAGGACCTGCAAAAAATGAAATAATGCTAAGAGGTCGCAAAGCAGGAGAGAAAAACTTTTTTGGTTAATATGTAAAAACATAGACCACATATATGTTGTCATTGTTTTTAAATTTTTAAACAAATAACTTTTTTAAGGTGTTTGCTATATTATTCACAGTATTAAATTTTTTCTGGTTCTTTCGCTTAAAGCTTAAGAATATTTTTTACAGCTTTTCTGGTTATTGCAGGCTAAGGATATTTATGTGGGAATAGGGTCTATTGTTTTTGTTTGCTTACTCTTTATTTTAGGTATAAAATTTATTCGTTTTAATTAAATTAATTTATTTAACTATCCATAAAAATCTTCTATGTCTCATAAACATTAAACAATGAATAATAAAACAGAGCAGTCAGTCTCCTTTTACAATAAAAAAAATCCATTTTACCATCCCCTTAAGCTCCTGTACGTATACAAAATCACCTTTTTAATAAATAAAATTGAATGAAAAAAAAGTTTACTTTTGGTTGAACTAATCGAGAATTACAATCTGTATACAATCTGTATGTAGGTTAACTGACTAACTCGATTTTTTTAACAACTACAATTAATCTTGCAAAATTAAAAAACATCGCTTTCAAGATATTGCTCTTAAAATTATCTGTTCCCAAAATAAAATCATTTTCATTTTTACCAGGAAACTCAATCCTTGAAAATGCTATTTTAAAATATAACCTAAATTATCTTAATTTCTCATAAAAATTTCATTTTCCATACCGAATTTTTTTTTTTTACTTGTACTGACAATGTAAGCATTTCGTATTTCAAGATATTCCAATTTTTTTGCCATAATTTCATTTTTCGCATTTCTTTGAAAGTGTGGAAATGTGTACAACTTTTAGTGGTAGCAAAATTTTAAAAACAGAATTATTTTCTAATATTAAAAAATAATTTACCCTTGAAATTTCATCTTCTATCATTAGTGTTTAGAAAAATTCGGAAGAAAATTTTATCATTGTGTAAAATCGCCTATTTGGAAATTTTAATTTTCAAAATTTATCTCAGAAAACAAAAATCCATTCATTTCTGTTAAATGGGTTTCGAAAGCTTTAGAATTTCGTATCTATGATGAGAACTCCAAAATTGCCGCCGATTTGTCTTTTAAAGACTTTTAGTCGTCATACTTTTGTTGACAACAACAAAAAGTGTAACAGCTAAAATTCAAATAATACATTTTTTTACTTTAAGTTAAAAACAGTTGAAATCAACCAAAAAGGCGAATTTTCAACAAAATAGTTAAATTTTCAAAAATAAAATTCCAATAAAATAACAAAAGTTTCAAACAAATAGTTGAAGGTTCAAGCCAAGCAGACTTATTTTTTATGCAATCCTTACTAAATATTTTTTTATTTTTGCTGAAAAATTATTCAGATTCAATGATTTTTCTAAAAGATGAAAATGAAAACTGTTTAGAGTTTTTATTTTTTCCAAAACTCAATTCGTTTGAATTTTTCTTGTGTCAGAATTTGGTTAAGATGACGAATTCATAAAAATTGAAGGTATTCTTAAATGTCAGAATTGCAGAATAGAAAATTTATATATAAATATATAACTTCAAAAAATTTCTTTCATAACGTAGACCATTTTCATTCAGAATCCATTTAATTCTCTCTTCTGTACTCTTCCCTTCCCCTTCGTGCCCTTTACACCTCTCTAACACATTCAACCATGTTTCCTACTCATACATACATACTCTACAAATATTGTCTTCTTCATTCATCCAATACCTGCATGCTCTTATATCCTCTCCCATTCTGAATCTCACTACTCTATTCCATTTGCTCTCCTTTTTAGTCTTTTTCAGGTATTTTATTTCCCCCTGCCCCTTACTCAGTCTATACCAGTTATTGTACCTTAAGTCTGCGATTTTTTCCCGTCTTTCCTCACCTTACCTTGCCTTCATCTCTTCCTCTATTTTCTCCCACTATTTACTCTTCTAATGTATACCACAAGCAAGCCTCATTTCATATTTCTCCTCCTCCAGTTTAGAACGCCCCACGTTACTCCTCCTCTCTTTATCCATGACCTCGTGGGAACACGCTTGTGCAATTACGCTTCCCTCTCCCCTTCTTAGTTTCTCTTCGAATTTCCAGACTCTTTTCACTTGCCTCGCGATCATTTTTTCTCGTGCTATTTCTTCCCTTAACATATAACCTGGGCAACTCCAGCTCAATCCCCAAAACCCATCTCAAAAATCGCTCATTACAACTTCCTATTTTCTTATGTTCTTTCCATTCCCAGATTTCCACACCATAGTTTAACACGGACCATAATAATACACCAAACATCCACGCTCTCATCTTACAGTCATTCTTGAACCTTCTTTTTCCTATACCCCATAACTGTCCCATTACTTTACTCGCGTATTCCAATCTCTTTCTCATCTGCAACTCGCTTCGCCATCTCGTTTCGAACTAAAATCCTAAGTAGCAAAACTTATCAACCAACTCTACCACCACACCGTTTATCTTGCATTCGAACTCTAATCTATCCCTTTTATTTCTGAATCACATGATCTTGGTCTTGTTCACATTTATTTTTAAATCCTTTTCTCTTACATATTCTTCGAACGCTCTCATGTACAAATTCATATCTCTTTCATCATCCGCTAGTAGCACTACATCATCTGCATATGTTAGTGAATACGGTTTGCCCGTTCCTAATGTTGTCCCAGATTTCCGTTTCATCTTCAACTTCTCCTCTAAATCTGCGAAAATAATAGTAAACAGAAGTGGGCTCAAAGGACACCCTTGCCTAAGCCCCCTTCCTGTCCAGAATTTCTTACCTTTCTTATCCCCAATCTTCACCCTTATCTTATTATCCACAAATATTCCTTTTATCCTCTCTATTAAACCTGCGTCTACTCCTCTTTCTTTCATGGCTGCCCATAAGATCCTCCTGTTAACTGAGTCAAATGCTGCCTTAAAGTATATGAACAATGCTTCTAGCTTCCCTTTCTTCCGCCCTAGGTTCCTATTGACTAGATAGTTGAGCACGTTGACGTAGTCTATGGTTCCCATCCCTTTTCTAAAACCCGTTTGTTTGTGTGGTATAGTTCCCTTCTCTTCTACCGGTCTTTCCAACATCCTTCTAAGTACTTCCGCATACATTTTATATCCCACGGACATAAGTGTGATACCTCCACATTTTTGCCTTCTCCTTTGTTAATCAAGGGTACTACCAGCCCTGTCTTCCACTCCTCCGACCACCCTTCACCTTTCCATACCTTGTTGAAAGTCCTCGACATCTCTTCCCTCACCCCTATTCCTCCATATTTCAGTGCTTCATTTTCCAAGTCATCTTCCGCTGTTGCCTTGTTTCTTTTCAACCTTGCAATTGTCTCATTGACCTCATCCCGACTAATCTCGTTTTTAATTTCCTCGTCCCCATCGAACACTTATCTTCCTTTACCCTATATTCCACTCCTCCTAACAGCCCCTTAAAGTCCACTGCTTAATTTCTATTTCATCATTTATACCCTACCTTCCTCCTCTTTCCGTATTTATCACTTACCAATCCTTCCCTTCTTTTACCGCCTTCCCTACCTCTTCCTTATACCTTTCTTGCTCCTTCTGTCTTTTCTCCTTTATCATTCTTTCGTGCTCCCTCTTTCTCCTGTTGAGTTCTGCTTCTTTCATTTCCCCTTTCCTCCATTTTCTTACACTCTCCTTCATCCTATCTTTACTTTCCCTGCATTGATCGTCCCACCAGCCTCTCCTAAACCCTTCTTCTTTTTCCCTCGTTCTCGCCTCTTTCCTTACCTTATCTAAGATTCCTTTAAGTTTTTCTAGCAGTGTGTCAACTCCTTTCTCTTCCTGACCCCCTATTTCCTCATTTTCTATTTCCGTTTCTTTGCCGTTTCTATGTTGTTACAAATGAACCATCCCGCCTCTCCCAGTATATCCAGTAGTCCCCTACCCTCACGATCCGCTTCCTTTTCTTTCGATTTTCTTATAAGCACCTCCTTTTCTCTATCTCATACTTCTCCCCCTTGTTCCCCGGTCCATGCATTCAAATCCCCTCTTATTAGGACAAGGCTCTACTCTTTCTCCTCTGTCCATTTTCTTATTGTTCTCCATCCTCCCTCTTCTCTTCTTCTTCTTCTGTACACGCATAGTACATCCACAATTACTTTTCCTAATTTTATACTCCTAACTATTGTTCCATCCTTTTCTTCTATATACTCTCTCTTTTCTTCCTCTAAAACCAGTTCCTTTCTTGCCCCTGGTACCATGCCAAACATTTGTCTTCCTTTCACGTGCTCCTTTCTTACTGTTTGCATCTTCCACTCATATTCTTTCGGTAATATTCTTTTTAGGCATTTCCACTCTTTCTTATCCACCCGCGTTTCACTCATCATTATCGTATCCTATTTCTGCACTTCTCCCCAAAATCCTTTTTTCTTGTTTTTTAGTCCTGACACGATTTAGAACGGTACTTGCACGTCGCTCTTTTTGTGCTTATCCCCTTTCTTCCTTTCATTCGGGTCCTCTTGCCGTGTTAAAGGCTCCCCGTGACCCTTGCATTCCCCTTTTCATGCTTTTTGTCCCCTTCATCCACTACCCGTTTCCTACCCTCCGGCAGTTCCTCTACTTCCACGTCCCAAATCCATATCTCTCCACTGACCCATATCCTATCTTTGCCAATTCTTGCCAATTCTGCCAATTCTTTACACCTCTAAGTCCATGCCTTTCGCTCGATCAGCCACTTTCTTATCCTTACCCGCCACGTCAGATCTTCTTCGATTCTTTCATTTTTTCCTTTTAACAACTTCCTTTTCTCCATAACTTCATATTTTTCCTACTCACTCCCCGAGTTCACTAAAAACATAAATTTTTTACCCTCTTTATTCCCTCCTAGTCCTCTTATCCCTTCCACTCAGACTTGCGCGCCGATGTCTCTCATCACCTTCCTAATCTCTTCCTCTGCCCTTTCACTGTACACTTTGAAACCCTTCACTATTATGTTCTTCTTCCTTTTCGCTCTCTCTCTCTCTCGCTCGCTCTCTCTCTCTCTATCTATCTGTCTTCCCCTTCCATTTTTCTTTTAACCTCCATCAGTCTCAAGCACAACCTTTCATTCTGCTCGTGCTTGACCACCTCACACACTCTCACTTCTTCCATACTTCCTTTCTTTCCCACCTCAGACTCATTTCTAAGTTCTAATTTACTCACTCTCTCTCTCTTCTAGCAGTTTCAGATCACTTTTCCTAACCTCCTCATTCTCTCTCTGCCTGTTTTCTATACTTTCCAATTTATTCCAAACCTTTGCTTTCTCTCCATTCCATAATTGATCCCATTCTTCCCACTTTTGTTTCACTTTTCTTACCTCGTTTTTTACCTCTTCCCATTGTCAGTCTTCTGCATATCTCACGTAATCTTCCGCAAGTCTCCTCTTTAAATTCTTTTATGAGGGCTTCTAACTTTACGAACATACAGGGTTTGTACGGAAAGTAATAGGACTGAGTCGATGTAAAAAAAATTATTGAGCCATTTGTTACAATTCTTTAAAAACTTTCAAAATAGGCTCCTTCTGCGTCGATGCAGCGCTGCCAGCGCGATTTCCAAGCATTGAAGGCGTCACGGAAGCCATTCTCCGGAATAGCCTTGAGAGCCGCGGTGCATGCTGTTTGGATCCCCTCTTTTGTCTCAAAATGCTTGCCTTTCACCGGCCTTTTCAGGCGAGGAAACAAAAAAAAGTCTGAGGGCCACATCTGGGCTGTAGGGCGGCTGCGGAAGCGTTGGGATGCCGGCCTTGGTCAGGTAGCTGTTCACAAGAAAGGCGGTGTGAGCCGGGGCATTGTCGTGGTGCAACTTCCAGTCGGCTGCGATGTCTTGTCGGACCCGATTGACCCTTCGTTTGAGTCTATTGAGCACTTGCACGTAAAACTTGGCGTTGACGGTTTGTCCAGGAAGAAAAAATTCATAATGGACGATGCCTTTGATGTCAAAAAATACAATGAGCATCGTTTTCACTTTGGATTTGCTCATTCTTCTCTTTTTTGGGCGAGGAGACGCCGGCGTGTGCCTGGTGCCATCGAAACACACCACTTCTTGCTAAAGCAACATCTGGGTAAGCCTGCTTGAACATATCAAACGTCTCTGTCGCAGATATACCGAGTTTCAAACAGAATTTAATCGCGTACCTCTGCTCTAACGAACGCTGCATTTTCGGCTTGCACCACTCACAGAAACCCGTCGCGTGAAAATGCCTGTCCTGACTCTCCAAGTGCTCGGAGACAACTGACCAGTGATCCCAGATCTGAAACGAGATGAGGTCCAATACTATGACAGGGCTATGTCCGTGTGAATATAGTAGAAGACGCTGTAAATGACTGAGTTGCGCGCGCAACCCATTTCTCCTCTTCTGAATTTGAA
>NC_046659.1:126594005-126611534 GCF_010883055.1 Belonocnema kinseyi | reverse complement strand
CGCAACTCAGTCATTTACAGCGTCTCCTACTATATTCACACGGACATAGCCCTGTCATAGTATTGGACCGCATCTCGTTTCAGATCTGGGATCACTGCAACTGACCAGCCGCGCGTTCGTTAGCTAGGAACGCCCTCTACCAGTTCCAGTCGGTGCGCGCACGCTCCGAAGTACAGTCGCGGCGGAAGAAAATCAGTCCTATTACTTTCCGGACAAACCCTGTATCATTTTCATTTCTATTTTTCTCCAGCGGCCTTGTTTTTGTCTTTACCTTTTTCAAGTCATTGTCCCTCTCCGCTTCTTCACCCACCCGCTATTTTTTGCTTTTATCATCTTCTGTTTTCCCCCTTCGCTATTGATGCTCTCGCTGCTAATCGCGCTCGCCAACTATTGCCACCTGTGCAACAAATCCCGTGACCCCGAGCTTCCCGATTTCGATCAAAACCTTTCAAAGTTAGTAGGCCTCGTACGCCTATGCCCCTTTCTTCGTCTCAATTCTGCCGACGGTGCGGAAAAGCAAATGCGTAGTGAACATCTCATCTGCACTTCCCTCACTGCTTGCCTCATCTACACCGCTACCTTCTCTCGCTTTGCTATTGCTATCGCTATTTGTTTCACTTTTTTCACTGAACTCACTCTGCCTTCTTCCGAAATCTCGTTGTGCACTGTGCATAACCGACATTACTCTACCCTGTTAACTGACCTTTAGTCTCACCTCACCCTCCCTTGTCTCTTTCTATCCTCCCCCGAATTAAAAATTTTTTTCCAAAAACTCGCCCTCCTTCATTGATTAATTTTTACAATTTGTGTCTATTTAATTCCTTCTCCCTTCTTACCTTCGAACTCCTACTTACTGTCAAGAAACCCAGTATATCACCCAAACGAACCTAACCTCAAAATCAACTTTCGTTAATTTCTGTACTTTCCGTTTAAATTTTCACTTTCCATCACTCCCTTCATTCACACTTGCACTTTCACTCCAGAATCCATACTCACCACACCCTAACCGTACTCACTTAACTTTTCACTTCTACTCAGCCAAAAAATCAATCCTCAGCCATTTTATCAATTTTGAAGCATGGAAAAAAATTAGACGGTTTAAACCTCAACTAACCTTTCCACTAAAACACGTTTTTTCGTTCTAATGGTCGTTTTCTACATTCAAGCCATCGTTTCAGCTGCTCAATACTGTCCTTTTCTACTGATTCGTGCACTAATTTTGCATCTGAAACATCATCCTCCGTGAGTTTCGCCGAATTTTTTAGCATATTTTAGAAGATGACAGGTGCTAACAGATGTAAATAATGGCCTTGGTCTGGTTAAAAATTGATTTTTTTTGTTCAAAACTTGTCTTCCTGTAGAAAATAAGCTTGGTAGAAAATTCTTTTTTCGGAATTGAAAATTTATTCTGTAATGATAGAAAAGTCCTCTTTCTTGGTTAAAAAATCAACTATATTATTAAAAAGTTGTCTTTTTTCTTTAAAATTTAACTATTTGGTTGGAAATGTAACTATTTTATTAGAGTGAACGCTTTTTGTCGCAAATTCGACTGCTTTGTTGAAAATTAGTGCTTTCTCTTAAAAATTTAACTATTAGGTTAAAAATTCAAGTATTTTTTTAAAACTAATCATCTTTTGTTGAGAATTTAACTGTCTTTAATAAAAATTCGTCATTTTTATTTAAAATTGAAAAAAATGCGACTTAAATAGTACATTAGTTCATTAGTTCATAGTTCATTAGTTCATTAGGTATAGGCCAGTTTTCAGATTTTCATGTGATTCATGACTCATGATGACTTTGTGAAACTTTTCGCCTAGGGTTATTGCTAGAGAGATTGATCAGAATCCTGGGTCTTCGTTTTTCCCCTGTTTTCAAACACCACTTACCCTTCATTCCCTTCTTTATTTTCAGGCTTAAATACGAACTAAATTAACAGAAACTGACAGAAAATTCAACTATTTTTGGTTAAACGTCTACCATTATATTTCTGGTTGGAATTCATTTAGTTTTGTTAAAAGTCTACCACTTGGTTAACAATTTTATTATTTAGTTCAACATATAACCATTTTATCAAGAAGCAATTCT
Source organism: Belonocnema kinseyi (assembly GCF_010883055.1). Classification (NCBI taxonomy): domain Eukaryota; kingdom Metazoa; phylum Arthropoda; class Insecta; order Hymenoptera; family Cynipidae; genus Belonocnema; species Belonocnema kinseyi. The sequence continues at coordinate 126,609,449 of NC_046659.1, read as the reverse complement.
TCGTCATAAATTCATCTGCTCGGTTGAAAGTTTAACTATTCTATTTTTAGAGAATTAATATTCTTTGTTGAAAAATCATCTTTTGGTTTAACTTAAAAAATTTTTTGTTGAAAATTAATTTTCTTTTAAGGATTATTCATTATAGTTGAAGACCAATATCTTTGGTTGAAAATTTAAGTCCTGTTTAAAATTTTTTTTTAGAATTAATTTTTTTACCTAAAAATGTAACTATTCCATTTTTGGATCAAAATCAATGTTTTAACGTTGAAAAATCATATATTTTGTTGAAATTCTTTTTTTCTATTGCGAAAAGTAATCTTTCCTCGTTGTTTGAAAATTCAATTATTTTGTAGATCGTTCATCTTTTATTCTTTAAAATTCCTTAATTTTGAATGAAATTGAAGGTCACTAAACATAAAGTTAACTAAATCTTAAAGAGACTTTTAGGCTCCTCGGTAGAAACTCAAAAGGAGGATAATAGCACACAAGCAGATACTCGACGATCTGGCGGCTACTGCACTAGGGAACAAGTAGAAAAGGCAATTGAACGTAATCTAAATAGACAGAGACAAAATTCTGGAAACCAAGGCAGATCAAGTAGAAGGGGTGAAAATGGTGAAAGGGGTTGATGGAGAGAAAGGGATGGAAGCGGCGGAATGGGTGGATGGGGTAGATAGGGGAAGGTCGAAACCACCGTCACTAACAATCTTTACTTTCGTCCTTTACAATCTTCACCCGTTAAAACTAATTACAGGTTAAATTAAATGTATTATATATTAGATCCTGTTACTGTACACACATTTTTATACACACATTATTATATATTGTACACCTAGGAGTTTATAAGTTCCTCACATCTGAGATTTAATTTTAGGTTTAGGTACCCATAATTTGAGGTGGCGACAGTGAATGCGCATGAGCGGAGTACGATTATAAGCCCATAATTATCCTACGAGTATTATGGACTCTTATTTGCACTGCGCACATGCGCATTCACTGCCACTTCGCCTGTTATTTAAATGAATACTTTCAGAACTAAAAATAGCCCGATTGAATTAAAATACTTAAATATCATAACAAATAGTAAAAAGTGATAGATTGTTGAGCAAACGATTGGTGGTATTAAAAAGAAAGGAATGGCGATTGTCTACGTCAAGTAAAACTATTGTTTTTGTGAAAACCTAATGGTCTTAACAGATTGACAATAAAACCAATGACGAAATTTAAATTTTTTCCATTTTTTTCTTGTGACCCTAATCTTAACCTTACAAAATCCAAAGTAATTATATTTATAATATAGATATTCGATTCTTCTTTATCTACTAAGTAATAAACAACAAGAACCAAAGATTGATATTATGAATTATACATATAGCCAAAACCCATTTATCGAAAATATATTAATGAGCATTATGTTTCAAACATTAAGTTCCAAGCCACGCAGCAAACATCGAAAATTTTAATATCTTGGGAATTTTAGAAGTATTTTAAAATATTTGTCCAAATTTTCAAGGAACTTCTGAGATTTCATGTCCGAGGAAAGGAATTTAAGGGATTTTACAGGATTTTTATAAATTTTAATAATTTTGAGACTAAGTCACAGGATTCAGACAAATTTTTACGATTCTGTAAAGTTTTCAAGGATTGTCGAAGTATTTCAAAATATTTCAAGGTATTTCACAACATTTTAAATTATTTCTAAATATTTCGTGGGTAAACATTTTAAGGATTATTAATAAAGCTCCAACAAAAACCCTTTTCTTAAAGTTTAAGCGGATCGATCTGAAAAAAATTAAATACTGCGATCAGGTTATCAAGCTTCATAGAAAAACTTTTTTACATCCTTTTTAGAAACATATATCACTTTGAAAAATCAATATTTCTAGCGCAGGATAAATAGAAAAACTTGAATAAAAATGTCTTCCTAAAATTTTAAGCGGAAGCACCTGCAAAAAATGAAATAATGCTAAGAGGTCGCAAACCAGAAAAGAAAAAATTTTTTGGTTAACATTTAAAATCATAGACCACCTATATGGTGTCATTGTTTCAAAATTTTTAACCAAAAAAGTTTCACTATTGTGAGTGCTATCTTCTTCACAGTATTAAATTTGTTCTGGTCCTCTCGCTCGAAGCTTAAGAAGAAGCTTTTTTTGAGATCTTTTCTGGTCATTCCAGGCTAAGAATATTCATGAAGGAATAGGGTTTATTTTTTTTCGCTTACTGTTTATTTTAGGTGGAAAATTCATTCGTTTTGATTAAATGAATCTATATAACCATCTATAAAAACAATTTATGACTTATAAACATTAAACAATTAAAATAATTATTAAACAATAAATAATAAAACAACTCGAAAATTATAATATGTACGTATAGGTTAATTGACCAACTTAATTTTTTAAAGAATTAAAATTAATCTTTTAAAATTGAAAAATATTGCTTTAAAAACTTCTACATTCTTTTACGAACTTTAATCAATTATTTTAAAACTTTTTAATTTTTTCTTAAAAGTATCTTTTCATCTGATAAAATTATTTGCAGTTTTTTCAGGAAACTTAAAAAAATTATAACTCTCACAAAAATCTTATTTTCGGTACCGACAATGTTTTGACTGGTGCCGACAGTGTAGGCATTTCGTATTTTAAGATATTCTAATTTTTTGCCATAATTTTATTTTTCGCATTTCCTTAAAAGTGTGGGAATGATGACAAATTATAGTGTGGTAGCAAAATATTATGAAAATAATTATTTGCGTTTTGTCTACTTGTCAATTACGTCATAATTAAAGCTTTCAGAGGCAGTAAAGAAATAAATGAAAATAGGCTCGGATCCCAGCGAGATTAGAAACAAGTTTTTTATAACTTAAAAAAAAATTTTTTAATTATTATTAGAATGTATTCTTTTTCGAACTGTAGAAAAGAAACATTCAATATCCATTTATTTGAAATAGTGAATCTTGAGCCAAAAAAATAAAAATAAATATTACTTCTCATCAAAAAATGTAATAGCTGACCTTTAAATAATAAAGATTTTATTTTAATTTCAAAACAGTAGAATCGAAGGAAAAAGCTAAATTTTCCAAAAAATAATTAAATTTCTCAATCAAAAAATTATTTTCAATCATAGAAATACATTTTTAATAAATAAATTTTATCTTCAACCAAAGTGATAAACTTTCGATTTATATCATAAATCTTCAACTGGAATAATTAAAGTTTCAGTAAAAAAGAGTTTTTTATAAAAAAAAATATATATAAAACGAATTTTCAAGCAAATAGTTCTATTCTCAACCAAAAGGATGAATATTAAAATTTAATAGTTGACATTTTAATCGAAAAATATTAACCTACTAAATGGTAGACTTTTTATTTTTAATTCGTCAACTTTTAATTTCACAACGAAAGGCTTTCTAAACTAAATATTTTTGGATTTGTGCTGAAAAACTATTCAGATTAAATGATTTTTCTGAAAAATAAAAAATGAAAACTATTTAGAGCTTTTATTTTTTTATAATTCGATTCGTTCGAATTTTGTTTGCTTCACAATTTTGTTAAGTTGACGAATTGGTGAAAATTTAGGGCATTCCTAAATGCTAGAATTGCAGAACGAAATATATATATATATATATATATAACTTCAAAATAGAACAATTGAAATTTTATTTGCGTAAAAAAGTCGCAAAATTTCAAAAATTTGTAAATACTTGAAAACATTTTTTGTTTAAATCATTACTTGATATGTTTTAACAAATTTTAGTGATAATTATAAAAATTTTAGAGTTTTTAATATTTTTAATCATGTGGTGAGTACAATTATTATTTAAAATTTTGCGAATTTTCTTTACGAAGTTCATTCTTAGAGTAGAATCTAGGAGAAAAAATCTAAAAATATCTTAACATTTTTTAGCAAAATACTATAAAAGTTCACTTACCTTTAAAATTAGCCGAAGAAGTTTGAAAAATGTTGATTATTCCTAGAATTCTTCAAATTTTTCGTAAAAATAAAAATTTGACGTATTTTTGCATTATCTTTTTATTCAATTGACATTTTTTTTCAGTTTGGACTTATTAGATGTTATTCTTATAAAAAAATCAAGTAATTTACAAACAAGTTAAAACAACAGCTGCTTAGATAAGTTCTGCCAGTATTATACATCAAATTATCATTGTGAATTTTAAAAGGCTACTCAACTATATTTTCGTCCTAAACAAAACGTTTGTATTTCAGTGATCGCCTTTATTTATAAAATTTCACTCTGCATAATCAAATGAAAAATTTCTTTCTTACATATCTATATTAAATTATTAAGTTTAAGATGTTCTGTATAATAATTTGACATTCGAATGAAAATCTTCATCCAGTTTTTGGCCGAGGTCTTCTTGTTTGGCTTACAAAAGAGATACAGAAGCGAAATATAGTGTGCACTTTGAAAGACTCAAAATTTATTTAAACTTTGGTGGCTTTACAATCTTTTGAAGTCTGTCTAGGACTTTCTTGTATGTTGATTCGTGTTAATTTTTTCACTTCCAATTATGCTATTACAAAAAATGGTTCGAGGAAATTTATTTAAAATAAACAATTCAGGTATCTGTGTCACAAATACTATTATATTCTATCAAACCCAAATCGGTATCCAGTTACAAGTAGATCTTTACAACCAAAAGGAATTCCATCCACGTAAATCGGCAACGCATAACAGATTCTTTTAAAAAATATAATTGCGTCTTACATAACATTGTTATAAATATTTGGAGCAAAATATTGTTTACAGAAAATAAAATTGTAACGATGCTTTTACTAATACAAGAATTCGGTGCGTTAAATCTACCATTAGGAAGAAACGGAGAATGGTCTTGGGATATCCCTTGTCATATTTCTTACCAATGGGCCGTTATTTTTATTAATTCTAATCATTTGCCAACATGGCAATTTTATTTCATGAAAACGTCGCAAGGCACACATACACGCTCGCTACAAGTTCGCAAGTGGTTTTAAGCCAAAATAATATGAGTTTTAAACTCTGTCTTAATTTTTCGACCGTCCGTATGAACCCAGGTATCAACTTTCCTAGAGTAGGATTTCTTATGATTTCAAGAATGGATGAGATATCTAATTCTGTTGTATTTTCTATTCTTAATTTATTTCGCATCGCCGTCTGAAGCCCGTAAACGGAAAAACGGATTTTTTTTTTAGATTTTGAATTTAGAGAGGGAGCAGAACATGAGCACATACTTTCACTCTTTTATTCGAAATTTTACTGCCTTAAATAACTTATGATGCTACTTTCCAGTAGATAAACCAGTACCGATCAATAACAATACTTTTTACGTTTACGGTTTCAGCACGCGCCAGTTCGAAAAATTTCCTCTAAACTTTAACATTTCTTAAAAGCAAAGCCGAAATAAATACTAATATCATAAATTTTCTTTATTGCGAGGTAAACAGTCAGGGTTAATGCGAGGTACTGACGTATCCAATGAGTCAAACGCTTTAGCTTTTTCGCGAAGGATTTATCCTTTCAGAGATTACTTTATCGGTTTAAGAAGCTCGTCAAATTGCCGTGATGGCTATTGTGGGATGACCCTCTTAGGTGCGCTGCCGAGGGATGTGGGTGAGGGATTTTTGCCAAGTTTGGATTTTTATGGTTCACAAGGTAAGGACGAGCTACCAGAGGCATGTTGATCATGTGCACTAATTGCAGAAATGCAAGTGTCAAGAGAATCTGTTCCCACGAATGGTGTGGGACAAATCTTTTAATCATTTGCAGTCATTTTCCTATTTTTTCTAGGAACAGTTCCTTTATTTTTAATTTTTAATAGGAGAATAACTTGCAGGTCTCGCCTTTCATCCTATTAATATAGGCATATATTATGCTTGACCCTTCAACTACATGCAGATTCCTTTCATTCCAAGTGTTACTTGCTCAGAATCAACTCACTATTGACAGAGATATAGTGACAAAAAATCCTCATATGCATGGTGTTATACCATGCAGTTCTGAATTCCCATGAACATGTTTCAAGAAAATCTCGAATTTTCTTGAAATTGTCTAGATTGCATCACTCATGGTATAATTCGTTAAAGAATTCGGAAGGAATAAGGTGGTGGCGGACAGACTAAGAAAGGAAGGCGGATGACTCTATGCATTGGCGGCGTATCATCGAGGTACACCCACACAAACATACATATATGTATGATGTGTTTACGCCGGTACCTCCCTCTATAGATTCAGATGAGGCTGCACCGAAGTGTGCAACGAGTTTGATTATTGCATCTGAAATTCTGTTTAAATTGAACTTCGACTTGAGCTTTTACAATACGAACTATTTAAGCTATTTTTATAATTTTATGGTATCATATTTACAAAAAACAACAAAAACTGCAATGAGCTCAGTTAACTCTTTGTGCAGCTCATAAAACTATATAAAATACAATTCTAGGATATATTCACAGTGAATTTAAAGCAGTCGGAGAGATTATAGCACAGAAAAAACGAAGGATAAAATTTACCTACATTCCGAGGTAAACATTACGTGCGACGAGAATGAACTTCACCGCATATTTGTGGTTTGAATAAAACTTTATACCTCTAAAAAATTACCTGAAATAAACGTTATCCTTAGTTTTTTCAGTAACCAGTTGACAATATTTTCATTAATAAAAAACTATATTACTAATTTAATAAGAACCAAATGTATGGCTATTACGCCTGCTTATAGGTAAGGACGCTCTTCTGCGAATTTTGTAATACAGCTGTGAGACGCTAAATAAAAATAATTTGGTACAAGACAGCAACGAAGCCTTTTGGCTAGGAAATATCCAGGTCCATTTGTAAAATTAATCATAGTATTTTCGCAATAATTATTGATAGGCAAATACGAAATTTAAAAGAAAATATTGAGTTTCCTTTAAAAAAATTTAGAGAACGTAACATTCATGCCTTTCCAATAATCTTTGAGAACAAATCTTTATTATTTGGAACAAAAGAAAAGATTCGTTTTCAACGCATTCTCATTCGGCAGCCCAAGAATCAACTCTTTAACGTTCTGAAATAATTTAAACAAAGCTGTTATAAGAAGAGAATTAAGCCAGTGAAAAAATTATTCAATTGTGAATGTGTTTTGCAATATTAGATTTCTAATTTGTATTTTCAACCCGTTCTTATTCAGAAACTCATCCAATGAGATGTTCAAATTCACAAAACACAATTCAATTTAATAATGATAATTAACCAAATCAAAGTTATAATTTCATGAACTCTAGAAATGGAAAATACTTCCAGAATAAATGTATAAACTCAAACTAGGTTTAATTAAAAAGGCATCAAACGTAAGATAAGTTTGAATAAATTTCCACTGTCCCGTAGAAATATTGCTGGAAGAATAAACATGTTTGCAAAAAAAACCTTTTAACATCTCATGTAAGTTGAATATTATTTTTACAACATACAACATATCTTTTCTCTATTTTAAACAAATCTATCTTTATTTTAAAATCTTTGTAATAGGTAACATTATTTCATTCCTATATACGTTTTAGTGATGAGGCTTGGTGTCATCAAGTGAAAACTTATTTTCAATAAAAGCAATAATATAAATAAAGACTAGTAGGTCAAAACTGTCATTCCACCAACCCAAAAAAATTATCAGACGCTAGTCAACGAAATACCTTTTTCAGAAATTTGACAAAATTTCTTAATTCTCTTTATTGTATTTGTACTACCTTTTTTGGCTACTTCATCTTTCTAATTCTTATAAACAATACAAAAATTTGTTCATTAAACTTGTTATTTAGTTGATATTTTCAACCTTAAGTACAACATGTACCACTTCTCTCTTGTTTCGAGGTATGTTTCTTGGTCTCCAACATCAACAGTATTCTTTTTTGATTAATAGTTGTGTTTTTTAAAAAGTCATTCGATTTTTTAATTTTATTCATCTTCTGTTTAGGAACAGAAGATGGAAGCTATAGAAATTGTTATGTGGATTTGTAAACTAAAATAGGACAGAATTTTGTTTTTTTATTGCTAAAGAAGCTTGATAATCAGAACAATCAAAACGTAGAATATTAAATGTTTTATTATAAGCATTCCATTTAGCTCAATAAATGAGCTTTTAACAGAAGGCCAGATAATCAACACCTATAATTAGACCTTCACACTATCTATTATACTGGTCGACACCTTTCAACATCTTTATATGCAATAATTATAATATTGCATTACACTTACCATTAAAACAAAGAAAACAAAAGAATAGCGATGTAGAGTGGGAAAAGTATTCTTCTTTTTATTAAATAGACAGAATGACCTAGAAATAAAAGAATAAGCTGATCTTTGAAGAACTGCGTATGGCCGCTATATATACTAACTTTTATCATCAATGCAATGACACGCCACATCACACAATTTTCTATATTTCCTATTCTTCTTCCCCATTGAACCTTTAGAATAATTAATCATTACAACATGTGTAAAAACAGAGATGAACATTGCTTCTCATCCGCATATTTTTGTGCCTCATGTATAAAAATGTACACAAAGATAAAAAATGCATATGCCTTAAAAATGCTCCTGGTTTTTCTATAATTTTTTTTTATCAATTGCTAATTTTAGCTCTTGTATAAACGCCGCGAATATCACTTTTATGAAAAACAAAACGATATGAATAATTTAACGCAAGTCCTGAAAAGAGAACCAAATATAGAGGTCTTTAAGTTCGAATTATAAGTCTTGCATTTATGGATTAGACTAATGGAATGCGTACTAACATTAGCTTTCGGTTGCCAAAGAAAAACCTGAGCATGTAAAACAGACGTAGCCAAAGAAGTTCGCGACACCAGGGACGAACTAATAAAATGGAAAATCAGTCAACCACTTGGCCTACTTCCACACACCCCAAAACAAGGTGCTGGCTCTGCCAATGATGGAAACACAGCCAGAAAGTTTTTTGAAAATTATGAGACGACTTCCCCAAATTACTAGCTTCAATGTAGAAATTTGAAACTCTATAACCTACTGCTACAAGTTTTAGAATTTGGTGAATCTATTGTTACAAACAATTTTTGCAAAAATGGTCTAAAAATAGCAAAATCTAGATTGATGAAAGATGACTAATTCCCCTTTCCCCCTGGGGAAAAGGAAAAGAGGAAAATCTACCCTCTTTTTTCTTTTTTTTTCAGATTGCAATGGGAACATTCCGTGGTGGCTGTCCAAACCAGGTGGTTAGATTCTTGATTTCATTTTCAGGAATTCTTCACATTAACTTGATTATTGGATGTTGGAAAAGGGCTTTAAATTCGATTTTCATCGAATTTAAATATTCTAAATTTTAATTTAGCCGACGTAGATAGGTCATTTTTATGTCAGGTTTGTTTATGGCTGGTTTGCCTTTAAACCTTCACTTGATTCTCAGTTGTTGATTTTCAGTTGTCAGTGAGAAAGCATCGTGACAGTAGTGGTGTTCCTTCTGGCAACAAATTGCACCCTCATTTTATTTTTAATTTATCTTTATTTTATTTTTATTTTATCCTTACTTTTACTTTTATTTTACCCACATTGTATTTTTATTTCATTTTATTTTTAATTTTTATTTTGTTTTTACTTTTATCCCATTTCACTATATATTTCCTTGCCTGATCAGGGCGTCTCGCGAGTGCCGAAACACCGGTAACCACCCTCCAGAAATGCTTCCCACGTTGACCTGACAATTGCAAGAATAAAAAGGACGAAAAAAACAAAAAAGGGAAGGAAGGAAACCCGGCTAGCCGCCCCCTCCCCCTTCCTCCCCCTTTCCACCTTTATCCAGATAAAAGACGAATGATTCCCCCCAGAAAAAAGGAGAAGAGGAAAATGCTCCCCCCTCCGGTTCCCTTATTTTAAATTGCAATTGAAACATTTCATTGTATGTTAAGAGATGTTGTAAGTTTGATTTTTATCTCATTTAAATGTCCTGAATTTTGATTTTTCTGACTTGGATTGGAGCTCATTTTTATTTCAGGTTTGTTTATTGCTAGTTTGCCTTTTAAACTTTTACTTGATTTTCAGTTGTTGATTTTCAGTTTTCGGTGAGAGAGCATCTTGGCAGTGGTGCTGTTCCTGCTGGCAACAAATTTTATTTTTATTTTATATTTATTCTATTTTTATTTTATTTTTGTTTTACTTTTATTTTAATTGTATTTATTTTTTTATTTTTTTATTTTATTTTGTCAGGTAATGTGACTTTGAATAATTATATTTTGCTAAATTCGCTTGCAACTAGCGTGAGAACGGATGCTGCTGTCAGCAAATTGTCAGACAAGGAATATCATCTTAGACAGTTGCACGGTCAAGAGATGCTTGGCGATTGTCACCACGGAGTAACATCAGCAACGCGTGCACCGGCGTTTAGGCACCTTTCTCGAGGGAGTACTTTTTTACCTATCGGAGAGTGAAGATCGTGACAACACAGAAAATCGCCGATCCTCCAGTGTACACCGAAATCGGTGTTCAATAGAGTTGCAACAAATTTGAGCAACACAGGTTAATTCGGAGAATCTAGGGGAAAAGCATAATGTAGATACTGTTTTTTCTCACCCAGTGCAACGTGAAGTGTCGTCTACAAAATGTAAGTCACCTGTCAAGATCATTTTGTCGGTCGTTATTTAAGTGAAACAGATGTTAATAAGCAGTTAAGTTATAATAATAATTACCTAACTTTTTATTTCCTCCCATTTACCAGCGACTAAATAGTCTTGGAATAAAAATAGTACTTGGCGTGATGTAATGTCCAAATGTTAGGTTAGTCAAAACCTACTATATGAGATTCAAACCACCAAAGCCGGGATGTATAAACTAAGTCGTGACCGTCTGCATTGAAATTGATGCCTGGTCGTTCAAAAAAATTTCCACTAGATTTTCTGCGGAAGTTTACAGGTACCTTAGATCTCTAATCTTGCAGTGGCTAGTGCCATACATGAAAGATAAGGTAAATACAATTCCCAGTGGGAAATTTCGGAGTTACGCCAATACTCACAACAGGCGCAGTACTGCGCCTGTAATGTTTAGCCACAGTTGGCTGGCCCGTACGGGTATAGTACTGGGTACGATCCATTTTTAGTACCGCGCCAGTACTGCGGTACCAGTAGTGGCACATAAGGGCAGGCGCAATACTGGCAGAACTCTGGTTCAATGCAGTTAACTGTATAATGGCAAACCCGTATGTAATGTAGTTCTGCCAACTGTCGGCTAAATACTGACACAACACCGGCCTAATACAAAGTGCTAATATTGGCCGACGCGCATATAGTGTAGTTATGCCAAGTGTCGGCTGAATACTGGCACAATACGGGCCTCATACAAAATGCTAATAATGGCCAACCCGTATGTAGTGTCGTTATGCCAAGTTTCGGCTAAATACTGGAACAATACTGGCACAATACAAACCGAATGCAAAAGGCTAATAAATGGCCAATCCGTATGAAGTGCAGGTATGCGAAGTGTCGCCTGGGTACTAGAACTACACGGGCCAAACAGAAAATGTTAACAATGGCAAACCCGTATATAGTGTAGTTATGCCAAGTGTCGGCTGAATACTGGCACAACACGGGCCCAATACAAAGTCCTAATGATGGCCAACCCGTATGTAGTGTAGTTATGCCAAGTGTCGGCTGAATACTGGCACAAGACGGACTTGGGAAAAGTATTTTCCTTCAACATTCTTCAACATTACAATACATTTTATTAGCACTGAAATATTTGTATACCTCAAAATTACAAAACATTCTAATTCTACAATTTGTAATTTGAAAATCACTTACATTTGCCGCGTCACTTATCCAAGATGGAGAAATTTCGCGGCAAGATTCTGATTGGCTCAGTTGTTTTTACTTGCGCGTGGCTAGACCATGTTTTTATTGGATCATGAACAGAACACTTTCACGCTCCATTCCCGCTCCCGTTCCACCACTTCGCTGTTTCATCATTCTTTGGTCTATTGTATTTTTACAATAAGCATAAATACTTAATGATTATCTTGGTATTAAGGTAAGTACAATTTTTTATTTTGTAACTAGACAAGTAGATATTTTTAGTCTACCATACACATTTTGTTTTAAAGGTTTATCATGCTGTCGACGCCACGTGGCTCACGATTCTTTTGAAAATAAAATGAAATTTTGAAGACCTACTTTCCTTATTATATTTATGTTTATCGGCGTTTTACAATCTGAATTTATTTTCATTTAATTTGTTTAAGATATAAAATTATTAACTGAATAACAATTGAAAAAATCCTCGAGTTATTTTCGGACGAGGAAAACACAAGGAAATCCGCGAGGACTTGCAAATTCATGGAGGAATTCTGTGAGAATTGATTCTCTGACTCGAGGATATCCTCGAGGAATTTGCAAATCCTCGTGGATTTCGTCGTGTCTATCTCGTCCAAAAATAACAAGGGGATTTTTTCAATAGGGATACAATCTTTAAAAAAATTCTCTTGTTCTCTTCACAGCGAGAAGTTAGTTTCATAGTGAAACTGAATATTAGGTTTGCAAATTTAGAATGTAGGGCAATAATTCACAAAGTTTCGCAGAGATTTACAGTTAGTGGCCCTCTTCAGTGAGTTTTATTAAATCTGTGAATATTACATAAAGTCTTGTAGGTACGCAGTTTTACAATAATTGGAAGTGTTATTCTATGATTAATGTCTGATCGAAAAAGCAATCTTGGTATTTCATAAAAAATAAATGAAAACATAAAAATATACATTTTTTTTAATTTCTCATAAAAAATTGTTAAATATTCACAATGAAAATTCTATACAAATTCTAACATTTATAACATTTTTCTAAATATTATAATAGCTTTAAAATTATAAATAGCAATTTTGAACTTTCATTACAATTTTGAAACTGTATCAGATTTTTAGTATGTTTTATAAATTAAAAAATTAAATAAATTTCATAAAAATTTTGCCAAAATCTTGAAATTATGTGAAAATGTAGACATTTTAGTAAATTCAAGACATTCTAAAGATTTCAAGAACTTTAAGATATTAGAAAATTTTGCAAAATATTTTTACTTCTGAAATTTCGAAAAAAAATTATTTTTCTTAAAAAATTTTCTATTTTTAATTTGTTTATTTTTTTTAATATTCCAAACTGTTGGTAAAATTTTTAATTTTTATAAGTTTACCATAAATTACAAGACTAAATGAGTGATACAAGCTGGGGTGTGTATGGTTGTCCCGACTTGATCTAAAGTAGTGAGAGGAGAACTGTGGAGATCGTGTGTGGTCAGGCGAGTGACAGGCTGCTCGTGAGCGTGTAAGAGCTCGGCCGGTAGTCGTGTGGAGCCGTCTGTACCTCTCCTGAGGTAGGGCTTCTCACCACGATGGCGACGACGATGAAGATGTGCCGGTCTTCTCGGGCGCGGCGAGCCGTTCGTGCCCTCCTGGACAGAGGCTGCTTTACCGCGGCTTAGGCTTTTCGAGGCTAGATCTCTCCTCGTACGGCCAGGGTCCGGTTGTTCGCCTGCAGCAAGACGTCCAGCTAGGCCATGGATCGCGCCGGGTTTCTGCTGCTGGTTGGTGGCGGCAGCGGTAGGCGAGCGGCCCCTCGGACCCTCAGCAGGTACTACCAAGCCTGCAGTCCATCCATGCGTCGGTGGATGGAGGGCCGCCCGACACGTGCAGTCCGCGTCTAGGTCTTCCGGCAAGGTCGCTTCACGGGCGCTGGAGGTGAGCGCAGAAGATCGTCCTCGTCTGCGATGATGACGTAGTCATCATCGCTGTCAGCCTGGCGATGGCGCTTGCTGGAAGAAGGGGTACGAGGCGCCGGAGCTTCGTAACGCCCGGAGTGATCCAGGCGACCCGAAGAAGCGGCGGAAGAGATCGAGGGCCGGATGAAGTGAACCTTCAGGGAATCGGGAAGGAGGACTACCGATCGGACGATAGCCTTCGGAGTGCGGTTGGAGGAGGAGGAAGGGCGTAGATCCTCTTTAGGAGGGAAACCGGAGGTTTGGAGGGCGTCTCGGAGCGCAGCCAAGCATCGACGAACTCAGGTGGGCTTATCGGGACGAGGATTTCTAGGCATGCCAGGCATACGTCTGGCGAGGAGGAGCAAGGTGGTGGGAAAGTGTAGGATAGGTGGAGAGCTGGCGGGGCTGCAGCGAGCGTACCGACCCAGAAATAGAAAGGAGGCGAGGCGGGGCTGCTAGGAGCTTACCAACCCTAGAGAAAGAGAGAGAGGAATAAAGATTTCGGGCGGGGCTGCAAGAAAGCTTACCGACCCTAAAGAAAGTAAAGAGTGCGGGCGGGGCTGCAAGGAGCGTACCGACCCTAGAGAGAGAGAGAGAAAGACAGAGTGAGTGGAGAGAGAGAAGGAGAGAGGAGTGCGAGAGTAAGGTGTTTTCTCAAGAGAGAAAGGACACTTTCGTCGCTGAAGGAGGGGCGCGTCGGCTGCCCGGTCCATCCCTTCTACTTGACATGGTGAGCGCGCACCCGAACTGTCCAGTGACAACATGGCGCGTCGGGCGAAGTCACGCGAGCTTCGTGTGCGGCAAAATATGAAAATGTCATAGAAAGTACAAAATAAAAATACAAAGATAAAATTGAAAATACCAAGATGGCCTTATAAAAAAGAAAATACTAAGTTGGCATCTAATCACGGAAAATCTAACTCCTAAGATTTAAACTATTCGTAGAGTACAATGTTGAATACTGAAAATTAAAACTTGAGATATCGTAGGATAGTAGACATGAAATTTTAAAATTAAGAAACACGAGATCGAAAAGAAATACATTTGAAAAAACATAAGAGTAAAATAACCATTGACTCATGGAGAGAAAGCAAGGTCATCTTATTGCCACTCTAAAGCAATTTAACCCGGAAGATTTTCCCAGTATAGGTTTATGTTTTGTAAACACAGACGGGGAATTATTCCTGGCAAATTGGTTTAGAGTGGTTCTCAACTATGGGGCCATAACATGAGAATGAATTTAAAAACTTTGGATATTTATGGTAGTTTTTATTATGTTTTTATTTTTATTATGTGATCAGGGCCACCATTTACGTCATTAGATGACTCACCACTAATCTATATAAACCGACTGGCCTCTTGGCTCGGGACCATTCTCTTAAGTACTCTTGAAGCGGAAGCTCTGCTCAAATTAAATAAAGCATATATCTCCAAAGTCTTTCAAAACCCTCATTCCTCTCCCTGGAATATTTTTCTACTTTTTAAAAACCCTTTCGAAGAAATTACAAGATCACAATTGGCGACCGTGACAGGACCTTCACGTTCTCGTTGGAGAAAAAGACCCTTTCTCCAAGAACCCGGATTGGAACCTCCAAGGATCTTCGAGCCAAGGAACCAAACGAAAGAAGAAAAACATCGGAAGAACCCTTCAAGACCCGAAGGCCTCCCCTCAACAAAGGTTTTTCCACAAGCCCCGTGGATCAGGAATC
>NC_046659.1:126591998-126593905 GCF_010883055.1 Belonocnema kinseyi | reverse complement strand
TAAATGTCTAAACTTTGAGAATCCATGGTTCAAAGATCGATTTTTCGTTTTAGTATTTTCAAAATGGCGTCTTAATGGCAAAATTTTTGTGAAAACATTCATCAATTTTTTTACAATAAAAGATGCGCTTTTCGGAAAAATAATCAAGAATAAAAAGTTCTTGTAATGAGCCAAGGAATACGCTTGAATTTTTTCGAAGCGTTTTGAGCAAAATTTTGGATTTTGCATATGAACAATTTTTGCAAAATTCAAAATTTTGCTCAGAACGCTCCGGAAAAATTCAGGCGTATTCCTCGGCTGATTACAAGAACTTTTTATTCTTGACAAATTTTCCGAAAAGCGCATAGTTTTTTAATAAAAAATTTCCAACGACTCCGTAACCTTTATTGCACTCTGACATCAAACCACACCTTCACCGCATTGTCATCCTGGGAATTTTCGAGTACACCCAGCAAAAAAAATTCCAAAGCGTAAAGCCTCAAAAATTGCAACACCTCCGAATCGGAATGGGATTCCGATGAAAATGATGAACGTATCATCATACCTAATCAAGATTACTCTGGCTCTGATGGAGATGATTCATCAGATGACGAGAATTCGGGATCGGAATTTCCCAGACCGAATGTATCATATAGCAGGAAATATTCGTCGCAATCAAAACTAGGTGATTTCGAAACTCACAGTTACGAATCACGAACAAGAGCATTATGTAATAATGAACAATGTCGCCAGAGGACTACAAGATTTTGCATTGATTGCAACACGTATTGCTGCTTACATTGTTTCTCAAAATTACATTATGAAACAGCAGGATCAAAATGATTTCAACGGATTGAAATCTGAAATGAAAAAAATTCTCCATAAAAAAAAATTAAAAAACTTAAAAAAATATATATAAAATCCCTTAAAAAAAAGAGACTATCGATATTCGTCGACCTCCACGTTGGTGATAGTTGGGCAACGTAAACTTTGTTTGCGGCAGACGGACGATAGATATTCGTGAATCATTTTACTCTTACACGATGCTTAGAAATATGAAAATTTTTTATTGAAAAACTATGCGATTTTGGGAAAATTGTCAAGAATAAAAAGTTCTTGTAATCAGCCGAGAAATACGCCTGAATTGTTCCGGAGCGTTTTGAGGAAAATTGTGAATTTTGCAAAAATTGTTCATATGCAAAATCCAAAATTTTGCTCAAAACGCTTCGAAAAAATTCAGTCGTATTCCTTGGCTGATTACAAGAACTTTTTATTCATGATGATTTTTCCGAAAAGCGCATCGTTTATTGTAAAAAAATTCATGAATGTTTTCACAAAAATTTTGCCATAAAGACGCCATTTTGAAAATACTAAAACGAAAAATCGATCTTTGAACCATGGATTCTCAAAGTTCAGACATTTATTCCACCCGTTAGTGAGATTCCAGGTTAATTACAGACTCGAAAAGCTTTGGAAAATGGTTCACAAAAAAATAGGAACGAAAAATCACGTTTTTTTTGTTTAAACTGCATTTTGGGATAAAAAGAAAATTTTTTGAGGAATTTCATTGGCACCCTCGGAAAGAGGAGATCTTAAGCAATAAAAATATATGTGTCTCAATTTTTTGTAGTGTCGAATCGTCTTAGTTATTGGCCGTTGAAAAGCAGTGTACCGGTAGTGGCGTTTCGGCCGTTTAAGGGTTAAAGTGTCCATTCTTCTGGCAGATTACGAGCGAGTATTTGTTGTTAGCATCTGTCACTTACTAGCTTTATGATTTTCATACGTATATTTTTAAATAAACACTTGTTTTATGATAACGTTATACGTTTATTTTCTTGCCACACTATTCTTAATTCCTTTTGCTTCGGTGTAAGGTCTTTCGTTAAGACACTTGTACATTGACCTTCTCTCGGGTGTGCTTCTCTGTG
>NC_046659.1:126590623-126591898 GCF_010883055.1 Belonocnema kinseyi | reverse complement strand
GTGGCACATTAATAGGCTTGTCAGTTTGTATTTTTATTCGATGCTCCACGCCTGATACAATTGGCATGGGGTCGTCGGGGAGGTAGAAGATGTCACTGAACTTGATGAGCAGGTCTTGTAGTTCGCCTTTTAGTTCCTCTGATAGGTGAGATAGGGAGCTCTTGCTTAGGAGTTCATTTGTTCGTTGATTATTTACCATGTTGCGTCTGACCGAATAGATTGGAATCGGTTTGAGGTTGTACCATTCCTTTATCGACTGTTTTCTTTCTTCTTTTGGTAGTTTGTTGTTGAGGATTTTTGATATCAAACTGCTCTTGTTATTTGGATTCGTACCTTTGATCTTGTGGGATATTTGGTCCAATTTTTCAATTTTTATGTCCTTCTTTATTTCTAAATTGAGGCTTTCTCCGTTTGCGTTTACGGTGAGGATATTAGTAGGGTTCTTTCCTCCTCTATATATGCCTGGAAGGATCCCTTTACCGTGGACTATATGATCCCCTTCAGGTAGTTGGATTTCTACGGACTTGCATGTTTGTTTTATGTGGAAGATTATTGGATTGTAATTTCCTTCCATGGGGATCGAGATGTTCGGTAGATCCAGTGTGTCGTTCACGAAGTTGATGCTAGCCTTATTTGCCTTTAGCCAATCTCTGCCTAAGATCCCGTCAAACTCTGTAGGGAAGTTATTTCTTACCACATGGAATCGGTGGGGCTGCCCTGTTGCTGTAGTAAGGGTGCATGCTCCCAAGACTTGGTGAACCCCATCTACTATTTCGAATCTTTTCCTTTTCTCTACTGGCAGTTTTTCTGGCTTGCAAGACTTCTCCAGCAGGCATTGTGTTTTCACGAAGGATTCTGGGCTACCTGAGTCTACCAGTAATCCTCGTTGGCAAGCGTATCCTTCGAGTCGTAATCGTACGAAGGGGTGTTCGGTTCCTCCTCCTCGTAGAAATACTAGAGTTGGTCGTTCGTCTGTTCTTCTTCCGGCATCTGATAAACGTCCGTCAATTCGTCTGGCTGGATCTCTTCTGTTGGGCACAACCGTTTGGGAGGGTCCTTGTTGCCCTGCTAAGTCCTCTGAAAATTTTCACGCCTCTGTAGCTTTTGTTTAGCGTAGCATTTGTCTTCCTCGTGTCCCTTTTTCTTGCAGAATTAGATCGGATGCTGGATTGTTTGTGTTTGCAGGTGTTGTGCTAGTCGAGGGCCTCGGGAGGAATGGTCCGCTCCTTACTACTGGCCTAGGGTGCTGTGGGATTCTTCTGGCTGCGAATTGGG
>NC_046659.1:126589176-126590523 GCF_010883055.1 Belonocnema kinseyi | reverse complement strand
TTTTCACGAAGGATTCTGGGCTACCTGAGTCTACCAGTAATCCTCGTTGGCAAGCGTATCCTTCGAGTCGTAATCGTACGAAGGGGTGTTCGGTTCCTCCTCTTCGTAGAAATACTCGAGTTGGTCGTTCGTCTGGTCTTCTTCCGGCATCTGATAAACGTCCGACAATTCGTCTGGCTGGATCTCTTCTGTTGGGTACAACCGTTTGGGAGGGTCCTTGTTGCCCTGCCAAGTCCTCTGAAAATTTTCACGCCTCTGTAGGTTTTGTTTAGCGTAGCATTTGTCTTCCTCGTTTCCCGTTTTCTTGCAGAATTTACATGTTGGTAGATCGGATGCTGGATTTCTTATGTTTGCAGGTGTTGTGCTAGTCGAGGGCCTCGGGAGGAATGGTCCGCTCCTTACTACTGGCCTAGGGTGCTGTGGGATTCTTCTGGCTGCGAATTGGGTAGATTGCTTTAATCGTTCCTTCTCTTTGTCCAGGAACTCCTTTTCCTCTTGTATGGCTGTCTGGTAGGCGTCATTCAGTCTTACTGGCCGCGAGTTTGACACCATATATTTTATTTCTGTGCGGAGACATCCTATAAACTTTTTCACGCGTTCGGTTTCTTCTTTCCGTCTTTCAAAGTCTTTGAATTCAGCCGGGCTATCGTCTATTGACCTTTGGATTCTTCTGTCCATTTCCTGGTACCTTTTAATGAATGTCTCCACCCGTTCATTCAACATCTGGCACATTTGGTACCTCTCTCTTGTTAATTGGAGCCAAATTCCATGGTGAGGGCATCTCCTCAATTCTTTACCGCAAGGGGCGGCGTAATCCTCATGACTACTCGCTGTGCATCTCCTCTTAGCTTTCTTGATCGGATGGCTTTCAAAGCGTCAGCAAGCAGTGCTGATTTCATTGACTCATTTTCTGCTAATGCATAGATTTCGTTTACCAGATCGAGGATGTCGTCCTTAAAAGCGTCCACTTCTTGTGTGCCATCAAATTCACACAGGTTTCTTAGAAGAGCGTCGAGGGTTCTTCGGTCATCGATAGTCAATCTGTATGGTTGATCCGCTGTTTCCACAATTGGTTGCTGCTGTGGTAGTGGATTCAACTGTATTCTTGCAAGTTGTTCTTGTGTCTCTTTGAGGGATTTCTTCATTTCGAAGAATTGTCTTGCCATTTCTTCCTTTGAAATTGTGCTAATGTCTTCGTTGGCCAGGAATCTCTTTAACCCTTAAACGGCCAAAACGCCACTACCGACACTGCTTTTCAACGGCTAATAACTAAGACTATTCGACACTAGAAAAAATTGAGACACATATATTTTTATTGCTTAAGATCTCCTCTTTCCGACGGTGCCA
>NC_046659.1:126585752-126589076 GCF_010883055.1 Belonocnema kinseyi | reverse complement strand
GCGGCCTCTTTCATATACCGAACTCTAAAAATGATGAAATTGGAACAACATTATAAGATCAAGACAATGTATCCAAAAATTGTCAGAAAAATTCAAATGCAGGAGAACATAATTGCCCGGACACACGAGAACGGACATTGGGCATCAGACAAGACCCTAAGACAGATCCAACAACATTATTTCTGGCCAGAAATGAACAAGCAGATTCTGAGTTACATAGAGGGATGCCCAACCTATGCGAACAAAAACAATGAAAGAAGAATTCGGGCAGACGCGGTAATAATAGCACAAGCCAAATCTCCGTTCGAAATATTGAACGCAGACAAATTGACGTATGAAGGGAAAAATTTCCTACTACTAGAGGACAGCCTCACAAGATACATCTGGTTAATACTCTTAAAAACGGAAGATGGGCACACCGCACTATATCAATTCCTGCACGCCAATCCAACCCCGACAAAAATCATAACCGATAATGAACCTTAAACGGAAGATGTGCACACCGCACTATATCAATTCCTGCACACCAATCCAACACCGACAAAAATCATAACCGATAATGAACCGACGTTCCAGAGCAAAAAACTAAAGGAACTCTTTGACCACATGGGCATACAGCAGATAAGGATATCGGCTTACCATCCAGAGAGCAATGGTATAGCAGAAAGAGCAATCAGGACCCTCAAGAGACTCGCAGACACCTCAGAAGGCAGTGACCCTGCGGTCAAACTCTTCAAGGCAACAAAGATATACAACCAGAGCCCATATACTACCACTACATACACCCCAGAGGAACTATTGTACGCGATTAAGAAGCACCGAGAAGAAACCCAGGAAGAGATTAGAGAGAGCAGAATAGAAAGAAATTTGGCCCAGCTCAGGGACGCGAAAGAAAAGATCGCACAAGCCAAAGAAGTAAACCAAAAGAAAATCCAAAGGACGGGAAAAGAGGAGACATGCGAAATAGGGGATTTAATATTAATACAAACAAGCGCGAAAGGAAAACCCACTTGGTCCGAACCAGTAGCAATTCGAAAAATAAACACAAACACCAAGACAGTAACCACATTCCGACGCGGACAAGAACAACTTAGACACTTTAATAAAATAAAAAAATACCGAGCCACTGAATCAAAATACTTTCTTACAGATTTGCCTGGCAGAGGAAACATATGATATTCAACCATTAGAGGATTCAGTCATCAAAGAAGAGCTATACAAGTGTAGACAAATATATAATGCAACGTCAGACCGACTCATCCGAAGGTATATATCCAGGCCCCAAGCCACGCCGAGGCAGAACCCGCTACGCCTCGAGCGAGACCACTACTCTCGGCTCGACTGTACCAACATATTGAATAAAACTTCCAAAGTATCTTTAAACCTGTAACCCTCAATTATTATTCCCACTCCTTTAAAAAAAAGTCTGATTGATCCTGAAGCAATTTACAAATTGGCGATTCTGCCAGGATTCAGCATTTCGAAGGAGAAAAAGTGCTGCATATCGCTTACCCCACTTAAGGCGTGAGGCACCCTGGGAATCACGAAATTCCGCTCAGACCGAGCCAGAATTCCGAGAGGTATTCCGGAGACCAAGACCCGAGTCAAAGAGAGGAATCCACACTTCAAGGGACATTTTCGTCGCAGCGACCTGATTCCGAGAAGAGTAACATTCCCAGCCGGAGACAGTTGTTCATCGTCCCGATCAGGAGTCACCGCTAACCCAGAGATAATGATGTTCATCTTCTTCCTGACTGTACTCTTTACAGAGGTTTGTTGAATATAGCTAGGCGATAGTAGATTCTCATTGTCTTTTGTAACTCAGGGATAATACAAGGCTCTTAATTTTCTACTCGTTTTGAAACATTAAACGCTTAAAGTAGCTTTTGTTTGAAACCCCTACACGTTAATTGAAGCTCTTATAACTTTTTGAATCGCGTGGGAATTAATCACCGAGGTGTTTCGCACGATAACTGATGTTTTAAATCTTTCACTGATAGGAAAAATAGGGAAGAGCTTAAGAATTATCACATTAAGTACACAACATAGAAGAGGCCATAGATTACGCAATGAAATTACGTGAACAATTAAAAAAACATACGTCCATAATAAAAGATATTCGCGACGAAGAAGAAAATCGCGCTGACGAGGAAAAAAGACGCATAGAAGAATATCAAGTAAAGATAAAAACCATGCAAGAATCACTAGAAAGACTGATGAGGGAAAATACTTCGACCCCGGGCAACAGTAGAACAAATCCAACCGCGAGTGCACCACCCATCGATGACACCGCGACAATGTCCATCTCACGACGTAAAGAGATCCAGCAATTAATGTTTGATATACCAGAGTATAATGGCACAATAAATGTAGAAGCTTTCATAGATCAGATTCGCGACGTACAAAAATTAGATACCGCGGAAGAAAGTTACCTGCTAGCACAAAAGATTCGTGCCCAGAAACTGAAAGGGGACGCAAGAGAAATAGGAGATAGAATTAAAGATATCTCACTAAAAGAACGAGGAAGAGGCTATATGGCATCAAAGGGATTCCTCATAGACACCGGCAGTCCCAAATCATTTCTGAAAGCAAGAATTGTTAATATTGATGAAGTAAATTCACCAACCAAATTCACTACCCAACAACGACCACGATACGAAATAGTTAATGGTATACACGAGGTAATTGGACAATGCAAAATAAAATTAGAGAAGATTTTTAATGATTTCAATATAGTCAAACACAACTTTCCAATGAGTTTCGACGGAATATTAGGTAGAGACTGGCTTGCTTCCGATAAAGCAAGCATTAATTTTGACACCATGACACTCAACCTACCACACCGACAAATCAAATTAGAAGACTCAGACAATCCAATCGTCTATGTAATCGAGGCACTTACCACCAAGACAGCTCACCTATCCGTTACCGCCGGTGATTACATCGTCGAAGGACCAGGAGTGGTGCCAGGTATCTACCGTACTAAAGGAGAACAGCCAATGTCCATTCACTTAGTAAATAACTTTGAAGAGCCCCTGGTTGTACGAAGGAAGGACATCAAGATAGAGCGATATGGTAAGGCACGTGGGATCAAGAGGCTAGGACACGAAAAGTCACCTTCGATACACGACAATAACCTTTCACAAGACATTCGAAAGGCAATGTTGCAGCATATGTACCAACAGAAGATACCCATCTTTTCTATAACAAAGAAACCACGCAAGAACACCAGATTGCGAGAATTACTCGACAAATCGCACCTCTCGCATTTAGAGAAGTCAGCCCAAGAGCACATGATTGATCTTTTAGCCGAATTTAGTGACA
>NC_046659.1:126581428-126585652 GCF_010883055.1 Belonocnema kinseyi | reverse complement strand
TTCCGTAAATTAAATTCCTTCACCGAACAAGACAATTATCCTCTACCAAACATCGAAGAAATATTATGCATGATGGGCAACTCAAAGTATCTAAGCTGCTTTCACATGGCAAATGGTTTCTATCAAGTAGGACTACGAGAAGAAGACTGCAAGAAAACTGCATTTTCCACTCACAACGGTCATTGGGAGTGGATAAGAATGCCAATGGGACTTATCAACTCTCCTGCCACTTATCAACGCATGATAAACTACAAATTGCGAGGCCTAATAGGGAAAATATGTTTCGTGTATTTGGACGATCTCATAGTATTTTCAAAAACGGAGAAAGAACACTTTCAGAATCTAAGAACTATTTTTGAAAGACTCCGTGAGACTAAACTTATCTTACAACCTGATGAGTGTAAGTATCTAGAGCAAGAACTCAAATACTTAGGACATTCTGTCACGCCTAACGGAGTGAAACCGCTCGAAAGAAATGTAGAGAAAATATTGAACTTCCCGCAGCCCAAAGACAAGAAATCACTTGAACGGTTTCTTGGACTCGCCTCTTATTATACAAAGTTTATCAAAAACTTCTCAAAAATTGCCCATCCTTTAACAATGATGAAGGGCAACAACGTCGACTTTAGTTGGAATACCAGAGCAGACGAAGCATTTAAAAAGCTAAGAGAACTACTTTCCACATACCCAGTTCTCAAATATCCGGATTTAACGAAACCTTTCATCTTGAACACCGATGCCTCCAACGAAGGATTCGGAGTCATTTTAAGTCAGCTGGATGAGAACGGCAAGGAGCACCCTGTATCTTATGCCAGCAGAAGTTTAAGTCCTGCAGAGAAAAATCACTCGGCAACCGAGAAAGAACTCGGAGCTGTCGTATGGGGAAACAAGCAATATAAACATTTGCTTTATCAACAACGCTTTAAGGACTATACCGACCACCAGCCCCTAAAAGGATTACTCATGGCAAAACATGACAATTTAAGTAATCGATTGTTTCGCATGCTACAAAAGCTCTCCGACTTTAAGATCGAGGTGATCTACAAGAAGGGATCCGCGAATGCGAATGCAGACGCCCTGAGCCGAGCTTTTACCACACGGCAGGAGGGAGTAGCTGGTACATCACAACAGAGCCAAGATGCACCACAACAGGTTGAAATACCAATGACCAACGAACATGGTAATCTACTGCAACAGTTTGAACAGTTTGAACAACTAACAGCAGCAGATGAAGATCTAAACAGAGTAATTGAGGAGCACATCGCTCGGCAAGAAACTGTCTAACCAGAAAAATTCGAGGAATTAATAAACACACCACAACCATCACCACAATCCAGTCTTGCATCAACAGTAGCACTAGAATCAACAGAGGAACCAGAATCACCGATAGAGCGACCAATGCAGCCAGAAGAGCCACAACCTTCCACTTCAAAACAACCAGAAAACAACAAACGGCCCACTCTTATTAAAAGGGGACAGCTACATGACTGGGCTGAGGAACCCTCACCACCACCACCAAGGCTGGTAGAAGTAAAAATGAAGTTTAGCAAAATAACAAAAATCATACACGAAAACACATCTCTTGAGACCTTTAAGAAACTAAAGGAAAGCAAAGCACCATCAAAAAACTTTTACTTCACAAGCGAAGAGGCAAAAAGGAAATTTTTGGAGGAGGTACCTTTAGAAATTCTCCCAATAGCGCAAATCACGCCTGAAATTATTCAGCCTATTTGTAACAACCCAACGACTCAAGACGTTCGTGATACACGAATAAAATACAAAGAAGAAGGAGACCTTCAAATCAGCGCAATAAAATGCATTGACGCTGACTTCTTTGATGAAATAATTCAAACTTTAGTAAATGCACCAAACGGATCAATAATCGAGATCATGCACACGACCGACGAGTCACTGTATGACAGAGCATGCAAACTACTGCATTATATATTCAAATGCCTAACAGACAAGGATCTTTACATTAGGCCACTGAAACCCAAACTCCTGAGAAAACGCAACACACAACTTAGCACCTTAGCCAGGTATCACGAGAAAGCACACCCATCGGAAGAGAAACTGCTCGTCGAAATACGAAAAGACTTCACGTGGACAAGAATCAGGCAGGACATTAAAGAATATGCCAAGGACTGTCAAGTATGTAACCGAAAGAGAATGACACGAAAAGTAACAGCTACAGGTACGATCATCAGTGAACCCAAATTTTTGTTTGAACAAATGGCTATCGACCTCTTTGAAAAAGATGGCGATACTTATTTCATCGCAATTGAACTATTATCCACGTACGCATGGATAATAAAAATAACCAGTAAAGCACAATTACAGTACGTCATAAGAAGATTCCTTTCTCTCATACCAACACCCGGGAAGATTATCTCTGGCAACGAAAACGCCATCAAATCAACGGAAATTCTGCGACTTTATGAAGAAGAAGGAATACAGCACGTTCAAATTTCCGCATATCATCCAGAAAGCAACGGGATATGCGAACGAGTTATAGGTACCATCAAGAACCTTTCCAACTCCCAAACCGCAGTCAGTTGTGAACATCGATTAATCAACGCACTGAAAACATACAATGCAACGATTCACAGCACCACAGGATTCTCACCCGTAGAAGTACTGTTTGGAAAGCAACCCGAAATCGACCCCACGATACAACAGCGGAAACACAACGGGGAGCCATCAGAGAAGTAGCCAAAGAAAAGATCAGGCTAAAGAAAGAGAAGAATTTAATTCTTCAGAATAAAAGGGTCACGGGAAAAATGATAAACTATCAAGTAGGAGATCTCATCCAACATAAACGGAAATTCCAAGGCACGTGGTCAGAGCCCACTGTCATTAAAGAAATTAACCAACAGACAAAGACTGTTACAATAGGGAATAAACAAACACGACATTTCAACGAAATTCGGCCCTACTATTGCGAGTATTAAAAATTTCGTACATCCTACAGATACACGGCCAGGGATATACTTTAACACCAACCAAGTCACCTTTGGCAGAAGACTATATGTTTAACGCACATCTCTATGATGAGGTATGGAACACAATCCACTTCATCGATCTGAAGGATCTATCATCGGATTTCATGATTATCCAACACCACTTGGATAAATTAAGCATCGCCTGCCACAATTACAAGGCATGCAACCATGAAAGGAGTATCAGGGGACTACAAGCACAATTCCTTGCACTCCACGAACGGTTTGCCGATTACCATCTAATAGCCAACCGGCAGAAAAGAGGACTCCTCGATTTTGTAGGCAAAGGTATGAAATTTTTGTTTGCAACAATGACTGAGAGCGATGCACAAAGCATCTCAGACGAAATAGATAAAAGCTATGACTCCAACAGGGAGGTCATAAAGTTAATACATAACCAAACGGCTCTTATGAAAACAACAATAACTCAGTTAGGGGGGGGGGGCATACAACACCAGAACAACGATTAAGCAATCATAGAAAAAGTTGTAAAAACCGGAATTAATGCCACAAGCAATGTAGTATTTAACGATAAACTTTTCGATTCAATTTTCAACGCTAAGTTACTTATGGAAAATTTGGGAAAGATTTTAGCTGAATTAGATACAGCAGTTTTTAAAGGAAACGACATTTCTAAGATATTGATACCACCCAAAGATTTTATGAATGGTCTCATAAAAATAAAAGAAAACTTAGTCAAAGAAACACCATACCCACTAGAAATAACTAACTATTATCTATATCTGCGGATAAGCACAGTGGATATGGTGATCACCAAGAACCGCATTATATATCGAATTTACACGCCAATACCTAATTTACAGGTATATAGAGTTGTTAAATTTGTCCCTATACCAAAGACAGCATGGTCAGCCTCAGGGAAACATATGATTTTGACAAACGTACCACAAGAATCAATAGCTTACTCTACAGACAAGACAGAATACACTTCCATTGATGTTAAAGATTGTATACATTTAGGAAAAACATATTGCTGCAAAAACAATAAGCCCGTAACACGTATCGCTATAGAAAATTCTTGTATGATGTCCATGTTTCGCGATCAAAGATGCGAGGGGTGAGAAGAAAAATATTTCTCTCTCTCTGACACCTATTTGTATTGGTTTAGCAATGGTTACACTTGGTTTATCCTACCTAAGACAGTCGAGAATTATGTAATCTCCTGCCCCGGGCAATTAGAACAAACTATAACAATAAATCAAGC
>NC_046659.1:126579075-126581328 GCF_010883055.1 Belonocnema kinseyi | reverse complement strand
CTAGGAAAGAGGATGGGAGTAGAGTTTTGGAGGGGATTTAGATCGTGAAAAAAAAATAAATAAAAGGAGTTGCACCCAAGTAACGGGGCTTTTTTGCTCTCTAGCTCTCGAACAGTTAAGTAGCTCTAATCAAGCTTTTAATTTGTTTGCGTTTTCGATCTAGCGAAATATAACTTCTATTGTATTGATGAATCGTTGTCTTCGAATTTGATAATTGGTATTTTTAAACTAGAAATTGGAGTTTTGAATTATAATTAATTGATTTGAATTTACTTTTATTTTACACTAATTTATCCCAGTCCTTAAAGGAAACACCGTGCTTCTCACACTTAATAACCATTGTAGAGCACGATCCTCGGATCGACTTTTATTACCTGCAATACATAATTATGATAAAGAAAACATTACCGAATGGAAAATAAATATAACAATAAACAACGCTACACTTACATACATCCAAGATGCCGATATTGTAATACCTGCATTACAAAGCCATCAAATTCATTTTGACAATTTAAAGAATTATGCCCTCTCACTAGATGATTTAGCTTCTCAACATGAACAATTACTTGCACAACGACGATCCACACATTGGCAGCACTCCGCATGGTCCTGGACCAGTAAAATTTTATATGCACTAGGAATATTTGCAATTCTTATGACACTCTG
The DNA here is from genome assembly GCF_010883055.1 of Belonocnema kinseyi. NCBI lineage: Eukaryota > Metazoa > Arthropoda > Insecta > Hymenoptera > Cynipidae > Belonocnema > Belonocnema kinseyi. The sequence goes on along the minus strand of NC_046659.1, from coordinate 126,580,659 downwards.
GAAATATTGTTATTTACGAAAAATATTTGAACTAGTATACTCAAAAATTATACTTTGTCACACCACAAAATATGTAAGAAACAACTCTGCACAAATTGTACACCAGCCCACAGCGCCTGTATACTTCGCCGTCAAGAACAATAGGCACGTACGAAAAAACGATGACGATATATTTTTGTAAAAGCCAGGAGTCTTTTCTCACCCTATGCGAGGGGTTGTAGACAAATATATAATGCAACGTCAGACTGACTCATCCGAAGGTATATATCCAGGCCCCAAGCCACGCCGAAGCAGAACCCGCTACGCCTCGAGCGAGACCACTACTCTCGGCTCGACTGTACCAACATATTGAATAAAGCTTCCAAAGTATCTTTAAACCTGTAACCCTCAATTATTATTCCCACTCATTTAAAAAAAAGTATGATTGATCCTGAAGCAATTTACACAAGGCCCGGATATACCACGAAACCTGGGACACAGTCTATTTCTTAAACCTAGAGAAGATACAATGGGACATACAACAACTGTTGAATTATACCAAGGAAGCCAAAAAACTTTGCAGAGTACACATAGGATGCAGCGTGGAGACGGGTATCGATTCAATGATCAATCGAGCACGGCAACCAAATACTTGTTTGGAACCATGAGCGCCGAAGATGCCGAACATATCAGTAAAGACATCGATGAGGTGTATAGGAAATCCAGCGGAATTGTTCTTCTACTCAAGAACCAGACAAGTTTGATGAAGACCACCATATCGAAAGTTGAGGAAATAAAAAACCAACAGCATGAAGACCTAACAAAATTGAAGGAATCAGCCACATTGTTAACCAACGCCATGAACAACCTTGAATTTAACAACCAGAAGCTGAACTCCCTATTCTCTATGGAGATACATCTAGAAGAAACTTCAGAAACTCTTAAGAACGTAGGAACGGCGATAGCAGAGGCAAAAAATGGGATACTGTCACCTGACGTTGTTTCTCCATCGAACTTCATGAGATCACTTCAATCAGTAAAAAACAACATTGCCCAGGAAGTACCTTACCCACTCACAGAAAACAACTACTTTTTATACATTCGCATCAGCACAATCAGTGTAGCACTTGCGAACCACAAATTAATATACAAAACTCACACACCCATTCCGGACCTTACAGAATACACCGTAATCAAATACACTACACTCCCGTTCTACAACACACTTAACTACTACATATACAATGGCATACGTGACGAACCCATCGCCATATCACAAGACAAAACTTCTTACACTGTACTAAAGGAAGAAAGGTGCCAGCAAGCCGGAGATATGAAATACTGTCAAGCATCAGACCCCATCCGACGAATCCATCTCGATGGGACCTGCTTAGGGTGAATCCTAAATCGAGAAGGTAAAACCTGCGAACGAAAATACTTCACGATGAAGAATAATTTCATATGCAGCTTCTCCAACGGATACCAGTGGTATCTCCTGCCTATAAGAACTTTAAACTGACCATCAGATGTCCAGAGGGAAGTGAAGTAATAGAAACCGTATCTCGATCATCAATCCTTACACTAGAGGACCACTGTAGCGCCGTA
>NC_046659.1:126571552-126578975 GCF_010883055.1 Belonocnema kinseyi | reverse complement strand
AACTAAAGCTTTCAGCTCACACTCTGGAAACAGCCCAACAGGAATACGAAGCAGTCTTGGCCGAACGACGCAATCACTCTTGGTGGAATACGGGCACAACCTGGCTAGAACGACTGGGGTACACCAGCCTAGCTCTCCTGGTAATGGGGCTGCTATGGAAATGCGGTTTAGGCCGACTAGCCCGTATACTTTTGTTTTCCACGCCATGCGGGAAGGTTATTTACCGGAACCGAGGCCCAACCACTATCTTCCACTCTCCAACAGCACCAACAGCAGCCCATGTCGTGTACAACGCCGCTTCAACCTCTTCACCCTTGTTTAAAAATAACGAGGACGTTATTTAAACTCCGGAGGGTGGAACTGTGATCAGGGCCACCATTTACGTCATTAGATGACTCACCACTAATCTATATAAACCGACTGGTCTCTTGGCTCGAGACCAATCTCTTAAGTACTCTTGAAGCGGAAGCTCTGCTCAAATTAAATAAAGCATATATCTCCAAAGTCTTCCAAAACCCTCATTCCTCTCCCTGGAATATTTTTCTACTTTTTAAAAACCCTTTCGAAGAAATTACAAGATAACAATTATGACAAAAAAATTTTTTTTCTTTTTTAATTTAACCATTTTATTACAACTTCAAAATGGTTCACTCAAAATGTAAAAAACAGCAATTTTGGCAACTCTATTTTCAATATTCGAAATGTGATTTAATAAAACTCACTGAAGAGGATCACCACTGTATGCCGAAACGTTTGAAGCAATTTAATTGGTTTCAATTCACCTGACCCTAATGCCAAGTACATCAACATTTTCTAAAAAATTTATTATTGAGGGTCAATACAATCTCCCCACTGATTATTAAACAAATAAATATTTTATGATACAGACAAGTTGATTATCATTTTGCAAAAGCGTTTAATTACAAAATCCTTTTGGCACTTTATTTTTGTGATTGCAACTTGAAGCAAAAATCTGAGAAGATGGGAACTTTAACCATTTAAATTTAATTTTAAAACATTTTTCTTATGTTAGAATGTCAAATTTAAAAAATGTAAGTTTTTACAACTTCTTTTGGAAAATAAAGGTACTACGTTTTGGGTATTCGTTTCCATAATCATAAACTTTCATTTCAGAAAAACTTGAGGGATGAGTACTGCATGTTATCGATTAAAAAAACATCGTACATTGAAACGATCTGTTGAGAAATTGACATCATCTAGTGATGCGTCAAATGCTAAGCAATCTCGTTTCGATAATCTAGAATGTTTACGAAATGAACAACTGGACAACAGATGATGTTGAATTTACGAAGATGTCTCCGTCTCAAATTTCTGCATTTCCGTTTGAAAATAAACTTGGTGAAATCAAACGAAAAATTCGAGGCAAGAGAAAACCATTAGAACAGTTGATCAGAAGAATATCTGAAGAAAAAGCAAGTCAAAAAATGTCAAGAAAAAACGCTATTCACAAAAAAAGGATGTGATAATTAATCCAGTCGTTTCACATGAGCATGAAGAAGAATTAAAGACTGTAATTTTGCGTGGAGTCACGCTGAGTACATCAAAACCTGAGAGCGTAGTACAACTGAACAACAATGAAATTTTTAGAATAACAAAGATCAGAACACAAAGGCATAACATTTTTTTCTATGGTTTTACATTTAAAACAGTGACAGATCTCTTTGAATATCCCTGTAAATCAACTCAAGTCTGAATTATGAAACTAGGTCAATTAACGCGAAGAGAAAAGGTCGTTAGTATAGAAAATATCCGAAAAAAGTGTGTGCTCTTTGAAAACGAGAACAATACTTTCGCAATTACATTTCTTCATACTTCATAAATAACTCTGTTTCGCGAAGAATTGTTAAAAAAGATTAAATTTTCCACATTAAACGTGAGCAATATTATTGTTTGTTGTAGCAAAATTTAATTATGGATTTTAATAAAGAAACGACGACTCATGTTGTAATTAAATTCGATAAGAAAACTAAAACTGGAAAACAAAGCATTGTTCTGGTACCCGTTACCTGGATTTACAAGCAGGATGATGCATTTTACTGCAAATATCCTGATAAATCTGAGTATTACGAAGTAGATGAGTTAACTAGAATTTCTTCTGAATCTGAAGCTTCATGGAAAAATTTTAAATTTACTATTGTAACTTTACTACACTGAGCGTTTTTTGAAGCCACAATTCAGACTAGTAACATTGATGAACACGATAGTTCAGAAGAAGAGAAAGATCCTCTAAATCTGAGTGGAAGCGAACTTGAAAGTTCATCAGGAAATATTCCGCCATTTGAAAGAAATAACGCAAGTTCAGGTGCAAAAAAAAGAGACGGTAAATTCTTTTAGATACAAGATGCTTAGTGGCCCTTGGGTTCTGGAGGACACTGAGTCTAATAGTGAAATGCGTTTGACTGCAGTTGACCCAAAAGTGCTGAACTTAACGCTCTACAGCTTGGCATTGAGTAACAATGTTTCTATCGTTATTTTCAGCACTTTGACGCCAAACGCAATCAAATGGATTTCACCATTGGATTTCATAGATGGAAAGTAAGCCTTGCTGGAAAATTGCGATTAGATTTAATAGAAATAATATGAATTTATGCAAAAATCTCCATCAAATTTAATCGTGTATTTGGTAAATTTGATAGAGTATCAACAAAATTCAATTATTTTGAATCAATTTTTTGAACATGGAGGACTTACAGGATACTTCATTAAATTTACTTTCGTTCGTTTCCTTTCTGGTTTTTCTAATGTTATTTAATTTTCTTCGAAATGGATTATGTGGATACCTTACTATCCATTCGTCCTGATAAAGAAGATGAATCAGGCGTTGATAGTAATGTATTATCTTCATCACCTTCGTTTAAAAGGAAAAAAACCTTTCAAAAGTCTAAAAGTAAGATAGTGAAAAAAATGTTAATTTTTAAAATTAAAAATCTTCATCTTTCTGTTTTTTAAAGCTAGTATTAAATATATCCTTCAGAACACACCTCAAGGATGGATTTTAAACCTAACAGCATTTCAGGACAAAGAAAAAGTTACAAATATCAAATTGTAATTGATTAACCTACTTTCTGGTTTGTATTTGTAAGAATTTTTGTATACAGAAAAAAGTTTTCTTTCTTTTCAGATTTAGGCGTCACCTCTGTTCACTCAAAACAAAATAAAGCACTAAATCCGAAAACAAAAAAGGAGACTTATGCTTCTCCAAAGCCAATAAAATACAACAAAAGGGCAGAAGGTAACCTTTTTATTATACACATGTTTTCAAAAAATTAAACTTTTAATCTTCTAATATTCGTTTTCAATTTACAAAAATTTCTCTGTTTTTTTTTAATCCAGGCAAAACACAGCAGAAGAAAAAAACAAGTCGTGCCCAACATGTGGCCTCACAGGTATATTCTAAAAAGAAAATTATTGTATTAAGGTGATGACTAGAATGAGAAAAATTGGAAAATAGAAAGAAATGACCTCGCATTAAATACATGGAAAAAAGGTCTTCATGGATTTTTCTGTAACTTTGATATTTAGTAGATTTCGGTAACCAAACCAAAAACGTACATATGTGGCGACAGTAGTCATAGGATCAAGTTTCGCCCTATATATTTTTTGCTTGCATTGTTTTCCCCATCTATTTCTTCCTGGGGAAATTTTTCCCCATCTATGCTTGCTTTTTCCCATCTATTTCGTGCGGGGTTCTTCATTTTTGAAGGCACGTCTTTTAAAATGTATGATCGATAAATAAATTCTATCTATTTAAGCATCTGAAATTCCGACATCAAAGTCATTCTTCGAGTCCATGAAGAGAAGTATCGAATACAGAATCTGGGAGGAGGCTGAGAAGACTAGAGCAGTTATTGCTGCCACTGGGAACTCTGGACATATTCAACAAATCATGCTGGAAAGGAATATTGATGATATGCCTAACAATGATCTGAACAGTTTCCTTCAATTTGAGAACAACTTAAAAAAAGACTCAGACTTGGTCAAAAAACTTGTGAGAATTACCTATACTATACCTTATCTATTTAGATTTCACTTTTACTGTATAAACTACTGTCGGAAATTATGAGTATGAAAAGATATTGTAAGAAAACGCCAAATTTCGATGTCTTTCGGAAATGTCAATAACTGTGAAAATAATTAATATTTTTAAAAGTTTTTGGTTTAAGTTTAAATGCAAGTATCCACAGTATTTTGTAAACTTATTCAGATATTTTTATAATTTGTTTCCTGGATTCTACCCTAGGATCCAACATGATAAAAGAAAGTAGTAAAATTTACAGAAGTGTGTAGCAACTTATAAGAATTTAAAAAAAAATCAATATATATCATTTTTTCATAAAATTTACGAATATTCATGAGAATATTAATATTTTGAATTTGTTAAATTAATCTATGAAATACAGTCTTTATTTGAAATTTTAAAACTTTTTTGTACCAGGTTTGACCGTAGGGTAGAAACCAGGAAAACAATTTTTTAAAAGATCTTAATAAGTTACCGAAATACTGTCGAGACTTACCTTTAAAATAAGAAAAAAAATCTTAAAAATATTAATTATTTTGATAGTTATTGACATTTCACGAAAATATCAAAATTTGACGTATTCTTGCGGAATTTTATTAGCTTTCGTGTTATCACGGGAACAAAAATGTCCACTTCTTATCGTGACAATCAAGTCACTTTAATAATATCTGAAAAACAGGCATACCCATAATTTCCGAGGGTACTGTACTTCATATAAATTTTTTCTTTTTTCAGAAATGTTTTATGGTACTGAATATTAAGCCTACTGTCAAACTCTCAGAAAACCTTAGTGTAATTATTCCAAGCATAATTACGAAAAATATTCAACTTCAATATTCTGCATGTGGCCGAGAAGCCAACGGTGTTCAAAAACGAAATTTTTCGGATACTGAAACTTATAAACATCTACGAGGTATAGTTATTCTGCTTCCATCACTAACGTTTGTAATACAATTAATTATGTTTTTAGGGTCGATATATATTTTTTTAATTTCAGACTTCCTTCTTACGAAGTTTGCGGAACTTCAACCCAAACAAATATCGTCACAACTCAGCCGCTGGTTTTCGGACGCAAAAGATAGAGAAGGCGGGAAAAGAGAGCGTCTTAAGCCGAAGGCTGCACAGGGAGTAATGGAGGATAGCCACCATGTCGAAGGAAATAATAAATATCTAAAGATTTAAAGCTTTTACTTGAGTTATTTTTTTCTTTAAAATTCTTCTAATTTTTATTATATTATACAATATGGGTTCTAAGTAGCGAAGTCGCATATTTACGAATCTCAAGTAAAACATTAAAAAGTTGCCAATTTCAAATTCATTTCCTCCGTGTACTAGATCGGCTGAAACAAGTGTAAATCTATGCTAGTATTGAGCCATTGAAAAGTTATAATATTAAACACCAGTACAGAGCCATTACTCGAATTATACTGTACAATAAGCCAGTATTGCACCAGTAATAAATTCCAGTGCAGCACCTGTACTTGAAACCAGTACTGCGCCAGTACTGACTACCATTAAAGGGCCAGCACTGGCAATCCAGTACAGGCCATCGTTATCATCCCAGACATATTCCAGTATGGTGCCAGTACTAAATTACAGTACTTTGCCTGTACTTAATACCAGTACTGTGCCAGTAGTAATGCCAGTACTGGCTACCAGTAAAAGTACAGCACTGGAAATGCAGAACAGAACATTGTTATCATCCCATACTTACGCCATTACAGGAACCAGCACTGGCTGCCTGTACTGTGCCAGTACTATCCAGTACTGGCGCAGTGCTGCGCCCGCTGTGAATTTCTTATTGGGTTGTATAATAAAAACAGAAATTTTTTTCGCGATGAGTAGGGATGTAAATTTGCATGAAACATTAGCCTGATGAAAAGTTTCATGAAACGTTGGGAGTTTCGTGAAACATTGCAATGTTTCAAATATAGCGGCGGGAACATTCAAACTGATAACATAAAAGCCTATTAGGTATTTTCACTTCAATAAACAGCTAACTTCACTTCGTAGATTGCTGAGGGGAAAATAAGGGACAAATGTATGGGATTCAGTTCATTTTTGCCCTATTTTGCTAACATCTTCGTAAAAGGTAATTTTGTCTATATAAGTGTAGTTAAAAACATAGTTTTTATTTTAAATTACTATATAATGAAATAATAAAATAATAATAAAGATGATTAATTACAAATATATTATAGAAATAAAGTTTTGTTCCATGCATTTGATCCATTTTCCCCCTCAGCTTTTAACAAAGTGAAGTTAGCTGATGGTTGAAGTGAAAATACCTATTTGAGGCTTTCATATACCAACTTTTTCCTGCCGGCTGATTTGATTTATTTTTCCGGTTTATACTGTGGACCAATGATGCCAATGTTGGCACCCTGAGCCACTGCGCTTGCGTTAGGGCTGACAGCTCATTGGCCGCATTTCGCATTCGCGCGATTCAAAATTACATTAAAAAACAATTCTTGTAACTTAAGTAAATAATTATTCAAATATCCACAAGGATATATACAAATTGTGTAACTTTGATTTTAAGCAAAAAAAATACAACACATATATTATATTAATAACAGTTTATTTTCAGTGAATTCCAAAGGCCAAATTATATTTTACAAAACATTTAATGTAAACGGAAATTTCTTGGAAAAGTGATTGAAAATAATTATTTATAAGTTTTAAATGTTTTGTATGTATTTTTCTGGAAATTCATATAATTATATAACCTATAAATTCATAAATCATCACGACTGCATTGTAGTTATGCTTTCTTTTTTTTTACTTCAAGCGTCGTTTTGTCACGTCTCAATCGAAAAGAACAATCTGAAATTTTGTTTTAGAATTATTCAAATATTATCACTACTATATTCTGCAGCTAGCTTCTATATATTACGCTGCTGAAATATCATATGATATTTAAAAAAATGTATCTATCAACAAATATTTTAAGAAATATTAGTCTTTCAAAATCAATGAAAATAAACTGTTATTCATCAAATATATGTGTTATAAATTTTTTTCTTGTCTGAAATCAAAAGTTACACAATTTGTATACATTTTTGTGTATATTTTAATCATTATTTATTTAAATTACAAGAATTGTTTTTCAATGTAATTTTAAATCGCGCTTCAAAGGGTAGACAACCAGCGTTCAGCCCTAACGCAATGAAAATTTTTATCATTTTATTATTGCATTAAATAGTCCCTAAAAAAGAAAAACTATTTTTCGATTGAAATTATATAGAAAAATTACTTTGTACGAAGATATTAGAAAAATAGAGCAATTTAAAATTTATCTTCAGGAACAATCAAACTGTGTTCAGCATTTTCAAAATAAATCAAGCGCAATAATTCGACTCATACAATTTTTAATCGACAATT
>NC_046659.1:126563783-126571452 GCF_010883055.1 Belonocnema kinseyi | reverse complement strand
CCGTTTGAAATTGTTTGCATAATAAAACTGTCAGTTCGAAGACGCACACTTTTTTATGCTCCATGGTAAATTATTCAATTTTAAACGCTTCAAATTGAAACTTGTCTAATTAAGAATGATCCAATTTAGAATTATTCATTCACGAAGCCTCGCACTCTGGAAGAGTCTCGGTGGCCCATGCGGTGAACACTAGCCTAGCAAGGGAGTTGTTCATCTCCGGAGAGTCGTGGGACCGGTACCTCTAGAGAAAAAGGTTTTCTCTAAGTACTTAAGGCTGTTGCTCTTGGTGGTTCGGAACCCACCTTAAACTGTAGGTCCCCCTTCCACCACCAAGTAAGTGTGTGGAGGGTGTGTAAAGGAATAAAGAAGGTGTAAGAAAAATGTAAACCCTTAGGGGACACATTAGAAGCTTCCACTGATAGAAAAATAGAGCAAAAATTAATCGATTCCCATGCATTTGGTCAATTGTTATCCCCTCAGTATTCAACGAAGTGAAGTGAGCTAGTGATCAGAGTGAAAATACCTTATTGTATATGTAGACGGCCATGACTTTCTCTATACGTCCCGGCTTTATTTTAAATGTCGACGGGCATGACTAACCTAACTTTTGGAAGTTGCATTAGGAAGTTATAATTTTATTCTAAGTGACTGGTACGCTCTATTAAATGAAAGAAATTTGAAAATTAGGTAAATATTGTTTCATTTGGTTTCCTTATTAACAATTATTTAGGCTAATATCGCGAAGCGAATAGTTGCTTTGACAGGTATTCAGGTGGCTGAGAGCGCGGTTCAGAACTCCACAACTCTGCATGAGCCAAAATTCAGTCTCCAAATGATACTTTCCCCTAGATGCCCACATGGGCACCTACATTCAGAGGAATACATTTTAGTCTTGAAAACTCTCTCAAATGATCATTGGGGACCCAATGAAATTCGAGCTGCAACAAATTTAACACCAGCGTTTTTCTGTGCAAGAGAGAGAAGGATTATATTGTGTATTTAATAAATATTTTTTTAAGCGCAAATACGAAGGTGAACAATCCCTTATATTTCCTCACCCAATTGAGTACAAAACAGTGGTTCCAGTACGGAATCGGGTTGGTCGGATTTTTTCCAATTTGGTGCCGACACTGATTCTTCCGAAATTCGAGCACTTTGGAAAAATTTTGAAACAAATTTTGGAACATTACCAGGTAAAGTAAGTACATTTTCCTTTGCATAAATTTTTTCGGCATGCCCCCGCGTCGCAAGTGCAAACATTTGTCGCGAGTGCAACCATTTTCGCGAGTGCAATGCGTTTTAAATCACGATATTTCGAAACTTGATTCCAATAAATAAATATAAAATAAAATTTAAAATGTTCTACAAACTGTCAAGTTTTAGAAAATAAATTTAAAATTGATGATTTTTACTGCTAATTGCAAGAGGATTGCGTGGCGCAAATAGAAAGTCACGTAGTGATCGAAACAGGACCTTTTGCTTCGTGTGTTACAGGATAAATCTGAGAGCGTCAAAAACAAAATTAATAACAAAATCAGGAAGAAAAATATATATACTTCCCGGGACGGAAACAATTTACTCGAAACTTCGAACGAATAAAGGCAACGTAACAAAGACAAAGGAAATTAAAACAAAAAAAAAAGAATTAAAAAATTAAAAATAAATAAAAGGAATTAAGAATGATTAATTTACTGCAAATCATCGTTGGTCTCCGTGCCATAAGTAGGTAAGAAGTTTTTACTCCACATTTTCTTAATTTACCCATAAAAAATCGAGCCGTCGAACGAGCAGAAAATTACGCGATAAGCGTTCTTAAAGGCGTTCATCTCCATACTCTGAATATAGATACAATGTCAATGTAGTCAAACAATACCAACTTTTCACGGTCATTCAAATTTCGTCGAATCTTGTATCCGTGGTTGCAAAAGATCACACGAAAGTTCAAAGGACAAACTGTTGTTCGATTTGCTTGATTTAATTGCGACAAAGCTATCGTACCTTTGCAATTCCCACAAATGAAGCTTTTTGGGTGTCGGAAATGGGAAAAATTTTTGATATTTAGTTATAAAATCTCAACCTAGTACATTGAAAGAAGCAATTGATATTGCTTACCAGGTAGAATTAGATGAAAAAGATGTCGAAAATTTAGAAAAACTAAGAAACCAAACAAGAGTAATGTCCTCCTCAGGCTCGGACAAAGCAAAAGTGTACTACATGCACCCCACAAGTTCGAAATTTCACTATAAACAAGTAGGAGAAAAATTAGAAAAACTACCTAAGCCCCAAAATTCCAATTTTCGCACATCTTGTGAACGCCCTGGTCATGTTATTGAAAACTGTTTCCATATTCAGCATCTTAAAGAAAGCAGACAAAAACCAACTCGAGGCGCATTCAATAATTTGGGAAATTCCAATATTGCTAACAACCAGCGCCAAAACCATTATAACGGTTATTATGGATATAATCAAAATACTTTAAGTACACAAGAAAAAACGCAAAATGGTTATGAAGACCAAACTCATGGTCGATATCGAGGAAGATCACGAGGTGGATACCGAGGATAATCACGAAACCAGTGTCAAAAATTATCACAAAGTTATTATCCAAAACAACCCCAAAATCAGTACCAAACTCGAGCCGAATACCAGTACCAAAGCCACCCCGAACCCAGTATGAAAATCAACCCCAAAACGAATTCCAAAACCAATTCCAAAACCAATCACAAAATTATTATCAAAATCAACCACAAAACCATTCACAAAGTTAGTATCAAAACCAACTACAAAGCAAACCCCAAAACCAGTACCAAGGTCCAGCTCAAACCAAATATCAGATGGAACGCCAAATTCAATATCAAATTACTCCGCAGAATCCATTCCAAATTACACCACCAAATTATCCAAATAATCATCTAGGCATCCAAATTACTAGCCAGCCCCTTCAACAACCACAGAACCAAGGTTAAGGTTATACCATTATATCTATCTGAAGCACAAACATATTGTGAAGACGAGGTAAAAGAAAACGAAGCATCACAAAGCTCGTCTATAAAAATCTGCACCACTCAAACAAAAACCGCGACATAGCCTTCAAACAATGAGGAACCTTGATTAAAGCTTCTAACAAACATCCTAACTCTCCAGCGCCTAAACGAGTTAGAAAAGGATCATGTAGTGAATTTAATGAAGCCGTACACAGACTCTTTTCATCTACAAGGTGACGCATTGTCCTCCACAAACGTTGTATATCATAAAATACCCACCATGGATGACAAACCAGTTTTCACCCATCCATACAGACATCCACAATGTCAGAAGGACGAGATCCGTTATAACTTCCTATTATTGGCTATTCCCAAAAAGTCAGACCCCCGAAGTAATAAGCTTTGGAGAGTGGTGGTGGACCATAGAGCATTAAACGAAAAAACTATAGGACACGCCTACCTATTGCTGAATGTAAACGATATACTCAACCAGTTGGGTAACGTGAATTTCTTTACTGTGCTCGATTTGGCCTCCGGGTTAAACGAAACTCCGATGGATGCTACGGATAGGCACGAAACGTCATTTTCAACGCCGTACGGCCACTATGAATTTTTACGAATGCCCTTCGGTTTAAAGGGAGCCCCAGCCACCTTCCAACGTCTTATGGATTCCATTCTTTTGGGATTACTGGGACTCGAGAGTATTGGCAGGATATTACGGACGCTTTATTTGAGATTTTGGGAAAATATTAAAGCCTCTCTCTGATCTAACTAATAACATTGCGGGAATCTTTAGAATAAAAAGGCCACTAGACCCTAAAAATTCCACCTTTGGATTGTATAGAATCACGCGAAGATTCAAATTGTAAAATATCACATACACACTCGTAACATATCAAAATATTGAAACCTATGGTACAGAATCATAAAATATTGTTTGTAAACGTTTCAACGTCAAAAAATCTCTCTCTGTCTCTCTCTATTCGCGTTAAAATCACACATTACATAGAAACATCAAATTTTTAATGATAAAACGCGGAAGCGTTGACTTTCTCTCCTCGGGTAAATGTTACGTAATGTGACTTTTAATAATTATATTTTGCTAAATTCGCTTGCAACTAGCGTGAGAACGGATGCTGCTGTCAGCAAATTGTCAGACAAGGAATATCATCTTGGACCGTTGCACGGTCAAGAGATGCTTGGCTATAGTCACAGAGTAGTAACATCGGCAACGCGTACACCGGCGTTTAGGCCCCTTTCTCGAGGCAGTACCTTTTTACCTATCGGAGAGTGAAGATCGTTACAAAGAAAAGAGAAAGAGACAGGATTAAATTCTGTATTTAATAAACATTTATTTAAGCGCAAATACGAGGGGAGGGAGGGGGGAAAAATTTTTCACTTCTTTTTTTCAGATTCCATTGGGAACGTTTTGTGGTGGTTGTCCAAATTTGGTCGTTAGATTCTTGATTTTATATTCAAGAATTCTTCATACCAAAAGATACTCTATCAACTAATCCAGGATCCCTTTTTGCGTTAAATTGAATTTCAGTTTTCTCAATTTTTAATCCCTTGATCTTGAAATAATATTGCATCAAAAAGCCGCTTGTCACGTAATTATCTCTGAGTTCAGGATCAAGGGTAACTTTGATATGAAAGGTATTCATTTTCTCATTTGAGCGAATTGTTAATTTTAATTGAAAAGAGATGAGAAACAATTTTTTAAAGAAATTGTTTTGTTAATCTTTCTTTTTATTTATGTTCATTTCTTATAACAAGATATACCCCGGTGTAGCCATGTTATAAGCATTAAGCATTGAGCCAAAGATATAACCTAAAATAATAATAATGATTATTATTATTATACAAGGCACCATGAAGCAATCATGAAAGTGTGGCCACAGCAAGTAATACGAATTTCAAAAGTCTTTTTAATCTATGAAGAAATTTGGATCATAAGTCAAATCACGATGTGCTCTTGCGAGCAGAAAGCGGAAGCTAAGGCTTTTCCTTCTTTTTCAATCCATTTTCTTGGAGCTTTAGGAAGGCCAGCATAATTGGCTCAAAAATAACACACGCGTCTGGTAATAACGTGGCTACATCGTACTCAGTTAAATCTATTTTTGATGCGTTGATCTAACGTTGATTTAACAATCTCGTTGAATCTACAAGCCGTACTTATACGGGGGTTCATTCAGTGATATCGTGGTGAACGTGAACACTACCAAATCAAGTCTATGTTTGGGATTAGTAAAATCCCCAAAAGAGACTCTAGAATTTTCTTTTCAATGTGTGCCGAGTATTAAGTAATAAAAATTCAAATCAAAGAGCTAATTAAAAGAAAAAATGATAGGAAAGTAAAACGATGTTTCCTTGGCAAATATAGCACTATAAGGGAAAAAAGATTAGAAAATGCCTCGGTGATTCGAAATAGAGCATGTTGAAAAGAAGCACGAGACAAAATCGATAAGAGATTGCCCAACCTAAACAAAGAAACTGCGAATGTTTAAAGTATCTTAATTATTACACTAACTCAAAATTATGCGAGCTCCAATGGTCCAGAATATATAAATAGCAGACATCCACCGCTATTTGATTCTCGCTTCTAAAAGTCCCATTTCCGTGTCAAAAAATAAAAGAATAGATTGAAAGGTATGTATGAAATGAAAAATCTTAGGATAGACGCAAGACTTGACACTGGATATAGGGACAATTACATTTTCAAAGAATTTCAATCAAAAAATTACTTTAAAACTAAAGGTCTTAAAGTAGAGAAAAGTGAAACTAATTTCAATGTAGATTGGAAACCACAATCTGTAAATAAATTTTCTTCCCTCCAGTCGTTGATGACAAACTATTACGCTTCAGATTTATCGCCCTTCCAGGATTGGTAATGACGTGTATTATGCATTTTTCCTGACACTTTGTGTTCGAGCAAGCAGCATAATTTTCTTAACAGGAATCGGACTAAGTGATTCTCCCTTTGGTGAGATATTTAATTACTTTGACTTTTAACAATAAGAAGATTCCAAACGTTGGTTTCATTTAAAACACACCTCAATGTTGAATGTTAGTGTGCAAATTTATCGAACTGAGCCCCCAGTCAATGATTGCCCCAAAAGCGATGCTGATTGGTTATATTAATTGTTTTTAAGAACTTTTATCTGGCACCAGAATTCCATGGTTGTTTAGGTAGTAACCTGCCGTATAGAGCCGGACATTTACTTCGCAGGGCAGCTTGCCTTTTCTAGGGGTTATTGACTTATCCAGCTCTCTGGGGGACGTAACGTGAGGCATCAGATGATTTGGCGGGCTCACGAAAGGAAATTCTATGGATCAACGACCGACCATAAGAGTAATTTACAATTACCTTCGTTTTTAACTTAAATTGTAGTCCTTAATCATTTGAATTTGAATTTTATTCTTATATGCGGTCAATTGTTCTAAACCCGCGATCCTGCACGCGCAGGGCTCCTCGGGTGAAAGATGGGACCTGGCAGGAGGGTACTCGGACGACGGGCCGACATTCTGTTGTGACTCTTTGAGACGTCGTGTCGCGTTTGCTTGTCTATTAAAAATGCCTACCTCGCTTAAAATACCTGTCTTCAACCTGGACGTAGTCATTCAATTCAGCTACCCGGCACCCTGGTAAATCCCATTAACTGAAATTTGAGTGCTAATTATTTCATTATTCAGCATGCTCAGGTTCTTTGTTACTGTTTTTAACTTCAATTTCATTAAAATAAAGATTGTGATGTTATCTGAGATCAGTCAATCGCTCAGGGTAATTTGAACTTATGTTGAAGTTTAAATCTTTATAAACATATGTATTAAATTTATCTTATTTTTCCGAACTATGTTTTTATTAAATTTAGATGAATGCCTCGTGATGGAGCCGATATTATTTAGAATGTTTAGTTGAATGGCCTGACCAGAGGAATAATTGTGTTTCGGGTGCCTATTTCTTTTGGATGTGAGTACCCGTTATGACCTCTCTCTCGACCCTTTTCCTTGTAATTTCCTGAACCTCTTTTTGTCTGTTTTACTGTCTATAATGGCCTATTATTAATTTATTAATTCTAACACCTTCAGCATTTCTCTTGTTAGTGTGACTCCTAACCCCCCCCCCCTTTTTCTTGTTTTGTGATAATATTGGCAGGCTCTCTGTGCGGTTATTAAATGGAGTTTTGACTCCAGTTTAATTTTATCTCAAAAATTTAATTTCCAATAGACTTTTGTTACTTTTTTTGTTATTATACACATATTTTTCATGTAAGCCTATGTTGCCAAATTTTGTGTAAGTAACCTCTACCTAAGAACTTAGCTAACCTATTTTCAGTCATTTCAGGGATTTTTATTTCTCTATCGCCTATTGTTAATAATCATGTAGTATTTTTTATCGTTCTGGTTAAATTTGGGTAAGAATACCCGAAAGTTTCTTTTTTTTATTAAGATTTCAGGATTGCCTTTATGAAGGCTAGCACCTGAAGGTTCTCTTTTTTTATTTTTTACCCTTGTGCGCGGCCTATTGGGCCTTTATTTGATTGAAGTAAAACGGCCGCGTGACAAACTTTAGAACGAGATATTTACGAGGGTAGTTCAATAAGTCCTTAGAATGACCAATAGATGGCGCGCGAATCGCTCCAAATCATCTGTTTTCAGTCAGCACCACTCCCGACTAGATATAT
>NC_046659.1:126561686-126563683 GCF_010883055.1 Belonocnema kinseyi | reverse complement strand
GAGCTCCAAGGAGATTATGTTGAAAAATAAAAAAAAATTTACCCAAAAAAAATTGTTTTTATACTTCATTCTAAGGACTTATTGAACTACCTTCGTATTATAATGCAATCTCTACTTTGTAAAAATCCTGGAGAGGATTTTGCATTTTTGTTTATTTTAGAGTGATGGATCGTTCAACACCCTGATCAGGCTCCTTGCCATGCAGCGAAAGCTTGAAAGCTAATAAAATTACTTTCATCAGTAAATCAGAAACTTTCTCATACCATTTCCAATATAATGTATGCCATTCACAAATAGATGTGACCCCTCTTATTTTGCCAAAGAAAAAAAAACAAGAATCCAAGCTAAACAACAATTTAAAAATCCCTAAACAAATAGGGCAGGAAATTAACTCATCAAATACGAATACTTGCATAAAAGTATTCATTTCTATCCCTTGTTGTATGACAAAACACTTGGCCATGGATGTCATCATGGTTGTCATAGACTGAATAAATTAATTATGTTAATTATAATTTCAGAATCGCATGTGATAAAAAACACTAAGTTTAAAATAAGGTTTAGAAAAATGTTTTAGCTTTCTTTTGCTTAATAGATTAAAGACGTAGTTTCAACTTTGTTTATTTTTTAAATTGACAGAATTTGTAATGAGTGAATCTATTGTAGGAATTTGATTCACGGGAGATGAATACGTAAAAGAGAGATTCTGATCATGGAATTAAGCTCGATAAAATTTTAAATAAAAGGCAATTAATAATGTAAAGTATTGTAGCTTGCCTTTTAAAAACGAAGTTTTAAACCATAGTTTAAGGCTGTCTTGAACTCGCAATATTTTGCTAAAAATAATAATACAAGGTTAATTCAGGGTGTTACGTAGGTTTATTAACGATTGCAGAGCTTGCGAGCACGCGAAGTATACCCTCAGTTTGAATTTTGATTGAAGGACTCAATTTAAAAGGAAGTAAGAACCTTATCGTTGCTACTAAATGAGCTGTCACGTCTCGAGTTAGAGGGGAGGGTAGGTTGAAAACGAGTTAGAATGAGGGAGACCAGTGTGCTGATTATTTTAGACTGGTATCACCTGACCATTTATTTTTTGTGGGTACGTTTGCTACTTATCAGCTCTATACGAACTACCTTAAAATGATGTTTAAAATAAAATAAGTGTGTTTAAAATAGTAGATAATTTATTATAAAGAACAGCGACGAAACTCTACCGGATGTTTGGTGGAATTACTCAAAGGCAACTCAGTTTTGTTCTGTAAAAGGATGCACGATAACGGTTCACAATGTAGAGCGATACACGGTCTTATATCAACTAATAAAACTACTCTTGAGTTCTGTCTTCATGAACGTATAACACAACGGACTATATTTAAGAATAGACTCACATTACGACGACGGAAATTAAAGGGAGTTTAGTATAACACTGGAACACTTTTACTCCCTTTTGGTGTATATTACAAGCTTCCGGTTATCCGTATTATTGGCATTAGATGATAGTGGCGACACCATCGATAAGCAACAAAATAAAAGTTAACACATACACATTTAATAAAGTAACCGTCCAGTCAAGATCCGAATCTAGGTTAAGAGAGTAGGCTGAATCATAATTTTATTATAATACGCACTTTAACTAAGATAATCCGAGCCAACGTACTGCAAGAGTCACCACCTCCACCAACGAATTCCTCGAACTCGAGGTAGTCTAGGAGCCAGGTACACCCTGGTGGCCTTCTCAATTCGGATGCAGCCACCAAGGTTTTTCTTATGTATTTTGACCCGCTGAATCCAAATTTTTTGGGTGGCTCGTCGCCCGAGTGGTCGTTTAATTGTTATTAACATTTTTTTAATAACAAATAGAAAAATTGACTTTTTCGCCATTTTTTCAATACTTGACACTAGGCCAGGAGAACCCTGAACACTTTTTTTATAATCCAAGTCCACGTCATATTTCCTTAACATGTATATTATTATTAAAAAATATTTCCGATTCG
>NC_046659.1:126560552-126561586 GCF_010883055.1 Belonocnema kinseyi | reverse complement strand
CTCTATGACTTTTCTTTTTATAAAACTGAAGATTTTGTGATGATTATTGTATATGTTACATTATTTTGTAATTATTTTTATATTATATATGCTACACCATCGGAGGCCGATAGTAGGTTCGTAACATTGATATGAATCCTTTCAAGAATGTCGCTTAGCCCGGTCCAATACCGTATTTTATAATTTTAAGTATCTAGAAATCGCCTAGGATGGAGTTCCGGACAGAGAACCTAACATTTGGGAGTTAGTTTAGTTTTCGCATAATAAACTAAGATTCAAGTTTTATTGAAATCAAGTAGATAAACCTATCTGACGAGTTTAGGTAGATTTAAATTTTTCTGCGATAACGAATTTGTTGAGATCTTCATAGTGTTATAATATCAAACGCAACAAATGTTCAATGGCAACAAATTTTCTTTTGATTGTGTTATAAACAAGAATTGAATATTATGAACTTAATTTACTTTTAAATACCATATACTTATTCTTTTTATTTAGCAAACCCTCTTTATTTGCGAATCATACCTAGCTACCGAGTCTCAGCTGACCGTGTGGTAAGCCGGTACCCTGCGTCCCTGGATAAGCATCTAGTTTCCGTTTTTTGTCCAGATTTTTGTATCTGGATTTTGTTATTTTGGATTTTGAGAATTAAAGTGGCCTCGAACGGACCTGGTGCTCAGCAAAACTAAGTGAAGTATAGAGATAAGTCACAAGAGGTGCTAAACAATTTAGCAGGCTCTCAAAATAACGTCTTGAGGCATAACGACAAACCCCTAAGAAAAAGGTGGAATTCGAGAATTCTTATTTTAACTCTTATAAATATCGTCAAAACTTTTGCTTTTTCTATCTTACTAACATATAAACTCATTAGATTGCTTAAATCATCTCAAGCCCGCGATTCTGCTGGAAGTATAAAATCCTTATTACATTAAAATATTGACCGTCTGTCACGGAATGAACAAATGTATGCGCAAACTATATTTTACTTCATATACTCCTAGTATTAGGGACCGTCCATAAAAGACGTCCGCAGC
>NC_046659.1:126541702-126560452 GCF_010883055.1 Belonocnema kinseyi | reverse complement strand
TATTAAATTTGTGACGTCTTTTTGAAGGGGGTGGTTAGTAAAAATGTGACCATGTGTGACATAAGGGAGGGGTCACTCTAGTTTTATAAAAAATTAGCGGACATCCTTTATGGACGGTCCCTTACTAAAAATCATATTATATAAAAATCAGAGCGTTAATAGTGAAGTGTCATGTCGGTTTGAAACTAAATAATTCGAAGAACAAAGAATGATTCATTTAATCTCGTTTTAAGATATCGTATAAGTTCAACCTTGATACCCAATGAAACAAAGGGCTTCGTTCAAACCGAGAAGACGAGACTCCAAAGAAAGTAAAAAACGTGTGATGTGTTTTGACGAAACATGAGATTATGTTTTTGACCGTACGAATTTAATATTTGTAATTTAGTCTATTCCATAGAATCGATGTATTTGGTTTTCAGCCGACGTGATAACTTTATGAAAAAACTGTAATTTATACTTCAACGACACGAACATGCAGCTCGTAAGATTAAAATTTAAGTTCGCCATATGCAGATTTATTTGAAGTTCATCTTGAAATTATACTTATTAATTATATTTAATATGGTTGCCTAAAAATTAGGAAAACTCGAAAATAGTGAAAGTGCCATATATGGCACGTCCGGACTCAACGGGTTAAAAATATTCTTTTTATCGCGTTTTCAGCAAAATGGTGCAAAATCGAAGAAGACAAACTGAAAAACCAAATGAAGAAAATAGGTTTTCTATATATTTGATTTTACGTTGCAGGTATTTGATCACGAACAGGAGCAGGAGCTCCGAGATTATTTGTTGAAGGCGGCAAAAATGTTTTATGGTCTCGGGTATTTTTATTTATGGTCTTGCTAAATTCATCAATTGCTACGGACGGAGCTAGCATAAACACCGGAGAAAAAACTCGGTTCTGGGAAAAAATTAGTCGCGACAAGATAAATGTGTCTGGAATAGACCTGATCTTGAAAATTTGGTGTGCTGTTCATCGAAGTTCTTTGGCATGGAATGATTTAACGAAGATCGTTCCAGAGATCAAGACTACAACACAAACTTGTACTGCTATTGCAACATACTTCCACTTATCGGGTTTGCGCACTGCAGACATAAAAACTGTTGCTGAGGAGAATGACCCCTCTTTCTTTGAACATGGTATTTCTCTTTCTTACCAGATAGCTGCCTGACACCTATAACTTTAGTACTTTTTTCTCTCTTTTTAGGAATTATTTTTACAATGTGTTCTGCTTATTTTTCACAGATTGACAGTCAACTGTAAGTACTTCAAACAATGCTGAATCGATTGAAGAACTTTGGGATCTTCTTTTTTACTGCTAAGATGATTGACTTGATAGTTCAGAATACAAATAAAGAAATTGACGAGGTTGGTTTCGATCGAGTTGCCAATAAAATGAACATAAATTGGAATTATCAGACAACTGTCACAGAAATACGAGCATTTATAGGTTCACTTTAGTACGCTGGATTGTGAAAGGCTTCTAAAGTTGATGATAAGAGACTGTGTGGACAAATACAATTTTGTAACTCTGTATAACTCTGTGTAACTCTCTCTCTCTCTCTCTACTCTCTTTTAGTGCAAGGAATTGCAGCTCATTACTATCTCATTATGTCCGCAATAGAAATAAACGCCGTACAATAAAACGCTCACGAGCAAGAAGGGGAGGCCCTAGTCAGAAGGTCAAAGATGTGAAATTCCGGACCAAAGTCATAGAACGAGTACTTAAACAACACAGAACAAAGACAGATGATACTTATTCCGACAATGGAGCCGTCGAGGATATGCTAGCTCGTTTATTAACTAGCGATTAGGTGAGATTAGGCACCTTATTAAAGTTCTGAATGGCTTTGGGTTCCGACAGCTGGTAATCCGGCCGATGACGCAACTAGATATTATAATAAAGCGATGCAATAAAACTCACGCTGGTTTAAAGATCCGTCAATTCTGAAATTACCTCAAGTTGAATGGCCGAAATATAAAATTTTAAGCAAAGAAGAAAAAAGTACCATCGACAATTTAGAAACGCGAAAAGTTAAGATTTTTTTGTTCAACGAGAGTGAAAAATTGTGTTCGCTGCACATTTTTCTGCTAGGTTGGCAAGGTTTATCAATAATCGCGAGACGACTGCGAAGGGCATTTTATAAATTGAAAAAATTGTGTAATGTTGAAAAAGCTTAAAGATCGATTCAAATGTGGGAAAATTACAATTACAGAAATATTCAAACAGGTTCTTTTTAAAACGAAATAAAAACTCTAAAAAAAGGCAAAGAGATAAGTTAACGAAGTGAGTTAGCAGGATTAAGGCCGTACATAGACGAGAAGGGTATATTGCGCGCGAAAGGTCGAATACCTTTTTTGCAGGTTTGAAATTAAACAATAATCCAATTATTTTAGAAAGTAAACATCCTACTACGATTGAACTTATCATAAGTAAGTGCACAATGCGTCGATTGACCAGAGGAAAGCCACGAAACCCATTGATGGGCGATTTACCGGAGACACGACTAGCAGCAACAGGAAGACCTTTTACTCATTGCGGTGTTAACTTTTTCTGACTGAAGCTAGTGAAAATCTGTCGCCGACGAGAAAAGCGATGGGGAGTAATATTTACATGTTTCTCTACTAGAGCCATTAGCTCTAGTAGAGAAAAGATTAGCGGCGCGGAGAAGTTTACCAACAGCTATGTAGAGCAATAACGGTACAAATTTTCGCGGGGCTAGTAAAAAGTTGAAAGAAGCGATTTTGAAACTAGATAAAGAAAAAATAGTTGATTTTTTTCTCAGCAGACAAGTCGAATGGCATTTTAATCCTCCTGATGCTCCACACATAAGTGATGCGTGTGAGAGGATGGTGCGCTCTTTTAAATTAGCGTTAAAAGCCGTTCTTTTCGATCAAGCTCCGAGCGAAGAAGTTTTAATCACCACGCTATGTGAAATAGAACACTTAGTCATCTGACGAAGTGCGATTAGGTAGATCTTACGAGAACTTTTTGTGTACACGTAAACATTATAGAATAGCTGGATATTATGCAAACCGTTTTTGAAAAAGGTGGATACGCGAATACTGGTCTGAATTACTCTGTCGCAAAAAACGGGTAGAAAAAGAACCTCCATTAGAATTTGGTGACGTAGTATTAATCGCTGATTTAAGTAGCTCGCGAAATACGGGGAAAAGTGGAACATATATTAAAGTTTAGCCGACAAAAGACAATGAGGTTTATGCTGCCAAAGCACGCACTCACACAGGCGATTGTATTCACCCCCTTCATAAACTTATTAAATTGCTAGGATTAAATCAGGTAAAAAATGAACATTTTGTACGAGGGCGAGAATTGTTTCGAATAGAATTAAGTAAATAAATATTTTAGATTAATAAACTTAAGTTAAAGAATTTATTAAATCATTTCTTGCGAATGAAGTTCATTATCAGTACTCATTTCAAAACATCGGATGTGAAACCCAGCTTTAATTCACGAATTCTTTAGGTTTAAGTTTCATTTTGAAATGTAACAGTGTTCAGGTGAACCCCTTGTGGGCTGCCAACTCAAAATTGTCATTGCCAGGCTTCATGTTGTCCGTGTACCAGATTAGTAAAGAAGTGCGGTTGTCAGGCTGGATGTCCGAGTCTTGCTCTGCATTAACTTATCATAGTGGGTTACACGAACAGCCAGGGAGCGAGAGAATATAAGACCACCGCATAGAGATCAGATCTCTAATAGGATTGTTTTACATGAGTGGTATCCTGAAAAATCATGGTTTGAATCTAGAAGACATGTTTTCACCCATTTGGGGACCTCCCGTGTTTCGTTGCACTCTGCCTAAGAACAGGTTCGAATTCCTTGTTGCTAATATGAGATTTGATGACAAAAACACCCGAGATACTCGCAAAACAGAGGATAAATTTGCTGCGTTCAGGCAAATATGGTCTGTCTTCGAAGGTAACTGTTCCAGGTATTACAGCCCCTCGGAATACCTCACTATAGATGAGACTCTGCTCAGTTTTCGTAGCCGCTGCACTTTCCGAATGTATATCCCGTCAAAACCGGATAAATACGGCCTGAAAGTAGTCTCTCTATGTGATGTCCGAACATTTTACTTTATAAGTGGAATACCCTACGTTGGAAATGAAAAACCTAAGAAAAAAAGGATTTACCGCTTCCTACACAGTACGTTCTCAACCTAACCGATAAAGTAAAAGGGAGTAACAGAAATATAACGTGCGACCAACTGGTTTTCATCTCTTGGCCTAGTTGATGCTCTTCTTGAAAGAAAACTTACTTTTGTCGGAACCTTACGGAAAAATAAGGCTGAAATCCCTCCTTCAGTCCTTTCAAAAGCACCGGTTGATTCGTCACAGTTCTTATACCAAGATAACAAAATGTTGTTGTCGTACACTCCAAAGAAGAACAAAAAGGTGTTATTGATTTCCTCAATGCATTTTGCTGGAGATATGAATGAAAATTCCATGAAACCTGAGATAATAGACTTTTACAATATTATCAAAGGCGGTGTTGATGTATTGGACAAATTATGCCATGATAAAACCACTTGGAGGAAAACATTGAGATGGCCAATAAGATATTTTTATGAGATGGAAATGAGATTGCAAAACCCTCGCCTTCCCAGAGAATTAGGGTCATTAATTGGCAAAGTTTTGGGAAAAGAAATCGATATGGGCGCAACCAGCAGTCAATCAGGACAGCCAGCAGGACAGAAGAAAATCAAAAGATGTGATTTTTGTGATCCCAAGAAAGACAGAAAGGGGTATTCATTTTGTGGTACGTGCAATAAATCTTTGTGTGGAGAACATAAAAGAGTGATTTGTCCGACTTGTGATAATGCTACTGACACCTAGCGTTTAGTAATAACCAGAAGTGCATTAAGTATATCATGTTTTCTCAGTACCTGCAAGTTTAAAATATACTTTTCCTAACAAATTCTAGTTGAATTTATTCAAATATACTTTTTTGGACGAATTGTTGTTATATTCATTCAGTTTACTTTTAAATTCGTTGTAAAAAACACGTTGGGTTGGATATAACCCGACCTTGCCTTTTATGTCATGGATCTTCACCTTGTGGCTTGAGGGTTAAAGGCCAACGTGCCACACAAATTATCGTGATGATTTAACTCATTCGTAACAAAAGAGCCAAATGAAACATGAAACATCTGTATATAAAAGTGCGATATTCGCGCGAATCAAATGTGAGTTTGGATGATGTAATGCTGGTTTCTTTGTTACGCGATTTCAACTCAACTTCGTAGAATAAGTAATAGTATTAAGTCGCGTTGGAAATAATATTTTCATCGAACATTGTAATCATAATTTGACGTTGTATTTTTAAGCAAGATATTGGAATATCATTCGGATGCAAATGCCTCCGGGCACGGTTCAATTCATGCACAGGAGCCAAAGTTTACGTGCTCAGCTTACTGTGGCCATGATTGTCCAGGAAATAAAAGATTTTCCCGTAACAAGGGCAAATTTTACGTGCACGTATACATATAACATACATTTATACATGCAAACCCACACATACACACATATGTGCATGCACACACGCGCTTACGCATACGCATCTCTCCACGACAGTCTTCTCCTTCTCTTTTCTTTTCATCCGTTTACGCGCGCTCGCTACTTGCCCTCTCTCGATTCTTTATTAATATCATCCTTCTATGTCTTTCTCTCTATCTCTCTCTCTTAACACTGTCCTTTCCACCATACCGAATATCCCACACTTTACACCTAATACACGATACACACGCACATATATGTAGCCATGGCCGTGAGGATGTAGGGAAAAGCTGCAAGAGTAATTTAATATTAATGGTGATCACAGAAGGAGAAATTAGGAGGTGCGAGCTTTTGAAAGAGCTCGCACGAGAGCTCTCGGAAGCTTTTGCGTTTTAATATCTCGACGAGGTACGTAAGCAAACTTCGACGTTATTTCAAATTCTTTGTCCCGATTTAATATTTCTCTCATTTTTGTATTAAATTTTCTTATTATTTAATAAATAATAAATAATAATAATTGGCGCTGGTCATGGAGTCTCCAGCCATATGATTTTGAGGTTCAGTACAGTAAAGGTGCCTTAAGCGTAGTGCCAGATTTCCTTTCCAGAATTACTCGAGACAAAGATGAGATCGAACAATCAGGTGCGTTCTTTGTATCTGAAGATACTTGATATCTTAAACGACTCCCTGATGTAGAGCGGTACCCACACGCATTTCCTACGTCGAAAATTGAAAATGGGTTCTTGTATCACCATCCAGCTTGTGATTTAATAGACCCTATTTTCTCAGATCTAGATGCATGAAAACTCGTCCTACCTAAGGAACAGCGAGAAACTGTCCTGTTCGAGGCTTTTGATAACCCTCAGCCTGGACACTTAGGCTTCGAAAAAACCTATCATAGGATCGCTACATACTATTGTGTCGCTATGCGATACTTGTCGGAAGTGCAAGGTAGAGCAATCAAAAACACCAGGTGAAATGGAACATCGAGTAATCGAACAATGCTACGGGCTCAGTGATAGCTAAAGCTTTCACAGAAGTTTCCCGCAGTTCCTGTTTACGGATAATGGTACCAAATTTTGTAATAAAATAGTTGACAATTTTTCTACAAAACATATCATCTTAAGAGGCAAGAGACCTAGATATGACCCGGAATCTAATACGGTTGAAAGAGTTCATCGTGTTTTGAAGAGAATGTTACGCTCAAATATCAAGGATACGCAGAGTAAGTGGGATATACACCTAAATGATTTCCGTTTCGCGTATAACACAACGTACCATACGTCTCTAAAAACGTTACCGGCTTTTCTTAACTTCGTTACAATCTGATGAAATTACATTTGGATTCACCCCATGAACAACAAACGCCACATTATAATTTAAGAACTAGGTCGCGTACTTATAGGGTAGGCGACAAAATCCTACTAAGAGACGGAATTTTGTCCTCGAAACAAATCGGAATAATTGCGTCACTGATCCGTGAATATGGATCACACTAAAGATTTTAAACCTTATTCTTCCTAAACTAACCCGTCTGGGTTTAGATGGTGTTGGGCATTGATTAGCTTCCTTTTCTTCACTGCTAACGGATCCCATGTTTGTCTTTACAGACACATATGGGACCCCGGGCGTTAGGACCAGCCCTTCGACCATCTACTGAGGGCTTCAGCCTTGGCAGAAGGGATCCAACAACATTTCCGCGGAGTTAAACTTCGCGGAGTTTCCGCGGAGTAAAACTGGTATAATTTCTTAATACCCTGGTTAAAGACCCAGCCCTTATAATGAATCATGAATAATTACTGATAAGTTAATGCGACAAGAGATTATAAATATAAAAGATGAGTCCAAATTTTTTTTAGTCACTTTATTTTCTTAGTTTATTCTTTTAATTTTTTTAAATATTTTTTTTGTTTGTCGCTGACTCGTCGAGTGTCTCTCTCAGTGCGATAGGATGGTAGTCACATTTAATCACTTTTGATTGTACATAAGCACCAGATTCATAATGAATCTTGCTTGGAGATTTTCCGGTGATGAACTTTAATGTTAAAGTGGATATCGATGAGAATATTTTCAAAAATTAAAAAGTAATTGTACGTACAAAAACGTTATTTTAATAAAATGTGCATGCTGTGCGAAATGCATGTTTTAAATGTTTTTATAATAATTATCATCATACGGTTTGCACAAAATCGGTTTCCGTAGAATTTAATGGAAAATAATAGTTAATACAAAGTTTTCTTCCGCGGACGTTCAGGGTCGTTTATCAAGACTATTGGTAACCATTGAATTTTAAAAAATGGCGATTTTAGATTCAGTAACCGAAATCTCTACATTTCGGGAATTGAAGCTGCGACAGGATAAATTTTATTTACCTGTCACTTTTAAAAGGGGATTCATTTAATGATTCGCGAACGACATGACCACGGCCAAGAATGGAAGTCTCGACTACAGGGCACCCATCAAAAATTGTTAACTGTTTATTTAGACC
The DNA here is from genome assembly GCF_010883055.1 of Belonocnema kinseyi. Lineage (NCBI taxonomy): Eukaryota > Metazoa > Arthropoda > Insecta > Hymenoptera > Cynipidae > Belonocnema > Belonocnema kinseyi. The sequence goes on along the minus strand of NC_046659.1, from coordinate 126,552,443 downwards.
TTCCGAACGTTTGTTGCATGGCTTATCCGCCACCATCGAATCTCCGAGGACGATAACACTACCACGGACTTAAGGGATGAGCTGTCACTTCCAAGGGTTTGCCGAATTTACTAACGACCAGGGTGAATTACTTATCACCAACCACATTTTCGCCATCTTGTGCCTCCAGTTTCCGATCTCAGCACGAGAATGCAAGCCTCAACTTCCCATCAAGGAAGCGTTTTCATTCGGTGGATAATTCACAGTTTTCCCTCTCCATCTTGTCGCCGACGTCGTCAAAATAGTACTAAATTAATGGAAACTATAGTTTTTTCTAGTCCAGTCCCTCCAAGTGGCGCGCTGCCGAGTAAGGCTCCGGGAAGTTCAGATCAAGGTTAGGTTATCGGCATGCTAGCGGTAATTAACGTGTATATAGCTTGCCATTTATTCACTTAGGTCATAGATTTTTGGGCTTGGACCTGTGAATATAGTTATTTGATTTTAACGCGATATGCTGCTTACACTTGATTTGAACTTTCCCGCGCGAAATCGAGGCTGGCAGACATTGCCTTGATTTATTCCTGAGATTTTCCTGACAATTTGCTTGTGATCCCTGTCCTTATGATCCCTCTCTTGTTTTCTCCCCCTTGTTTGCAGGTTCTAGTAAATTCGAGATTCACCTTATTTTGCCGGTCTGAATGTTTAAGTTTATAATTTTGATATATTAGGCGATTTAAAGGGCCTGGCTGGCGCTCAAAAATTTTCGAGTGATATACGTATATGTACACGTGCATGCGCATACATATACATATATATTGCCAACACTGATCTGCCATTCGAAGGGCGAGATAAACCACCTTCGCAAAGCATCTAATCTACGACCTAAAACACGATCAGCTTACTGAAGCTTTGGGGTCGTTACAATTGCACGCTTCCGGCACGCGTAGAGAAAGATGTTCGCGATTAAGGAAGGGGGTTTAACTTTATAAGGGGATGTCATCCCACACATCGGTTATTACTTCGATAACTACGGACGTGACAGATCGGGACGAGGATGATCTACCATCAGATGGATCATTGCCCTCGGCGGTCTGTACTAGCCCGGTGACTTTAACCGTGGAAACTATTGTCACGGCCACCAGTACTACCAACTCGGCCACGCTTGCGGCATGTTCTTTAAAATGTGGGACTTTCGTTTAATTATGCTAATTTTTATGGATTGATGTACGCCATTGGCAGTAATGTACGGAAGACGAAAGGAACCCTTTATGAAGTTTTACTTTCAAGTTTTTAGGTTCCTTTCCTCTACCGTTGCGACGACCTTCGTTGTTTTTCTTTTCTAGCTCTACTTAAGCAGTAATAATTAATAATAAAATTTAATTTAAATTAATTTAGAGATTAAAATGAATTATAAAATTTTGAAATTATTCTTGTAAAATTAGTTATTTCTATTGTTAATTATGAAAACTAGTTATTTTTAAATTCATTTCGTATTATTAAATTGTGAAAATTAGTTATTTTATTATTAATTATAAAATTGGTTTTATATTTATTTTAATTAATTCTATTAATTATTTTATTATTGGACAGAGTAGCGGCGCGCACCCAAGCGCTCAGTAATTAAAAGAACGCGTTTTCGGCACTCTTGTCACTCGGCTTCGAGCCTCCAAGTCGCAAGGATGTACTCCGCTGCCACTTGCCTCTTTACTGCTCTCCCGGTTTAACCCTGGAAGCAAATAAAGTAAAGAATCTTGAACTGGTTTTTTTCTTCTTTGTCTACAAACTATCACCTACCCTTTTCAGGGCAAATTTTGAAGAGTATTTGTTTGTTACTGTGCATTTCTGTTTTTCTCCGACCTCCTTCTTCCAAACGTCCTGCTCCTTTGTCGATATCTAACGGCGCTCCGGCAGTCCGAAAGTTATCGGCCAAGGGCTTGATTTTTGGGTGAAGCGGGGAGTCTGGGGATTCACTCCCCTTCCATTAGTGACACCAACGGCGCTCCGGCAGTCCGAAGGCGACCTCATGGATGGGCGGCTTGAATCCCAGGCAGAGGGAAATCCGCCGGCGGAAGGAGGGCCTACCCGCTCCTTCAATCCGGCGGTTGCCGATCGGGCCAAGGTCCCAGTCGACAGCAGCACAATCCACAGTTTCCGGCCACCAGGAGGTGCGACAGCTGCCGGTCGCAGCTCAGAAGCGGTCAACGACGAGCCACGCAGGAGTACCAGCAATCACCGTACGGAGCACAGCGGCCAGAGGTGGGCCAACACCCGTGAGCCGCCACCTCCCTCCACTGCTGCCAGCAGGATACTCGCCCAGGAGGGCGTTGAAGAAGCGCCGAACAAGGCAGGCGGTTCACTGTCGGGCGCGCAAGACCCTGATCCCGGTGGCGCCTTTCCAACATCGAGCAGTATCGAGGATCTGGATATAAAGAAGGAGGATCCGACAATTGCTGCCTTTTGGAAACGAAGGGACAAGTACCGAGATCTGGTACGAAAAGCGGCAGCAGAGTCATCAAGGGCATCGGAGGAAGGTGGATGTTCCAACGAGAATTCCTCCCAGAACTCACGCAAACGGTTGGCCTATCCCAGCAGCGCAAATAGCCGACCTGCTGTTCGGAGGTTGAAGAGGGAAAGAGATTAAGTAATAAAGAAATTTATGTCTTTCCTGTCCTTTCCCTAAACAAGTCCTTTCCCTAAAGTTCCCCTTTCCCTGAAAAAGTCCTTTTCCTAAACAAGTCCTTTCCCTAAAGTTCCCCTTTCCCTGAACTTCCCCTGTCTTCCTTCCTCCTCAATCCTTCACTCATCTTTTCCCTTCCCCTCTTCTCTCCGCATTCCTTTCCCAACATTTTCCCTTTCGTACTCTTTCTTTTCCTACCCTCTTAAACCCAGTCTGATCGCCCATCCCTTCCTTCCTTCTATTTGGGTAATATCAGGATTTTCGGGCCCATTCTCACTCGCGGATCGGTCTTCTCTCCCAATGGACAATGATTTCCCAGTACTGGACGGCTTTAGGTTTCCCGAGAATACCTGTAGAAGAACGTTAAATTTAACAAGCATTCCCCGTACCATCAATACAGTTGACTCCCGACGGGGTAGTTTACACTTACCGGATGCAGTTCAAACTGGTTCGTTACATCTGGCTAGTGTTCCCCAACATACCCCTGTCGGAAATAGTTGCCGCGAAACTCTGAATTTTCCGAACGCGACTCGGTGCTATTCTCTAAATATAACTAAAGTCCCTCATAGCACTTTAAATGCCCTTGCAACTCATTTAAACCTAAATTCACGTCTTCGTCCAGGCGTCTCGGTCACACAATCGTAGCGACGTCAAGTCCGAACCGGTACTATTCCGAGGTTTACACCCCGACGTAATATTCTTACACGTTGGCGGAAGGGTGGGTGCACATTCCAGTAGGTTTACTCCTCGTCAGGGTGTCCGATTTGATCGATCAACATACCGAGAGCGTGAATCCCCTCTATATCGACGGGATAGTCATCCGAACATCGACCACCGCGTCTCGTTGAGCCTGGGACTTTCGAGAGGGCGTAATTTAGAACTCTACGATCGTAAAGCTTAAATAATAAAAACATCAACTTGAATGCAGTAGGTAATCACTTGTATGGTAATCCATGAGTAGTAAACTACGACCAATGATAAATATGCAACGGTCGATAAAGTAGTAACCTCGATTAGAATGTTATATATTACACCCACATAATGAATGGTCATCAAATTGTATACCATCTAAGACTACAAAACAATCATAATTAAAACTAAAAAGTAGTAATATAACTATATAGTTAAAATAAGTAATTGATGTATCGGCCTACATAAATTAGAATTAAGATATTGTATAGGAAAAAGGAGGAGAAGAGTAACGAAATTACAAATAAATAATAAGGAAATCAATATAACTAAAAACGGAACAATAAAATGAAATATAAACCCCAGACTCGACCCTGGTGGTTGTCTTTTAGTTCGTGGCAGTCACACTGTCAGCTTCAAACTTCAATTGTACGAACCGCTTGGAAAAAGTCGCGATCAAATCGACAAACGGGAAATATTCCTTAACGAAGAACCGCATTGTGTAAAGTCGCATACTTGTATTTTCAATCGTGAAAAAGTACTAAGTGCTAAGTGTAAATTAAGTCTCTTTGATACTACAAATCTTCTCTTGCCTTTTCAAAACTGAAAGGTAGTGTAAGTTTGATAAATCTTTTATTGCAAATTAATTTTATATTCTTATATTATAATAAATGTACCAATAACTTGTGAAAATTGCCATATTTTTGAGTTTTAATAACACGCAATCCCCGTAGGATTGACGAGTGACAATGATCCCACAATTAAATAATTAGTCAAGCTTAACCACCCTGACTTAAGCAGCCCTTTAACCTCCCTTACCTATCCCATTAAAAAATTACACTCGCCTTTTGCTCGGGACGTAACAGCCATGCCGGTCTTATTAGAAGGTATCGCGTTTGAATGGTTCAAAAACCACGAATTAAAGTTCGCAAATTGGGCTCAATTTAAAAAGGCGTTTAGGCACCAATTTGGTGATGACGATTTCAAAAGGCGCGTTAGGGAACAAATTCACTCTAGGACCCAGGGCAAGAACGAGCGTATAGACGATTATCTGACGAACCTAGAAGGCCTTATCAACTTGCTCGAAAAGGCCTGAATTTCACAGGGTTATTCGTCGCTCTCACTACCGGACCTTTGATGAAGTTTCGTGACTCAGTAGAGGTTGGAAGAGGGAGTAGATAGCACCTGTTTCAGGTGTAGACAGGTGGGACACTATCAGACTATATTCCACGCTATTTTACATGGCCCAGCTGGGTAAAATAGCATATTACGCCATGTAAGAGGGAGGGTTTTACCCTTAAAACATACCCGGCTTGCTCAGGAAACGTAGCGGGGTAGCAGTGCCCAATTGTGGTTGAGGCTCTTGTGCACGGAGAGGATGGTGGTTCGTCGCGTCCTGTTGGTACCTTTTTTGATTATAGACAGGAGGTCGTGTTGATTCAGATTTGCAGCCGGAACGTCAAAAATTAGGTCTAGACGAGTTTAAAATCGTTGAGGGGAGTGGTATACAAAAGTTTTCCTATCTTGATCAGATCGCCGGAATACTGCAGACCGAGTTAGTACGCGGTAGAGTGCACCTTAAGATCTCTATCGGTTCCTCCTCAGTAGACGCATTATACGACCCAGGTTCGACTAGGACACTTATTCGGGGAGATTTATTCCCGAGGATTTTGTAAACTCTGGAGAAAGATTTAGGCTGTTCACGTAATTCTACGCTGAGTTTGGTGAACGGTTCCAAAGACGAGATCTTAGGTGTGGCCAAGCTGCCCTTGACTATCGCCGGGATTACTAAGGTATGCGAAGTCAGGGTAGCCACCAATTTGGATACCGAATTTGTCTTAGGCTTAGACGCGTAATCAGATTTTGATATGGTGTTCGCGGCTCATTCTAAAGAGATTTGGATGCCAGATAAAGAGGGTCAAGTTTACCCACTCGAAACATGGTTAACCGCGGAAGAAAAATGCGGCTGTTTCCTGGATTTATCGAGCGAACAGGCTAGGGAACTACAAGAATTAATTAAAAGGAAGATAGTTCCGAAGAAGGAGGGCCAGCTTAACGTCACTCATTTGGTTGAGCATCACATAGACGTGCATGGCCATCCACCTATCAGGGAAAGGTATAGAGTCGTGTCCCCTAAGGTGCAGGAGGCCATGTACGCAGAGGTCGATAGGAAGCATGCTGATGGGGTGATTAAAGAGTCCTCTAGTGAATGGTCGGCGCCTATACTAATGGCCAAGAAGGGTGACGGGGGTTACCGGCTTAGTTTATACTTTAGGAAGTTGAATGCCATATCCAAAAGGGATGCTTACCCCTTACCGTAGATGTCAGACATACTTGGGCAACTTCGCGACTCGATATTAATCTCGAAAATCGACCTTAGCGCGGCTTTTAATCAAATCCCTCTAGACTAGTCTCGCCAGGAATATACGGCATTTGTGGTGCCTGGTAGAGGGTTATAAGGGTTATAAGGTTATAAGGTAGAGGGCCACCTTTCAGAGGCTGATTGATAAGCTCAGTTTCCGAGGCAGGTTTAACGATCAAATTCGAGAAAAGTAAATTCTGATGTGCCGAAGTTCGGTACCTAGGCTCCCCGTACAGTTAAACATCTACGTAGATTTATGGGATTAGAATCATGGTACAGGCGGTTTATTCCCGAGTTTGTAAAAGTGGCGGAAAAAGGTGATTACCTTCGCGAGCCGCACCCTGTCCGCAGCCGAACGCAATTATTCGGTAATCGAGCGTGAGTGTCTCGCAGTCGTATTCGGGATTAGGAAATTGCGTGGGTATCTGAAGGGTTTTCACGTTAAGGTAATAACAGACCACAGTAGTTTGAGATGGTTGTGCAATCTTAAAAACCCTCCTGGTAGACTCGCCAGGTGGTCCCTTGAACTTCTCGAATACGACTTCGAGATTATTCACCGCAAGGGGGCTTTACATCATGTACCGGATGCGTTGTCCGGGATGTCAGAGTAGGACCCTTTACCGGTTTCGTCCGTTACAGTTCCGTTACAGTACCCCTGGTGCAAAAAGCGGCTACAGGTTGTAATGGAGCGACCTGGTTTGTTTACAGATTGAAAAATTGAGAACGGTAGATTATATCGGCATAGACCGCGTCGTCGAACAGCCTTGGGCAGTTGTGGCTGCGAACGTCATGGGGCCTTTTCCCCGTAGCACTTCCGGTTATAAATATATTCTGGCCTTCCAGGATCTCTTCACCAAATAGGTAGAGATACTCCATATTAAAACAGCTAATGGTCCGACAGTTAAAAAGGCCTTTGAGGATCTTATCGTTTCAAGATGGGGTGCCCCAGAAGTGTTACACACAGACAATGACACGGAGTTCACCAAGAAACTCTTGATTGAGTCGCTCTTGAGACTTCGTCGCGAGCAGACGTGTTTACACGCACTGTAAACAGTACATTTACGTGTGCGCGGTATTCGGAATTCTCGTATGCTGAGTGTATAATTTTCGTTTCTAGCGAAAGTTTTAAGTGTAGTGCAGTTTTTCTCGCTTGCTGGTAAAGCTTTTTACCGGCGTCTCTTGTGTCTGGGCTTCAAAACTGCGGTTGCAGTTTGTCATGCACCATCAGCCCTCTGCTATGTCTGCCACAAACAGCGGACAGATGGCAAAATCTAACACCGATTTACCTAACTCTCAGAACAACAACAGTTACGCTAAAATTACCGCTCTCTCTACTCTACCGAAAAAGGAACACGCAATTGTTATTGATACTATTGAAGGTGCTACGATTGATGACTATATAGATGGCCTTGAAACACTTACAGATCCAAGCAATGTAAGATTCATATCCAAAATATCGGGCAGTCGAGTGTGTGTATTTCTCAGTGATACCAGCTTAGTCGATAAGTTATCGGGCAAAGATATCATAGTTAATGACGTCAATTTGAAGATCAGACCGCTTATCGGTAAAAATAAAAGAGTTGTTATTTCTAATGTCAACCCTATTATTCCAAATGATATAACATCGCAACACTTAGTAAACAAAGGGATTCAACCAGTATCTAACATTAGTTACATTAGAGTAGGCTTAAATAAACCAGGTCGTTCTTACATACTGTCTTTTAGAAGACAAATCTACATAAAAGAAGAAGACGAAAAATTGCTTCCAGAATCAATTCAGCTAAATTTTGAAAATACTTCTTACTGGATATACTTTAGTACTGATTCCATGAGCTGCTTTTTATGTCATCAAAGCGGCCATACTGCTAAGTTCTGCCCAAGCCAATCCACAAACGTAACAACTCTAATCACACAACCGGAACCAAGTGCGGAAATGCCAGTTTCTCCTACCCAAGATTCATCGAGTACTTCCCCTACTTCGCCGTCTTTAACTCCTCAAGCACTCGTAAATACTCATACAGGCTCACAAGCTCCGATTACTATTACTACTTCAGCACTTGATCATGCTCCTACTCAAGAAAACGATCTTCGCTCTCCTGCACTGAAGAGACCTCCTCCTACAACAACATCTTCTTTGTCAGTCGTTTCTTCTGTTGAAACACACGATGATCAGAGCCTCGATACCAACGCCCTAAAACAGAACTCTATTCGAAAATTCCCGGAGGCAAATTTAAACGTCCACCTTCAAAAAAAAGTTATATCTAGTTCTTCCGAATCAAACGACAATTCACTGACTCTTGAAAATATCCTTAAGCCTGTACGAGACGCAATATAAGAGCACAAGTTGGCAACCCCTGTTGATATTGATAAGTTTGAAACGTTCTTAGCAGAGTCTTACGGTTAAAAAGACGTACATAGTATAGCTTCATCTCTTTTGCTTAATACCGAAAGTTTAGTCAATACTATTGAGGCTGTGTACAATCTTATCGAAAACAAAACAATGAAAGAGCGGTTAACTCGTCTGAAAAAAAAACTGAGTAAAATGGTTATGAGCGACACAGAAACTGAGAGTGACGCCGCTGATCTCTAAGCTTTTCTCCTGCTCACAATGGCTTGTATGACTCAAGATAGTAATAATCAACCCAACGCCCACTCAAGCGATAATAGTTCTAACATTGAGAAGAAAGCTCTTAGATTACTCTTTTGGAATGCTAGAAGTATTGTCAGTATAACATTGTTTGTTACCGAGTCCCAGGTAGTACCCTCTCCCAAGAGCAATGGGATGGAATTTTATTTAACGGGCATAGAACCGACCCATCAATTTTTTTAGGTGACTTTAATACACATCATCAATGCTGGAATTGCTCATATAATGACACCAATGACGAACGACTACTTGATAGTCTAAATAAAACAGACTTATTTCTACATAACTACGATACTACCACGCGCGTTCAAGGTAATGCCTCGTCCAATTTAGATCTTATATTTTCAAGTGCTAACATAGCGGACAAAATAAATTATGAACTAGCCAAAGACACCTAGGGCTCGGACCACTTTTCCATGTACATAAACACTTTTGTAACTAAATATATCAACCATAAAAAATCGTTTAAGCTTAAATCGGTTAGGACTGACTGGGAAAAAGTTTACACTAGCCTTGATAACAATGTCCATAAACTATTCTCTAAAGAATATGACAATTTAACAGCAAATGAAAAGTATAATCTTTTTACAGATATTATAACAGAGGCTATTGTAAACAATACTCCCAAGAAAAAAATCGTTAATAATAAATTCCATCGCAATCCAGTAATGTGGTGGGATTCGGAATGTGATAAGTTCCAAAGATTACGGACTGCTGCCTTCAAGCGCTGGCGTTTTACTAAAACCCTAGAAGACTTTATTTTATACAAAAAAACCTGTGCTCAAGCCACAAAACTTTTCAAGAAGAAAAGAAGGACACATTACAGGTCTTTTGCCAGTAAAATAAATTTCAGAACCAGCAACAGCTACGTTTGGAACACTAGCAAAATATTGAAAAATAAATGGTCTAAAGTAAAACCAGATCATGTCTCCGAAAATTTTCAGACTAAAGATAAAATTGAAATAGCTCTTAATAAATTATGCCCTGATTGGGCTATTCCGAATCCCAACACGTTACCCACTTGTGGTCACAATGACTTTCTGAGTGAATCTTTCAGTTTTACTGAGTTCAATGTTGCCCTTGAATATAAAAATACTCAAGCCAGTCCCGGTATGGACGGAGTGGATTTTGAAATAATTCAGTGTTTACCGTTAAAATACAAACTTATCCTGCTAGACATTTACAACGAAATGTATAAAACTGAAAATTATCCAGATAGCTGGAAAAACACTTACATACATTTTATTACGAAACCCGATGGAAAAAGTGTTAGACCGATAGCTCTCACGTCGTGTATGTGTAAACTGTTCGAATCAATGCTTAAAAATAGAATGCAATGGTGGGTTGAATACCGTAACATCCTCCCCAACAGTCAGCCCGAATTTCGAAAAGGGCAAAGCACTACCGATAATCTTACAAATTTTCTTGTATATGCTGAAGAAGCTTTTGCCAATAAGAACAGCGTTATTGCCGCTTTTTTAGATGTTACTGGCGCATTTGATAAAGTATTAATTGACATTCTCCTACAAAAGCTAGCAAATATCTGATGTCCGTCCAATCTGATTAGATTTGTACAATTTCTACTGTCAGAAAGAGTCATTCACACCGATATCCTTGGGTCTGAATTTAGAATAGTTAACAGAGGCGTGCCTCAAGGAGATGTTTTAAGCCCTCTACTTTATTGTATTTATGTAGCAGACATAGTTAATTTTGTGCCAAAAAGCGTCTCTGTATCTCAATTCGCCGACGATATTACTGTCTATTGCAGTGAAAAAATAAAGCCCCGAAGAAAATTATTAGAAAAAACAATAGACAAAATTAATCAAAACATGACCAACCTTGGCCTTGAATTTAATCCGACGAAAACTGTTTATATGCATTTTAATAGTCAAAATATTCCACCAGGCTCTTCCGAGATTACAGTAAACAATGTTACTTTAGAATCTAGTTATCATGTAAAATTCTTAGGCATTTACTTAAACTGCAAACTTAATTTCAATAAACACGTCAATAATGTTCTCGCTAAAAGCACACGTTCGTTAAACATTATAAAGTTTGTAAGAGATACGTGGTGGGGAGCTGACCCTGAAACTTTGTTGATATTGTATAAGAGCTACATCCGATCTTGTCTTGACTACGCCTGCTTTATTTATTTTCCCACACAAAA